>NC_088710.1:21175654-21493363 GCF_963576615.1 Watersipora subatra
AGATAATAGGTTTTCAAAGTGCCAGTTCTAGGGAGGTGACTAAAAAGTTTGTGTGGTTTGGTATTGCTCGATCTCCTCGACCACTCATCTTTGTGAGGATTTTCAGGCTCCTGCTGACCATAAAACTTCCCACAGCTCGTATTAGTCAAATCCTCAAGTAAGTGAGCTGTGAAAGCAAAGTTACTTACTCAAAACTTGCTGGATTTTGTAAAAAGCTCTATAGTGAATTATCATAGTAACCTTCTTTAGTCAGTTATTATAGCAAGTTGCTATAGTCAGCTCATATAGCAACCTGTTCTAGTGTACTTTTATAGTAAGTCGTTATAGTGAACTATTATAACAACCCAGGGGTGGATCTAAGAAAAAAAAGTGGGTGGTGAAAAATTTGTGTTAATTGTCTGGCCCCGCGACGGCGGAGCTTTTTGAAATTTAGGCATCTTAGAATGAAGAGGTGTGTTTGAGTCCAAAAAGTGTAATCATTTGTTTGCAGCAAACAGCAAGTTTAGAGGTAAAAATTGCCATTACATATGATTAATCAAATTGGTGTTTTATAAAGTTTATTGTACTATGTATATCAAGATCACATGTAAACAGAAAGTTAACAAACAATTGTGCAATAACATTAGCTATTAGCTACACAACCATCTTAAAAACAGACATAGTAGGCCTACTTTTCGGAGTTGTTTTGTTGAAAGAAATGATCCAAAGTTTGTTTTTTGCCTTACATCTGAGACAATTTGCTTTTAAAATTGCTTGTAGTACTTCATTAAAAAAAGTTGTGGCTCAATTAGGAATGTCTATTGGGACCACCCTCATTTGTTTATAAGCTAAACAAATTCAGGTCGGGGTTATTAAAACTTGATCGTTATAACGAGCCCTACTAGGCCATTTTTGTTTGTTTCCTCCCAAAGAATGTTCTCAGTGAAATGAAATGTAATTCACTCAATTCTTGATGGATTTTAAATCTTTTTAAAAATTTTTTTGCCATATTTAGGGTGGTGCATTTGCACCATATGCACCACAGTAAATCCGCCCCTGCAACCTGTTCTTGTCACCAGTTATATAAAGCTGTTCTTGTGAGATATTATAGCAAAATGTTCTGATAATCTTTTATGGCATCCTGAGATAGTCAGCTGTTCCGCCTAGCATTTCAAATGGTGGTTACCACTAATAATTTTGGCTTTGATTTGCTGTTAGCAAACGGTTCTGACAAATTTTTATATCCAGCTTTACAGCTACAAATTGTATCTAGGTTTTGTAACTAGTTGTTGTGTTTAGTGGCCATAACTTACACTTTGCTTTTTGTAGTTAGCTATTTTAGCAAACTTGTTTTTAACTTTATATCTCCATTTTAAATCTGTTATGGCTAGTTATTCTAACCACACTTGTGCATTTGTGGTTAACTTGCATTGAAACTGCGTCACTTGTATAGCTCAAATTTATAGTGACTGAAGATGATACATGTAGTTATGGCTAGCAATCATAGCTATCTTTAACTTATGTTAGCTATAGTTGTCACTAATGTCTCAGCTCGCCATTCTAGCAAATTACTTTAGACAACATATTGCTATAAATTACAGCTTGCTGTTGTTTGTAGTGATTTCGGTTACCTCTAGCTATTACCGGATCTATTCACATGTAACAGTAGCCATTATAAAGTTTAAATATCTGATATTACTGTAGTACATCTTCATTGTGAGTCTCCATAGCTTTTATAATATGTTAAAATGTCTGCTTGAAATAAGCAGGTGAGATCAGTTAATTGTTTTTTATTCATTATATCTCATTAAAAAGCAGTTAGGTTGGTGTTCTGCTGGGAGTTCAGTACTTATCATATCGCTTTCAGAATATTACTGTTTTCCCTTAAATTGGTTAATAAAGTGATTAATTAAAGTGACTGACAAGTTTTTAAGTAATGTATCAAAGATAAGTCAGTATTTCTTACGGAGCGAAGATGACTAATTTTTCATTATACGTGTGCCAAAACTAAATACATTTATCCCAATATCATGAAATCTCTCTGTCGCATTTGATTGCTCCAACAACTTGCGTGATGATGCGAGTTGTCGGACACAATCTTGCTTCACTATTAGCCGTCACGTTGTAATTATTTCAATTAACGCTCTTATCAGCAGTTGAATATTGATTATCAAGCTCTATAAACTATGAGCTTACTGGACTGGTTTCTTGTAATTGTAGAGTCCGTGTATACACCTAGGACATCTATTGAGTCTTGTAATACACTTATGTAAGGAATCGGGGGTTTGCTGAGTAAGAGAAGGATTCCAGCGTATTCAAGAACAAAAATACAATGCATATGGCAATAATAAACAACCTATTGGTAAAAGCTGCTAGTAGCATGATCAGGATGCTAGTATAACTGTAGCTACTAGTACGATATATAATAGTCATAATACTAGTATAGCTATAGCTACTAGTACTACAGTCATGATATTAGTATAACTATATGTATGGCTATACATTTGCTGTACACTGGCTATACACTAGCTATAGACTAGCTATCCACTAGCTTTACAATAGCTATACAGTGACGATACAGTGCGTATACTTACATATGCTGTATTTTCTCAGGCGCTCGAGTCAACAGATCTACAATGTAACCCTCTTTTTCCTTTTCTTCATGTCTTTCTATGGAATCCTTGGAGTCCAGTTCTTTGGTGCTCTCAAGTACCATTGTGTGCTAAAGGAGACTAACACAAGGTAAGCGCCAAGACTTTCTCAGTTTTAATTAGAAACTTAACTTCATCTTGTGATTACCTCAGCATAGGAATTTTTCAGTTTACAATGGAAAATTTGTCTCTACTCACTAAGTCATTTCCATCACATGATGATTGAAAATTGTTGAAGCATTATAATCATGTGAGAGAGCAAAAGAATATAAAACAAACATATTAGTTAAGTTTCTGTTAGCTTTTTTTACTTTTACTTGAAAAACTGAAATCTTCTGAAAGATTTTAGACATAGTTTATTTAAAATATCTTCATACGCATGTAGAGACAAATATTTGCACAAATTTACTCTCTTTTTGTTAAAAAATTTCCAAGCCAAAGTTTGAATATATACCTATGATGGACAACTAACAGCGACAAATTCAATTTTAGCTGAAGATTTTAGTGTCAGGCTGCGTTAAAATTTATTTTTCGGTACTTCTGTACTACCTACTTGTGCCTTTCAGTGGCACATAGGATTCAATATCTATAATTGAATGAGGGATGTGATGAGCGATTGCTGAGGCCTATGTGTAGCAACTGACTTGGAGCTGTCGTCTGTGTGTCACTTTCAACGAGATGTGATTGACGCAGTAATATCCATCTTGATTAGAGATTTAGCCTCTGGTATCCAGCAAACAGTTGGTTACTGTAACCTAAAAATGGGCTGTTTTAAATTGTGTTGCACTTTCCTATTGATTATGAGGTCTCTTCAACTTAATTATTGCGGACTGTTGCATACAATGGTGCACTGTAATCGTGAGAAACACTTGCTTGATTCTTTTGCAATTTGGAAGTGTAGGCACACTCTGCACGTGTACTCCATACACAAAGGAGTCTTAAGAACATCCATGAATCTAAAGCTTGGTTCACGTTTGTCGCTGTTTATTGTAAAAAATGCATGATATGGGCGAATGTACCGTATATGATCCAGCTAAACATTTCCCAAAGTACAACACGGTTTGACACCTGGCTGACCATTAATGTCAACAGGCTTAAAGTTATGGACCTAAAGACGCAAGGAAGCCTAATTTTCATTTGCCTCAAGGAATCTGCACCAATCTTTTTTAAAAAGTGATGGCTAGCAGCCTGTAAAAGATTTAGCAGATTGATCGAAACTATGGTAAATTACTCATGCTTATACTTTATGAGTAAAATTGGCCAATAGACCTTTGCAAGCTGCTGGTGATACTTTTTGATTGGTCAAGTTCACTTACTGCTGTTTTGACCATCTCCCGCATCTTATACTGTGCTATAAAAAACTTTTGGTATCTGAGCTCCCTAATATGAAGCCAGCTGAGATGAGACTTACGCATCAGCATTTATGAAAGCCATCGTGGAAACCTAAATCGCATCAACTCTTTTTTAACTTATTTATTAGAATATTGTTGTACAAGTAAATGATGTGTGGCAGATATCTCAGCAGCTAGATTCAAGGCTGTTAGCTTCATGGTCGTAGGTTTATTCTCAGCTGGAGTACATTTGTTTGTCAAGGTGAGCTCATCATACTTGCATCCAGCTTTTGCTAGTCGTACATTAACAATGCTTTTGGCTTTTGGCAAAATGCATGGCCTAATGCACGTACAAGTCAACAAAGTAGTCAATATATACTTGTTCTAACAGATAATCTGTTTTTTATAATCTATGGCATCTTATAGTCGCTGTCATCTGTTGGTTAACCTCATTGGTCACCTCTATTAATCACTTTACAAGTCCTTTATTGCTCACTGACGCACTGCTAGTAGTCGACTCTAGTGGTTGCCACAATCCTTGCAACTCATGGGAAAGGAATTTTTGTATCTAGATGTCAAAAGGTGCACCATTTTGAAAGTCCTGATTTTGTCACTGCTTAGTTTTAACGGTTTAAAACATGGCTTCATGTAAAAAATCGGAATTTCTTATTTTTGCCTATAAATAACCAATTTTTTACACCGGCTTATATAATTCTTGCTTCTCAGTTAGAAAAATGTGCAGCTCATCCTAGTTAAATATGTTATTGTACTAAAGCTAAATTTAAATTGGTCTTAACAAAGACTAGAAGATCAAATAAATATTAAAAAAAACGTAAGTTCTCTTGTCACAGGTCATTCATAAATACGGTTGATAGCATACTGCATACAGCCACTCATAAATGCATGCTGTAGCTACGTGCTGTTTATGATGTGGCAAACGCTGGCCAGGCTTAGATATATTAGCAAGAAGTTACATTATTAGCTGAATGTTACAGCGAAATCACAGTTGATGACCTGGCCATACCAGATGCGCCATGTTCTCCGAGAGAATACTCAGATTATGGTTACAAGTGTCCTGTTAATATGAAGTGTGTGGAAATTAAAGACGACCCCTCAGTGACCGGTTACAGCACCTTCTCCAACTTTCGTAAGCTATTCTGTGACACAATTCTTCACACCATTGACTTTTTTCTCATCTTTATTGTACTCATTAGCTCAATGCATAGCACGGGGAGATAATTCTAACTTCCAAACACTACTACTGCAACATACACTTTCAGCATTCTACTTGCTTGGTTGTGCTTTAGTTATCCCATTTGGCATGAGAAATGGCAACTCCTGATTTCTTGTATGTGGTTCTTGCAGTAATAAGTTTCTTTTCCGTGTACAATGCGGCATCACAAGAAGGCTGGAGCAATGTTATGTATCAGACAATAGACACTCTCGACCCGTGGAAATCAGGCATATACTTTGTAACCTTGATATTCTTCCTTGCCTGGCTTGTGAAGGTATGCTTACAAACTTTATAAGAGGTCTAGATTTGAAGAAAGTGCATTTAAATACATGGTTTAAGTGAGATTTTATCCGTTTTCATTCTTTTCATAAACCGCATTTGATAGCATTCTGATGAATAATTGAAAAACAGTTCATTTTTTTATTGGAAAAAGGTCTTGGAATAACAACAATTATAAAATCTTACAAGTTTACTTTCGAGTTGCACTCCATTTCCGAAAATCAATATGATGTAGAATTGTAGATACAAATACAGTCAAACATGGATAACTCGCCCACGGATAGCGCAAACACATGGTTAATTTGAATGGTTTCTTTGGTCCGTTCCCACGTAATGATAAATTGCTATAGATAACTCGAACTGAACACTGTTAACTCGAACTGTTTTTTGCCCAACGGCTACCGAAACGGTTGTTATCGCTTTAGAAAATCACTTTATTCCAAGCCATAGAGGTAAACCTCAACTTTTCGTAATTCATAAGCGTCGTTATTACAACCATCGGCAAAATATTTTTGTCAACGACTTTTCTAAAGGTTTGGTGAAATTTGATTTATACCAAACATCAGCTTAGCGATCGCCCTTCGGAAGCAAGGTAAAGTGAGGTAATCTTTGCATAAACTTCAAGAAAAATCGACAAAATTGATCGTGGGTAAAACGCTCGAAAGAAAAAGATGTCTTTTCTTTTGAGCATTTCAACAACGATCAAGTTTTGGCAATGTCAATCTAAAAAACGTCCTGGCAATAACATCACCTCAAACAACAAACCAATCTCAAGTGATAGAAAAATCTCTATACTTTTTGATAAAAACGTTTTAAACTTTACATTAGAAGCATTTAATTTGAAACAAGCCATTTGTGCTTTTGATTTATATTATAGATTGTATATGTACATGTATCTACTAATAAATAAGTAAAAACATGGACTTGTGACAGTGCTCTGATAACTTGAACGCTCTGATAATTCGAACACTTTCGCTCGGTCCCGTGAAGTTCGAGTTATCCATGTTTGACTGTACATGTTTTAGGCATAATTTTACACATCTTATTTTTTTGTAAATTTAATGAGAAGTTTTCTTGCACAAAACTGCCACAATAAAATGTGACTTGTTATGAATAGTGTAAAAGAATGTATTTCTGAGAAAGAACCATTTAGAAGTTTATTTTTAGTTTTGGAATTGTGGCTGTGCAAGTACTCTCATAAGCTACTGTTATATAGGGGTCTATCTATTTTCTTTACTACTCCTGCACATAAATAGAATTATCGTTTGATTTATCATTAAAACGATTATTATTAACCATTATTATTAAATGTGCGATATACTGTATATCTAACTCAAAGGCATAGAGTTTATTTTTATTTCTGAGAAGGTTTGCTCCAAACATGTGCATATAAAGGTATATACAGCCCTCTTGAAATTTGTATATTTTTCAGAGTTTTTTTTAACTGATACCTACTATTTAGTGTTAGCTAAGACTGCTGAGAGTTGTTGGTGTTCTTGAAATCCTCTTACAGTTACGTCTGACAGTTTTCATCATGCGCTTGATTTATTATTTTAGACCTCATAGCATAAGCAAGCTTCAGTATTGGCTTCAATTTGGGGGTAACTGACAAGTACTATTATATTATACTATAGTCTAAAATAGACTACTTTCAAGTTACGGCTGTCTTGTCAAGCGCCCATTGTTTGTCTACCTCTTCCGTTTCCTAGTAAAAAAAGTTTGTTTCACTTCTTGTTACTTTAGTTTGCTATCCAACTTTTAGCCACTTTAATTAGTTCTAACTTGGAGTTGTTATAAGATAAAAAATTCATGCAAATTAATTATTGTTGAATAACGGAGACAAAGACAATGGGCCTATTAATATATTTAACGTACACCACCCCTACTTCATTACAGTATGGATCAGTATATTAGTCCTTTTGGAAATGTCTTCTCGGGCTCAACCAAATCTTGATAAACAAATTCATACCATTTGCATTAATTAAAAATTTGGTATCGCTGAATCACGTAATTGTTTTTAACCATTTCCTAACGATTTAAAGGCCTTCATGAATCACGCTGACAAAGTATCTACTATTGTAACTGTCTCAAATTTACCAAAGTCAAAAGCTAAATCTGAAGTGTTTGAAGTTTTATAGATTTGAAATACCATCCAACTTATTCCTGCCTAAATCGTATTCAAGCCCGTACAATTCTTTGCAAGAAAATTAAGTTTTGATTTCACCAAGATTACAGTTATTTAACTCACGCAAGTGCACACAAGTTAATAAAGAATACACAAGTTAGCAGGGGAAACACAAGTTAACAGAGAGCACACCAGTTACACAAGCTAACAGGGAGCACACAAGTTAACAGGGAGCATATAAGTTAACAGGGAGCACACAAGTTAACTGGGAGCACACAAGTTAACTGGGAGCACACAAGTTAACAGGGAGCACACCAGTTAACAAGGAACACACAAGTTAACAGAGAACACACAAGTTAACAAGGAGCACACTAGTTAACAGGGAGCACACCAGTTAACAAGGAGCACACAAGTTAACAGGGAGCACACCAGTTAACAGGGAGCACACCAGTTAACAGGGAGCACACAAGTTAACAGAGAACACACAAGTTAACAGGGAGCACACCAGTTAACAGGGAGCACATTAGTTAACAGGGAGCACACCAGTTAACAAGGAGCACATAAGTTAACAGGAAGCACACCAGTTAACAGGGAGCACACAATTTGACATGCAATACTCAAGTTACAAGGCAAAAACCAAAACACTTTCTAGGCAAGAAACACTCATGCATGTAAATGGTAGCATTGTAACAACTTTTTCCTAGCTCATGCTGAACTATCTTTTGAACTAAGTTGAGGATAATTATAGTTTTCACACATGCTGCCTTCTTGCTAAACTTTGTCAATAATAACAAGCACATTTTGTTCAGTTTTAAAATAAAGCCTCTCTTATCACCAAATTGTGAGTGTATTTCTGCAGTGATTAGCTAGCCATAAGGATAGTATATATGCAAATTATAAAGTAGTAGTAAAATGAAGTGTATGTTTTTTTTCCTCACATTAATAAAAGTGTTTTTCACAAATTCTTTTTATAGAAACCGAATCAATGTTGGAGACTAAATGTAGATTAGGTCACACCAATGGCTGAACAAAGCTTACAAACTTTTAAAAAGTTTCACAATCATTTTTTCTTTGTAATTAACTTTATTATTGTTTGGCTCATGGCCCAAACATGCATAACTAACCAAACTGTCTTAGGTTTACATTCAGTTACAAACTGCTGCATAACTTTGAGAATAAAGAAGTGATTCAAATTTTGATCAAAGTTGCAAGAAGTTGCGCATCCAAAAACTCCATCAAAAACAATGTGCTGGATTGAAATCAATGATAGCTCTTTAATCTTAGGAATAAATGCTACAAAACCATAAATTCAAAAGCAACTTTGAAAATATTGATTAATTCATAAGTTATAAAACGAGTAGCTGAAAATGGAAGATTTTATTTGGCAGTAAAACACAACCAATTCAGGTTTTGCCATTTCTAGTTTTGAATGAACATGCCAAAATTTGCAACGCTAAAGAGAGCCTGGTAAGATAAACTACAATCTCAGATAAATACTCTGCACCAATCAAAAATAGTGAATATCAAGAAGGGCTCATGATATGAATAAAATAACTCGTTAGCAGCTGCTAGTCTCAGCAATTGTTTGTGAATACTGTCTGTGGAGGCGGGCGCCGGTCCCATATTGCGGAAAATGAGAGATTACTGTAGTTGATATCACTTGCGTGGTTGATGTAAAAAGCTGAAGGACATTAGATGTAATGTTTGACACTTGTAGAATGTCTTCATTGCTGTCATCATAGAGACATTTGCTGAGATTCGTGTACAGTTTCAACAAATGTGGGGCTCTCCTGAGACAACCTCAGAAACAACATCAATGGTAATCTTTCGACCTCATTTGCATTTATTTGCCGTGTTTGGAGACTTGCTGTGACCTTTTTGTTTGTTTTGTAAAATTGGAAAGCTTTTAATGTTTAAATCTTTCATCGAATAACTATTCAATATAATATTTTAAAACACAAATTTTCATCAAAAGGAATTGTTTTAATATTGCTTCATCAAGGGTTCACTAGGGCCTAGGCCAAACATGGTTTTTAAGCTTTTGGTTTATATATCATTGCTATTTAGTCATAATACTAGCGATGGTTGTATATCGACCAAGGAAGTTATTCATTCAGTTTTGTTCTGAACAATCCTTTGTTATAACTTTGCTAGGTGAATGTCAGTCGTTGGACTGGTAATGAACTAATTAGCTATGCTTACCTGGTAGTTACTAGCTAATTAGCTGATACTTGCGATAAAATTCACATTACAGATATTTGGTATCAAAAGATTCACCATATCTTACTCTGCCGTGTTGTAGGTGCAAAATATGTGGAAATGGGATTACAAGCTCTTAAAAGCTCAAAAATGAACAGTTAATCGCAGCCATCACGAAAACGCCGTAGTTTGGAATCTCTTTATTTTGATAACATTCTCAAACATTTTGGTTATTGTTTGGATGCGTGATGTTATCACTTGAATTGAAAGGCCAATAAAAGGCTCAATATAAAACGTCTCGTAGGACCAGTTTATGACAAATACTTCAGGTTCTACAGAAAAGCCTGTATCAAATATAGATGCTCACTACTTTACAGCTTTGTTTTGGCTTGGTCTAATCGTCTAGTCGTAATCTGATCCTGTAACCCATACTTCCTGCCAAACAGCGGGAATAATTTCTGCAGCATTTTTCGACTATCACAGGTGACCAACAGGCTCATCATGTTTATTAGCTGGTGATATGCACTCCTTCGAGCTAAGGTTAAAAAATTAAACGAATTTTTACTGTAGGTTTTGAGATATCAGTGCTCAAAATGACAGCATTACGATGATGATGAAATATAATGACAATAGACATGGTTTTATTGACTGCGTGAAGTATATTTGTGAAAATGTCTCGACGAATAAAGTTGCATAAAAGTGTAAACAGACCCATCGTGTTCATCTACGTCCCATTTGAGCCGTTTTGAAAAGGGATTCCGATCTACAGCGTTTTCGTGATATCTGCGATTAACTGTTCGTTTTTTAGCTTTTAAGAGCTTGTAATCACATTTCCACACATTTTGCACCTTCAACACAACAGAGTAACACATGTTGAATCTTTTGATGCCAAATAACTGTAATGTGAATTTTGTTGCAAGTCAACCTTGAAGTATCGGGAACATTGTCTAAACAGCCGCAGGAATTTTGTTCAACATTTCTTAATTAAAAGCCTGTCTCATTTGAAATGACAATGTTACATTTGTTGTAAAGAGTCCTTAGTTGAGATATTTAGCACTGTAATTGAAGCACCTGTTTCTACTGTGTAAGTGGACCTTATTGTTTCTATACCTATGCTGATTTTTTTTATCCATCAACTCATTGTAAAACCATTTTATTACAAATTAAATGTTAAATATAGGAAGTTAAAACTGTGTTTAAAGGTCGCTCACCTACTACTCTGCATATTTTAGTATTATTGCTAAAAGAATTTTTGGTTTATTGTTAGGAAACAATCCTATAGATTTTACTCAATGATACCAGTTTAATTCTGATGACTTCATGTATAAAGTGCTCAACTTCAGAAGGGAGATAGAATAAAACAAGATATAGTTACCAAAATTCATCTGCACTACAGCATTGTTTTGTAGAGATTTCAATAAAATTTAAAATTGCGCTCATCAGGTCCTCTAACTATACTAGGGTATGGTTTTAGCACCCGATTAGTTTGGTTTTAATTTTCTCGTTGTTGTTTCATTTTGAATCACAATACTCTATACCTCGTTTTACTCAATAATATGTTCATGTATATGTTGACAATTATGGGCAGGTGTTGGAGAGTGAGGATGATAATTGGAAGCTTGTATCGCTTGATGAGAGAAAACCCCATGCCCTGGCTCCTCAGTATTTGCAGCAACTTGTCAAATCACCATACTTCAACACGGTGTTCATGGTCCTCATCTTTTTCGACGCTGTCATTGCAGCCACCCGTAATTCCAAGACAGAGCGGGATCCAAAAGCTGGCAAGGCACCACTAGACTTGCTGTACTATGTTCAGGTGGCTAATTTACTTCACAAGTATCTGTGCTACCATTCGTGTTCACTCTTGTGTGCATACATGTGTGTACACTGATTGGTGTGGGTCTGTTCACTTGCACACCGTGTGCCTTGACTGACGGCAGAGTCAGTTGAATCCTCGAAACTTTTTAAGTATTATCACTGTTTACTCAGACTTAAGTCTAAACTAGGTATTTTTCATCTGATTGGCTATTTCTGCAGCTCTCTTGCTCATCACCCTTGAGGCACAAAGACTACTTGAGTTCGTTTTGCAAATCATTGTCATGATCTGTTTCCCTTTAATAATAAATGTACCAGATTCTCTTCTCTGTCAAAAGCTAGTTTTTATTACTAAAATAATTGTATCTCTTTGAGGCTTCAATATTTGTATTATATGTCTCTGTATACGCTTGTATTTGTCTCTCAGACTGGCACCTCATGGCTAGTTAAGCCCACATGTAGACTTAAATGAGTACTAGCCATTCATATTCCCTAAAATCTTTATTTGAACGCCATGGCATTCTATTTGTCAACCTTTCTTTTATGATGGCGTTTAATTAGAGGTGACGTTCAATAAAAGGGTGGCGTTCAAATTTTCAACTAGCTGCTCAAGATTTTGGGAAGTTAAATTTTATTTAGCGAGTAATGAACTATAACATTACACCCAACATAACATTATAAGATAATTTAATAAACAGTGAACGATAACATCCAACAAAATATTCTAACACAAAATAATTTAATAAATTATGAATGATAAAATGACAACCAACATACAATTATATTACAAGAAATATGATACAAAATAACATGGTGACTAGTGGTAAATAATAAAATGTTTACTGTTGAAAATCAAATGATACATCTCCAGGCACCATGATCCAGGTGTATTTATTCACCTGTTTGATGCGTTATCAATGCATTTAATATTGGCCCACAAAACTTCAAGTTCATCGAAAACGCGTTGGTATTTTAATACAATATGCCCTGTTAGGTATCTTTGATTACTAATTAGCGTGGGGGAATGTCAAAGTTTTGCTTAAATATACGTGGCCTTCAAATAAAGGGTGGCGCTCTATTTTTCAACCCTTCTCCTATATTGGCGTTTAAATAGAGGTGGCCTTCAAATAAAGGTGACTTTTAAATACAGGTTTTACGGTATGTTATTTTCATATTTCCACATTAAAATACTGTCATGTACTCAAAAACTTTTGTCAATGCTATTAATATATATCTATAGATATTGTAGCTTTTTTTGTTTTGAGTCTAAACTTCTAAGGCGCCGCGGCATTCGTCAATGGACCTTAAGGACAGATATAATTCAATGCTTATGTGGTTGTATATAGTGCATTGTTGTAGGTCATGAATGCACATCCTTGTTTTGTCTTTCATGCGATCATATGACCATATGACCATGTGACCATAACCACTGTTGAAAATTGCTGCTCTATTGTTTTGTCATATTCAGATGGTCTCACTAAATTACTGTAGAATTTATCAAAAGTGGTTTGCTGTAGGTTGCCTTTACTGCCGTGTTTGTGGTGGAAGTTCTGCTCAAGCTTTGGGTCTTTGGTCCACGGGCATACTTCCGCCCTATGAGGCATAAGTGGGAGTTTGTGCTTGCTTTCTTTTCAACATTGAATGTGATACCCGAATGTTACCGAGGAATCTTCACCTACGCACAGGTTTTGCGCATCTTTAGGCTGATCAAGGCTTCTCCGGTCCTGGAGGAGTTCTGTTGGAAGGTGAGTTGTCCACTGTATGTTAGATAGTTCTGTGTGTTAACACTAGACAAGAAATCTTCGCTTTAGACATTGGCCTATTCCTCCATATTCACACTGAATTTCTTTAGTTACTTCAAGTATCGTTAAACTTAAGTACTAACTAAATTTTTTTAGAAACTTGCTCTTTCTACAGCAATTAATAACAAAAAGTCTAAGATTTTAACATTTAACAGGAAGTTTATTACATTTTATAAGCCGTTCTTTGATTACTTTAAGATAATAGTTTCTCTTCACCTAAACATCAGTTAATAATATCAAGTTATTTTCTGCTTTTCACAATAGACAACACGCAATAAAAATGCCAACTCTCACAACATCAGCTTTTCCATTTTTTATTCTCAATTGGCGAATACATGAGACTTTTGTGTGTGTGATTTTAGAATATAAGGTTAACAATTTTACTTCGCTGCCTAACATTTCTCTTCTATGGCTGAGCAAGACTCGAAGTTGTTTATAATTAGTTAATTGTTTCAGTATTTTAGCAGTTTGTAATGTTTTTTTATGCATCAGACTATATTGGGTTGCGGCGTATATCCCAAAATGAAAATAGAATTTATCTTCATTTCAATTATGGAATACAATTGGACTGACAAAAGGTTTGTGTATTAGAAGATCGATAAAAATGTAGCGATTGGCCGTATCTGAGTCTGTGGTGAAAAAATCTCTGTTGAAACATCGACCTATTTGTGCTGAATGGTTACCACATAGACCTATTAACTATACTATTAAACTACATGTAACTATTAAGGTATAGCTAATAGGTCTATGGGTTACCATAACGATGCAAAGCAATAAATATGGATTGGGTCAAAGTCACATGTTTTTTTTTTCACGAGTAGTCGTGCATCTGTCTGTGTGTTTAGTAGTGAACAAAGAGGAATCATCTCTTTATATTACATGACTATCCGCTAGAAGAGTTCGTTCGTTTGAAAATGCATTCAAGTTTGCGGTAGGGTATATGGTACAATATTTGAGTCTGCTTATATATAAATGCGGATTTTTGTTTATAACATAACGCTTAGAATATATGCGGGTTAGAACACATCTAACACTGTACTGGGTGCATTAGTGAAGACTGTGTTAGGATTTTCACTATATATTTAGTGGCCTTCATATATATCTCACATTGTATACCACACCACGAAAGCATCATTATACTTTGCATTAGAGGATATGGGGCTTCTCAACTGTGTTAGAACCCTTTAAGAACCGTCTTCTGCTGTGTATCAGACTATATGACATTGTTCTATGGCTGCATATGATTACGTATTATACTCTTTCAGAGTGCTTTTTAAATACACTCTAAAGAGTGCTGTAAAACTACTAGGCGAAAGTTATTTGTCTTATGCATTTGCACTACTGCATTTGCACTACTGAATTTGCACTACTGAATTTGCACTACTGAATTTGCACTACTGAATTTGCACTACTGCATTTGCACTACTGCATTTGCACTACTGCATTTGCACTACTGCTTTATATATCAGAGTGCACATCCATGTGAGGGTCAGGCTGTGATTGCATTGTTTTCTATGTTAGATTTTTGGACCAACGAAGAAGCTCGGCTCCTTAATACTGTTCACCATGGCACTGCTTATCATTACATCTGGAATCAGTCTCCAGCTCTTCTGTTATATCAAAGTTGATGAAAACACCTACCACCAGCAGTTCTCTACTTTTCCACAGGTATCTATAAACTTCTTATCCATTCTTCAGTTTAAGCATAGTTAACTGCTGTTTGCGGTTCCTTTTTTCACTTATTATTATAGATGGCAGCTTTTAATCGACTATTATGCTTAGAATTTTTTTTTGACCAGGTTATGATGGTGATGATGACATTGTTTGGTATATAATCAAGAATTAAGGTTTTTTTCTCCCTGATCTAACCCGGTCCAATTAATCTATTGCTGAGAATACATTGTCAATGTGATCGGTAGCTCTTCGATCTGCTATCTAATAACTACCTACTACCATAGATGTACCCTTCTTTGGTTCACGTAGCACTCCATTATTTGTTTATATTATTTTTAGCATAGTCACGATCCAGCTAATCAGTAGCCTAGTTGGTTACAGTCATGCAGCATCTCTCGTTACTCTCAGAGAGTCAGCAACACTCACAGTCGTCCAGTTTTTTGAAAA
This sequence comes from Watersipora subatra, assembly GCF_963576615.1. Classification (NCBI taxonomy): domain Eukaryota; kingdom Metazoa; phylum Bryozoa; class Gymnolaemata; order Cheilostomatida; family Watersiporidae; genus Watersipora; species Watersipora subatra. The sequence continues at coordinate 21,191,191 of NC_088710.1, forward strand.
CTCGTAAATTTTCAAGGTCATAGACACTGTTGGTGTAAAAACTTTTAATTTAGTCGATCAAAGCTCAAGTTTCCTAGCTATATCATGGTCACGAAAGTATTGACCATTGATGTACCTTTTTTCGCTCACATCTTTGCAATGAATCATCGCCACGAGTCACAAAGTAAGTCAGCTTTAGCTAAGACTTGAGCTAACTAATACGAGTAGGGCAATAACACAGTAGCTGACACTAGCATGCAAATGGTATTTGGTGTTTGGCATGAAGTTTTCCTGGTTGGTTGGCTAATGGTTGGCTAATATTGATAGTTACTGACGTGTCTATTTATGAACTCGTTGAAAATATTTATTTGCCATATTAGTTTGAGGAAAGGATTTCATTGCATTAGACTAACATATTCTACTTGCCTCTCCTTATCCTACTAAATGTTACCAACCCGAAAATGCAACCAAAGTGGTTGTTTTTTTTAAGGTTTTATTATCGAGGTAAATCAATTGTCACACGTTTTCTATCAATGTCCGTTACACTTTGAGAATGTTTTCAAAAAATTATTTTTTGACCCAATATAGGAAAAAGGGTGGGTTAACTCTATGGTTTTGCTCTAGAGCTGCTCTATGACTGTCATAGTATGACTAATGTTTGACTGCTATGTTGCTGTGGTACAGATGTTGTATTACTGTACTGCTGCCATTGCATTGATGTAGTAAAGTCATTGTTCTGCTATTAATAACTTATCATGTTACAGCAGTGAGATTATTTTAGAAAAACAGGTGTGGTATTGCTGTTGTACTGCTGTTGTGATGATCGGTGTGCCATGTTGTACTCTCACTACAGGCTCTTCAATCTACTTTCCAAATTTTATGCGGTGAGAATTGGTCGCAGGAAATGTATACTCTGATGACACTGGTTAGCTTTAAGTCGCCCGACAATTCTGACATGGTGGCATCTATTCTGATCGCCGGTTATTTTGTCATCATTCATCTTATTATGACGTCTGTAAGTAACAGCGTGGGTGGGCTAGACTTCAGTGAACAAGTCTGGCTGGTCTAGGTCACTTACAGGGCTTCGCTATTTAACCCATTACAATGCTCGCGTACCTGACAATGCTGTCAGCTTGCCGGTCTTTTCTAATTTGACCTACTTGCATTTAGCAGGCTGTCCTGATGCGCCTCAATCTGCCCTTTGTGATATACGTGCAGTTAATAATATAATATATAATATTATAATAATAATATTATGATATATGGCAGAAAATAAGCTAGAAGACCGAGCGTATGAACAGAGCATTTTAAATGAACCATTTGAGTTTTATTAATTTTTTCCTCAAGCTTAAAGAATGCAAATTTATACAGCTTTAGGATTCGGGGAAAAGCTAGAGCTTCTTTATAACTATTTTATGTTACTTATGACACGGTCTATATTCAAAATGAGGGGGTGGAACACGGTCTACATTCAAATTGAGGGGTGGAACACGGTCTATATTCAAAGTGAGGGGGTGGAATTTTGTCTGATACAAGCTATTCTATTCATTCTGTTCTACTGATAAATTCCCTACCTATATGTGAGACAAATTAGTTCTTGCTATTACTGAATAGTTATTTCTATACAATAAATATAATATACAAGTCACTATATTTGACTTGCTTTGTTATTATAGATGTCAACATATAACCCTATTTCTTTTATGAAGGTAATCACGATCTACCTCCTTTAAATATCAGCATATTTGATGGTACTGTTGCTTCTACATTTAATTATTTGATGCCAAGCACAGCTCTAATGCCATAAGATTTTAGTAATGCTAGCATAAAAGGTCAATGTATAATATTTTCCATTCATTTATAAAATACACAAGAAATTAAGATCAGTAATGTATAAACCCATGCAATAATTTTGCTTATGGAATTATCTCAATTTGCATAGTAAATTATTAATCAGGAACGGTATTGGTCAATTATTTCTGTAGGTATGATAGAACTCAGCTAAAACAGCATTACCATCTTAGTAAACGATGACTTTGAAGCGAGGGGCAACTTTCCATATTCAAGTTTTGTAGGCTGTTGTTTGTTTTGCAGAAAACCAACAATCTGTTTTAGGTTTATCTAATAGGAGGTCTATTAGATGTATGGGGCATTTAACTGAGGCTGCCACAGGACTTATAAATATTTGCCTTCATCTGGCAGCTGACAGCATTGATATAGGCTACTAACAGTGGCGGGCATTGCTTGTTCCTTTGTCTGTTGTCTGCTAGCATGTCTTCTTGGTTCCTACTGACAAGCATGATGCTGGCGTGTCATAACTCCACATCGCTATGCTGTACCTTGTCCTTTACTAACCTTCTGTCCATTTATGCATGCCGTTTCCATATACCATACAAATGGCTAGCTAGTGTGTATTTCTCATTTGCCTGGGCACGTTTAGGCGCTCTCCTCTATGTTTCAAATCCTGATGAAGAAAAGCTGGACGGATATCATGCACCAAACGATGGTGAAAGCTCGTTTGACCGCTGGCACTGCCGCTACTGCATTTGTAGCCATTTACTTTATCTCGTTTCACCTGCTCGTTACTGTGGTAAGTTGAAGGGTGTGCTAGTCTGTTAGAGGTCAGCTTTTTTACGAAAAAGGCTGCATTAGTATGCGTCTAGTAGAATTATTTACATGCAACAATGTGTGGATTCTAAATAATCTTCCTAGGAGAAAATAACAAATCAAACAAGATTTAGCTGGCATTGTCTATTTCGAAAGGTTGAATTTTTCAGTTTTACTATCGTTATATTATGGCACGTCCTTACACTGGAAAAAAAACTAGCATAAAATAAAACCGTTTCATTTTTAACATTTAAAATTTTTTTGACTTATTAACGTATACCTCGGAAGAAATAATAGTTTGAATGATCGACCTTTTTGACGTAGTTCTGGATAGCATAAGCGGGTGATTCATTTCTGTAATTTGTTGAATTGGATTTTATTTTTTATTGAGGCTGCCGTATAATTATTTTAAAACCAAGAAAAAGTAATGCAATAAAGTGTGCCATCAATGGTAAACTTAACTGAAAAATGATATCCATATTTCTCAAGTTTTTTATATGTTGAAATAGTTTAGATTTCTAACCTTTTATTACAATTAGCACATGTGGCCGATGACAGATTCCTCCAATATTTAGCTTTTTCACTGAAGTTCTGATCTCATTTTGTGATAAGATTTTGTGGTTTTAAAGGCTCATTTGATTTGATGTATGATTTATCCTTGACACATGTATAAACATTGTCATTTTATGTGTTTTTTTGATTCAATATTGCTTATTCTCGTTGTATTAGAGACTGTAGCACCTGTTTAGCTTAGTACCCTGATACAATTGCAGGAAATGAAGTTACATTTAAAATATAACTAATACCATAGCAATTCAGTGTGCCGTATGAGATCGTCAGATATTCCAAAAAAGCAAAGAATTATTTGCATAATTATTCAACAATACCTGAAGGTGATCGATGGCGCAGGTCTTAATGTGTCTGTTCATTAAGCCGATTGTTATGAGTTTCTAACCACAAACTATAAATTTAGACGGATGGGCATGGCTCTTATTATAGTAAAGATTGCGCAAGTTCCAAAGAGTTGCTGTTTTTGTCAATATAGGGTTATAGCTTTTCACATATGTATGGAGCTGTTTAACATGAGTCGCTCTCAAAATAATAAAACATATTTTCTTCAGACAGTGAGCAAAATCATATGAATTACCAAAAGGCTTTTGTTATGAGATTGACAAGCCTTAGATCGACACCATTTATATGTTTATGAATGGGTTGCCAGCTGTTACTTTACATTAGGCACTAAACAGTAACCAAATTTGCGGTACCAAATCGTTTTATTTTGTTTACAATATTTGCGAGTCACCTTGATATGTTTCCTTTAGCAGACCAATTTACGACAGTTATCATTTACACCAAGAATTAAATAAAATCTTAGGAGGGCAAATGGTGAGTTGTGCCATTTTGTTAAACTTTTTGTTCAGCTATTGAAGTTATTCCAGCAATTAAATTCTAGCAAAGCAAAATCCGCATGGTACTGGATTTCATCTTGGGACCTCCGGATGTAGAAGTGGTGAACTTGATTATTAAGCTACACTGGATACAACGAGTTTATTGGGCAAACAATCATTATATTAGTTAAGATACTCACGCTTAAAGTGCTTGATTGGGGTTGATAGCTAGCACTGTCGACCATTTTGCGTAACGCTTGTAAAGAATTTTGTTGACTTGCAACAAAATTCACATTACAGTTATTTGGTATCAAAAGTCTCACTATGTGTTACTCTGCTGTGTTGTAGCTGCAAAATATGTGAAAATGTGATTACAAGCTCGTAAAAGCTAAAACATGAACAGTTAATCACAGTCATCACGAAAATGCTTTGAAAACTGTTGGAATCCTTTATTTTAATGACGTACTCAACTCGACGGGGTTATTGTTTTGACACTGATGTTATCACCTGGAATGAAAGGCTAATAAAATGTCTCGTAGCACTAGTTTATGACAAACTCTTGGGGTTATACTGGAAAGTCCTTATCAAATACAGACAATCGCTAATTTACAGGTTCGTTTCAGTTTGGTCTAATCATCTAGTCGTAGTCTGATCATGTAACCCATACTTCCTGCCAAATGATGCGAACAATTTCTCCAGCATTTTTCGACTATCACAGGTGACCAACAGGATCCTTATGTTTATCAGAAGATGATATGCGCTCCTTCGAGCTAAGGTTGAAAAATTAAACTGATTTTTACGCTAGGTTTTGAGATACCAGGGCTCAAAGTAACAGCATTACAATGATGATGAATTAGATGCGTAAGGACAATAGACATGGTTTTATTGAATGCGTGAAGTATATTTGCGAAAATATTTCAACGAATGAGGTTGCATGAAAGTGTAAACAGAAGCACATCGTTTTCAAGTACATCCCATTTGAGCCGTTTTGGAGAGGGATTCCAACCTACGAGGTTTTTGCGATGGCTGCGATGTGATGATTAACTGTTCGTTTTTGAGCTTTTAAGAGTTTGTAATCACATTTCCACATGTTTTGCACCTAAAAAACAGCAGAGTAACACATGGTGAACATCTTGATACCAAATATCTGTAATATGAATTTTGTTGTAAGTCAACCTTTAAGCTGGTCCAAACCGTGGGTATTGTTTTAGTAAAGATTTAGCTTTCCAGGTAAGTTTCTCAAATTCATTAGGTAATAATTCTATTACCCGTGCAACGCCAGGCATTCAGTGAGTTATATCTAAATAGTTGTGTAGACGCATTCATTTTGTGTATATATGAATGCTAGCTTCCCTTACTAACTACCACTAGTGATCTACTCTCACATAACTTGGTTGGTGTTGTAATGTCTTACTTTGCATTCAAGTCAAGTTATTAAACCAGTCTTCTAGCTGCAAACAGTTTGGCTGGCCTGAAGTCCTTATAAGCTGTCGTGCTTTTTTGTTGCATTTATAATATGTATCAAAAGTAGCATTATTATTTGTCATCAGTTTATAAAAATCTTTTTGAAATTAGGATTTGTAAAGTGATACCCTACTTAGACAAGTTGCAAACAACTTTAACTTTATATTTTCATTCTAGTCACTTTATTTTGATCTGCACGCAGACGGTGAACTATCATACAAACAACCCATTACTATTTATTTAAGTCCTAACAATGAAATCATCTATATATATATTTCTCAAAGTATGAGTGTATGTGGATCTGTCATTTCGGCTATAGCGCACGCTGATTATTTTACCGACGCGGCCACGCATTACAATGCTTCTGTTAAGAAATATTTTTCATAAGGTTCGAATACTATATCTGGGGTCAAAGCCAATTCTTCTCGCGCGGACAATTATATTGTCTCCGTATCTGCGTATTCAAAGTTTTGATGGATGGCTTCTTGGGAACAGTAACCTTTTGTATACACACACTTCCATGCAAGAATCGTTATTATCAATCTGCATATTCAGGATTTTTATTTTGTTTTCTCAGCTTGTATTAATTGTATCATTATCAACTCATCTTTTATTGTAATCATAGCAAAACCAACTTAATTTAGCTATTACTTGCTAATTATTTCAAATTTACATCTAAACCTTTTTATAGTCGCTTTATTCTTTATAATTTATTTGACCTGCATGAAACACTTTCCTCATGATATGAAGTTTAAAAGTTGTTTGACAAAATTTGAAAACCTTAACAGTTGTCTTTATTTTCTCTTAATTTATTTCAGCTACACGAAACACTTTTCTCATGATATGTAGTTGGACAGTTATAATGGCAAATGTTGTTATAAGTTAAATACAAACTAATCTTCTGACCAGATTTTTTATTACCCGGGCAACGCCGGGTTCTACAGCTAGTAATTTAATATTTATCAGCACTGATGAGGTGTTTAACACGTCTCTTGGTTGTGTTAGTCTAGGGACATAGTTCTTAAAAAAGACAATCATTTCGAACAGTGGGAGTTTTGTACTGAAGTAGGTAGAGACAACTCCCTTTAGTTTCGTTGTCTCCTCAATTAAAACAATGTTGTTGTACCATTTATAGATTCTAACATTACTCTTTAAATACTCTTGCCATACACTATATTATTTATACGCGTATATCAATTTCTTTATTGAAGTTTGCATTCAGACATGAAAATCAATTTTTACAGATTTTAGACGTTCAAAAATCATGCACAGTAAAGAGTAACCGATTAAAAGGATAAGCAAAACTAAAAGATTTTTAAAGACCAGGTCATGATCAATATTTTAGTTTAGTGACTTTTCTGTTTGACTGTAAACATCTGTTATGTTGGTTGAGAGATTTAAATCGTTTTGATTAGCTTATGTTATACTTTAGCAATAGTTGATATGGCTTAGGGAATGAAGTTTGGTTAGAGCTGCCATTTTGGCCATGTGATCACGCAATCCCAATAGCCTTCAATGCATTTTCTTTTCATACGTATTTGTACATTTGCCCAACTTTCCATCTCTAATCCCATGTCTACCTTCTGTTTAGTGTTGTTTTGTGCTCCAGTGGTAAGTAGATTTAGTGCGAGCTTGTGTGCCCATTTCTATCACCTTTAATCACAGTGTCTGAGGTGCTGACACGTCACACGGTAATGTACCAGTTGGTTAAGTGTTTCATGCTTTCTTGCGCTGTCACACTATCTCTTATCGCTGTCACTGTATTAAGCTCATCTTTGCAAATGGCTGCTGGTAGCCATGCGCAGATCGGAACTTGCTAGCTTGTAGAGGAACGCTTATTGCTTACAATACTAATTTAGTGTTTGTGTTGGGCTCAATCTAGGGTGGAATTTTAAATCGTTTACATTTTTAATATATTTTTGAATTTTTTTTCAATTCTGCAATTTTACTAGTTGATGCGTTAAGTTGGTTCGATTTATTTGTTGCTGAATCAATGCTTACACTATTAATGGAACTGAACATTCTTTACCCTGTTTCTTATTTGCTATTTACTCTTTTTTTAAAAAGTTATTGCTTCAAATACTTTGCTCTTTTACTAATGATATTATCTGCACAAGATTGATCAACTAATCCATCTTTGCTTCCTTTAAAATTCATAAGCATCATAAGTTACTCGCATATGAAGTGTTATGTGTATGACCTAGATGTCTATGCGAAACATTCTCTCCTATTGCAGATCATTCTCAGTCTCTTTGTCGCCGTCATTCTTGACAATCTGGATTTAGATGAAGACATCAAGAAGTTGAAACAAGTAAGTGTGTGTTTCATGAAAAGACAATGCCTTGTGTGGGTTCTGATGTCTACTCGACACTGAGTCTCGTATGGCCAAGACAGTCATTTGTTCAAGTCTTATAGTACAGAAGCAGACCGACTGTCAGTTACATCTTTATCAATGTACAGCTACAAATCTCCTTCCAATAAGCTATTATGTTAAGTTAGAAGTGCAATGTATTTCAAGTTATCCAAAATGTCATACACCGACGTGTAACTCGCAATAAACGGCTATTGCGGTATCAATGTTTTTACGATACAATGTTTCAAGAAACAGGGAAATAACTCGCAGCATACCATCTCATCCATATATATAATATATATAAATCTCAATGTTTGTCTTTTGTCGTTGCTGTGTCTAGCTATCTTTATCACGGTTAAAACTAAATATGTACATTATTTGTTATTATTATGGGTTAATATTATTCATATTGTTGTTTGCATTTATTCTTTGAAATTTTTTAAAGCCATTTCAAAATTCATAAGTCATTTTTTTTTATTTGTAGTCTTCAATTGTGCCGTTAAATGTCAAATTTTTCATCACAGTGCAAATGTAACAGCAAAATTCCAATCTCCGATTTCCATTTACTGCAAAGGGCAATCGCTAAAAATGTAAAATTAAAAAATGTTCGCAGGGATATTCCTTAAGTAAGAATTGCCTGTACATTTTCAGTACATTTCTCGATTCGGTCAGACCAAGTACCATCGTGCGCTTCATTGGTGTATTTAATTTTGATATTTCATTTTTGCATTTGTGCCAGTATCAGCTATCGAGAGGTACCAGTATTATAATCGTATTCAAAATATTGATGCATGGCTTCCGCACCAGCAGTAACCTTTTTTATGGACACACGTTTCTGTGTACTCTTTGTTATTATTAATCCATCATATTCATGATTTTTATTTTGCTTTTTTCAGTTCGTTTTAATTGTATCAGTATCAATTCACTTTTTATTGTAACCATTGTAACAAATCATACTTTATCTAGCTATTTCTTGATAGTTATTTCACATCTAAACACCTTTACAGTTGTTTTAGTGTTTCTGTTAATTTATTTGAACTGCACAAAACACTTTTCTCATGATATAGAGTTTAAAAGTTATAACGGTAAATGTTTTATTTGTTAAATAAAATAAATTTCTGGGCAAAGATTTTTTTTATTATCCAAGCATCCATCTAGTTTACCAATAAATGCAAATTTTTCATGTTTCAATTAGAGGTGCACTTGTATTGCCGGAGGGGTAATCATGTTAAAGGATCTTTAAAAAATACTTAACGTTAAATGGGTAATCAATAAACATGTTTAGGCGTATGCACATCGATAAACTTGAATTTGTCTTCTGCGTGTCGGTTTTAGTGATGGCTGATCGACACCATAATTGCTCTATCGATCAGAGAGTGACCCGAGACAAATCTACTAAAACATTTTTAGCATTAATTACATGTGTTTGTTACACGGCAAGTATTTGGTTATCCTAGCTCATAAGTCTTGACCATTTACCATTGCATTAACATTGAGCATTAACCCATATGCTCATTAGCATTGACCCATATACTTAGAAAGTTAGAAATCATTGATCCTGCAAATAGGCACGAATTATCTCATGGAAACACAAACAAATGAGAAAATGTTGCAGCCAAAGCCAATCTTCACCTGATGTCGGTTGATTGTCTTGAACAAATCCCTCCAGTACAAATGTACAAGTATTATTGGTAATTTTTTCCTGTACAATATGTGTGGTCTGTTTCAAAAGCTATTTCAAACTAAAAAATGTATTTGTGATTAAATTAAACATTTCTCCATCTGGCCAAGTTCTGTTTGTGTTTCAGCTGAAGGCAAGAGAGATGAGCACTGCGCAGCAACAAAACCTGCCACTCAGGCTGAGAGTATTTGAAAAGTTCTCGTAAGTATTTATAAAAAATGTTATATAAATACAATTTACATAATAAACCTTCAGTACAAGTACATGTACTTACATCATATGTACTTAAACAATACATACATAGATATTTTTCATCTATCGTATAATAAGCAAGAACTCTTGACAATAATAAGTAAATAAATCTGTGTTGTGATTTTTTGTTTGTGGAGTTATCTTTCCATTCTTGTGGTGAAATATTGTGTTTAAATGTGCTTAAATTAATTATATCTGTAGGTGTGTTAGTTTGAATTACTTAAGACGACATTACCACTTTGGTAAGACTACAAACTTTAAAGTGAGAGGGATAACTTTCAACAATCACGTCGTGTAGGTTTGCAGAGAGGCGTTATTTGTTTGGTAGGGAAACAGCAATTTAATGGCGAGGTCTATCGGATGTTTGGGGCATTTTACTGTCACTGCCACAGGATTTACCCCTGAATATGTGTCTCTATTATATGTACATATAAATGTTTAAATATATCCACAAACTTTCAGCATGTGTATGTGTACATACAGCATACTTACATACACATGATGTATATGTTCATATACTCGCACTATTTGCACTTTAATTGCACATTTACATATCAACAAATGTACAATAAATATTGAATATTTATTTCAAATACACTTAACTCATCTATGTACATGCGCTTTCGCTTTATGGAAACATGTTGTAAGTACATACATGTATGTATTTCCAGATTGTTTTTACATACTTACAGCATATGAACTTAAGAAAGAAAACGTGTGTTTAGAACGAACGCTTAGCAGTTAGTATTAACTTCTTATGCTTATCACTTTGTACCTTAGTAGCTTTTTCTCTGTCTTTTACAGCAATCAGCCTCAGCTCGTGAGTGTCTCCAAAAAGCTCACCACAATTTTTACTGCTCCAAAAGTTAGAGAGAGTTTTATGAGAAGCTTTGTTGACAGTGGGTCTAGTGACAGCACTAGCAGGTGTGTTTGATAACTACTACATCGGTTGCAGCTAACCACATTTATATTGCTATTTTATTTACACATTTGTAAAGTTTCTCTACATTGTTGTGGCTGACCATGTGATAAGATTGATGTCATAATAATTAGAACTGCTGTAGAAAAGGTTGAAATCTTCTGAGTTCGAAAAGGGTAAAAAGTTCTTTGATCAAACTTGTTGTTTTTGTGTAAATGATTCTATATGAGATGCTTCGATAATAGTTTTTACTTTAAAGCTTAGCTTTTTTAGTTTGTAACAACCTTTTTTATATATATTTTATATGTCCCTTTTCATTCATATTTTGCTGTCATACATAACTGTATAAGAACAACGCCGGATATTCAGTAGTAACTGTACAAAAACAATGATCACATGAAAATGATTGCGGGAGAATAACTTTGTAGAAATAATCTGAGCATGAAATATTCTGGGTTTTTAGTGGAGTCAGACATAGAAAGCCTAAAGTGGAAATGCCTCACTCAGAGTTATCAGACATATCTCTGCTGACAGGCAAACCTGCCTCTCTGTCTACTAGAGATGACTTTAGAAGAGATGAGATCTCAGGCCTCATCTTGTAAGTCACACGTGCGGCTCGAGCTCTGACCTCAGCAGACCAGCTCTAGACTCAGCACCCTCATCTTCGAGCACTAGTATAATTGTATCTCTTTCTGGATTATCAGCCATGCTGATCAGATTTTTTATTTTCTTAAACTATGATATGATCTCATATTGTTGGTAGTGATTCGAGTGAGCAACGAACGATGAATTCCTCCGATCCGTTAATATCTAAAGGAAATGCAACTTTACCTGCCAACAAGTCTCTTCTCTCAGCCAACCAAGGAAACAGTAGCTCCACTCTGCGGTAATGACTGTGTATTGACTCTCTACAAATGATTTTTAAGATTGGCTTTTGGTGTCGACTATATTCTCAAGCTATTCACTATGCGCTCGAGGCGTTGGCTATATATTCTAGACAATAACTGTATGCTCTGGACAAGGACTGTCAGCTCTAGGCCATGCCTGTACTCTCTGAGCAATGCCTGTACTCTCTGGACAATGACTGTACTCTTTAGACAACGACTGTACTCTTTAGACAACGACTGTACTCTCTAGACAATGACTGTACTCTCTAGACAATGACTGTACTCTCTAGACAATGACTGTACTCTCTAGACAATGACTGTACTCTTTAGACAATGACTGTACTCTTTAGACAACGACTGTCCTTTTTAGACAACGACTGTATGCTCTAGACAATGACTGTATGCTCTGTAAAATGACTACGCTCTAGGCTATGACTGAATTTTTAAGACAAGGACTGTACGTACGCTCAGTACAATGATTGCATTCTCTGTACAATGACTGTATTCCTGTTAGACAGTGAATATATTCTTTGGACAATGACGGTTTGCCCTAGGTATTGTAGGTATTGCCCTGTATCTTTTAGGTATCGATTGTAAGCCCCAGGCATTAACTATTGGCTGCATGTGCTAGAAAAAGGCCGCATAAACTTTAGCCAATGTACAGATGTTTTAGGCATTGGCTATAGGCTCTAGGAATCGTCTGCCTGTTTTCGGCAATAATGTTATGATTTCTGCTCCAGGTGTTAACTGTATGCTCCAGGTGTTAACTGTATGCTCAAGGTTTTTACACTTAGGCTTGATGCAGTAGATTAGGTTTATTGTCTAGGAGTTGATTTTGTTCTCAAACACTACCTCCATGCTTCAGATTACCCTTTGTATTGAGCATTTAACATTTGCTGTTCATTATATATGAATGTACATGCAGCTTTTCGCTATAAAATGCCAGAAAGTCTTTATGCAACCCCAAAGTGTACACCTCGTTAAAGAGCCTTCTCCAATTTTATACAACCAATAAATGTTGGCATAGCCAACTTGATTTTAATCCCGTTTTGGTGCTCTTTTGGCCAAGCAATCATATATTGGAAAAATTGCGAGTGGAACAAAAACGATAAAGAAACAAACAGATTTGTTAAGTCATATTTAATGATAGTTTTGCTTCCCTGCCATATTCCTTGCTTTCCTCTATTGATCACATGCCTGTTTTAGTACTGACTCGTTAGTTTCTTTCTCCCTCTCTGCTGAAAGAGCTTTTGAAGCTACTTAGTTCCACACTAGACCTGAAGGAAGCTCCAAAACCTTTTTCCTTTTTGCATTCTGATAATATATTATGTCAAGCACTTCCCATTGCATTTGCCTTCCCTACTCACTCCTTGGAACACACCTTAGCCGAGTTGCAAAGCTGCATAGGAAGCTTCTTCAACCTGAATAATTTGCTGCTACTTGTTTCAGGCTTTCTTGGGGGTCCCAGTAGACTTCACATTAGAGCTATCCTAATGGTTTCCTCCAAAGCAGTTGGAATGTTTGCTCACTTTTTTGAATAGGCTTATTTCTTCTGCAAAACCCTTTAAAATGTTTTTGATGATTGCAATTATATTTTGGGGAAATGCTAACAGAACGCTTATCCTCCTGCATTATTTTGTTACGCTTTTAGATTGCCCATTTATTGGACGTCAAGGCCTAGCGTTTCTCGGTCTGCATATATATCTACTCTAAATGTGTATGTTTAGCTAGCCTCTCCCTCTTGCTTGTCTGCTTTTATGGAACACCAAACTTTGTCATAATTTACCAATGCATGAGACTGTTCCACTGGTCACCACTAGGGCCTAGAGATGATCAGTAGTCACTAGTAGTGACTAGTGGTGACTAGCAGTAACCAGTGGTCATCAGTGGTCACCACTGGTGACCACTGATGACCACTGGTCACCTGTCATAGCTGTCAATGCCTAAGCAAGTAGCTAAAACCTTTTACATAACCACCGCAACCAAAAACAATTGTAGCCAATTCTGTGATATTCTCAAGCATAGAGTTATCTCCCCCTAGAGTGATAACTGTGCCATCAACAACACGAGCGTTTCCGGTGCCAACAAGGAGCGTCTAAGCTACGCCCCTTTTTTGTGCTAGTCAATCGTAGTGATTGACAGAACAATAACATCAGCCATGAGAATGATCATGAATTTCCACAGTTAAGATAGTAATTATTGCTCATATTAAAGAAATGATGATTATAGTTTATCACTCTAATATATGCTTATTATTTAAAGCAATTCAATACCTACATGCCTTGCAAAGTCACTGAATAGATAGTGTTAAGTAAGTGAGTTAATGCAATCAGTTACTCCAATGATATACAGCCCCCCCCCACATGGGGGCTGTATATCATTGGTTACTTATAGATAAGATAGATAGTCATACTGGGGTTGTATTACATTGGTGTGATGGTAAGCTAATCAACTGCCATCAACTGAAAGTATTGACATTGTATGGTGATAGAGTGATTCATTGACACCACAGTTCAAAAACAGCCCTTGCATGTAATATTAGATTTCAATACATATCAATCAAATATATAGACTAGCTTGAAGCAAAGATGTCCACTAGTTAGTGGACATCTTTGCTTGATGTAAGCAAGCAAAAAGTTTGAAAGTTAGAGTGGCAAATGTTGTTATATGTTAAATAAAAATAAATTATACTAAATTATAATTATTTAAAAATAAAATAGACTTTTTTATTACTTTATTTATTAAATAATTTTTTATTTTAATCATAGCTAAACAGATTATATTTAGCCATTACTTACTAATTATTTCACATTTACATTTAAACACATTTGCAGTTTCATTTTTCTTCCTAATTCATTTCTACAAAAAACTTATTTCATGATATGAAATTTATAAAAGTTGTAGTTATTTGAAAAAGCTTGAAAACATTTACAGTTGTTTTTATTTTTGCTCTTCTCTTCATTTATTTCAATTACACAAAACACTTCTCATAATATATAGTTTGAAAGTTAAAGTGGTAAATGTTGTTATATGTTAAATAAAAATAAATTATACTTAATTATACTAAATTATTATATAAAAATAGAATAGACTTTTATTACCTTATTTATTTAATAATTTTTTATTGTAATCATAGCTAAACAGATTATATTTATTTCCATAATTCATTTCCATATTATTTTCATTTCCATACCATTTCCCTACTTCATTTCCATATTATTTCCATAACATTTCCATAATTCATTCCATATTACTTCCATTTCCATAATTTATTTCCATATTAATTCCATTTCCATAATTCATTTCCATATTATTTCCATTTCCATAACATTTCCACAATTCATTTCCATATTATTTCCATTTCCATAATTCATTTCCATATTATTTCCATTTCCATAGCATTTCTATAATTCATTTCCATATTATTTCCATTTCCATACCATTTTCATATTTCTAAAATAAAATTTCCATATCCATTTCCCTAAAATTATGGAAATATTTATGTTTATGGAAATGGATATGGACAAGTAAACATTTCCATAATTATATGTTTAGCGATCCCTGGTAGGTATTGAATTGCTTTAAATAATAAGCATATATTAGAGTGATAAACTATAATCATCATTTCTTTAATATGAGCATTAATTACTATCTTAACTGGAAATTCATTATTCTTGTTTAACCCTTCTCATGGCTGATGTTATTGATCTAGTCAATCACTACGACTGACTAGCACAAAAAAGGGGCGTGGTCTAAACGCTCCTTGTTGGCACCGGAAACGCTCGTGTAGTTATCACTCTAGGGGGAGATAACTCTATGTTCTCAGCCTTTCTAGGCTATTGATACAATTTTTTTATTTAAAAGATACATTTGTTAGTTAATTTTTATGCTTTCCAATTCTTTTTTCTTTAATTAGGCAAGTTGAAAATTTTTTAAAATTAATTCTTTATCAAGTTTATTTATATTGAAGATATAAACAGGTTGACAAGGTTCTGTTGGAGCTTCGAACTCGAGCTTCGAACAATTCTGAACTGAAGAACATTTTGAAGAGAGCAGTAAATGTTACCATTTAATACTATCACCGTGCTTGACTCAGGAAGCCCTCATCTCAGAATGCTAGAAATATTGTTTAGTACAAATGTTAAAACGGTCGAGAATCACTAACACTCGCTAAAAACACATGAGAAGTTTTGTCAAAATTTTGTTACGAATCACTTGAAATGGGAGAGCTCAGAAATGAGATGAAAGCTTTGCCCTTCATTTATTGTTTATTTGGTGTAATTTTGTAAAATTGTTTACTAGACAGTATGGCCTTTTACTCAATAACTGCTGCTGAAACTGAATTTGAAAGTGAAACTATTTTATTAATAGAAAACAAGTAAGAAAGCTTCAAAAAGGCCAGCTCAGTTGTCCAGAGTACAAGGTTGTTCACCAGAACACCCAATTGCTAAAACTGTGTTTTAGTAAGCAACTCAAAATAGTAAAATCAGTGACATTCTATCAGCTCTGTAAATGCAACTTTAGTTTCTGTTGGCTACTAGGTCCGCTAGTAACATCTACAATGTAATTTGCAGTGCTGCTGTAGAAAAAAGCACATGTAGTTGAACTTCTTACAAACTTAATTTGTCTCAAAATCTTCTCCACGTGTCCAAAACTTGGATAAATCGGTGAAAATATTTCCATAAGAATAATACAGTGCAACTACATTTAAATGTCTAAAAACGTATTGTAACTCTTTTGCTACTGTTAATAACAATTGGCATTACATTTATTTTATGAAATAACATAAACTAAATTTGATGTAAAGAATTTGATTAATGACCAATAAAGGACATTTGTGCTGTTGCTTGATCCTGGGGAATGACAGTGTAGGACTCTGTTATGCAGTCTTAGAGGTAGAGATGCTGAGAGAGAGACATGCAGTCTAATTGAGTCTATTTTAGTCTAATTAAGTTTGAAACTAAATGTCTTATATATCGTTTAATTAATTTTATGCATTTGTTTTGATTTTTACTGCCTCCAACGTTGTCACATTTGCTTACACAGCTGCAATACATTGACAAACTTTGAACATCACACGTCGCAAATTTCTTTAGAGGTTTGACCGGACTAAAACAGCAATCAATCATTACCTGGAAATATGTCTAAAACTTATGGCTTGCTTAAAGAACGGTTTTTAAGCAAACTTCTGCAGCAGTTTAGTGAGTTGAAAATATTTCACTACTAATGTTCGGTACCTGGCAAAATTAAGAGTTGCTTTTTTATACTTGCCATTGGAGAAAGAGTGGACAACTCAGCATATTAAAGAAATACTCCTACGATTATTCGAGGAACACTCAATACTTTAAAAATATGTGGCTGGAATATTTGAGACGCAGGTTGCAGATTTCCAAAATGGCTAAATTATAATATGTAACCCCAAATGGGCTAATCACTCTGCCAAGTAATTTACGAGGAATACAAAGTCTCTCCTTATTAACTCGTTATGATCATATCATTGCTTGCCTTTACTATAAAATCAAGAGTTCTTTGCTCAATATTTTAACAAGATATAAACTGAGAAGGATGGCAGTGATATAGTTACAGCAGAACAGGTTGTATCAAGCTATCTTATGTTCACTGATGTAATGAAATGAGAGATAATAGATCATATGATTTTAATATGAATTAAGTTATCTGTTTGTTACCCTGTTGTTGTGAACACATTCTAATGGTACTGCTACATTTATTAACAGATTTGTGTATATGTAAATAGCAATTTTTTGTTAAATGTGCTCACCATATTGATGCCTGCAAGAAACTCTTGAGTGTTGCTATCTAGTAGATATCATAGTCGTATCACATGCAGTGATTGCATAGTGCCTGCTATCCATCGTGATATAACCTTTTTCTCTTGAGTAGTATTACTGTGATAGAGTTCATGGTGCTTGCGAAGAGCAAGTAGTAATCGGATTCATAAAAGTTGGTCACTGAGTAACTTGACTGAAACTTCCGATGTCGAAATCTTCAGTTGCAGTTGAAATAATCTAATCGTAAAAACTTCCTACTAAATAGCATTGGTCATGCCTTATTTGGTCTGGCCAGTTTATTGGACAGGTTATTATGAGCAAATACAATATTTACTTTATTTCCTTACGGATGAATAATTAAATTATGATTCATAACACGGGAAATGTTCTTCTTTATGTATTTTCCTACATGAATAGGCGACGGACTAAGATGACTTTAAACTTTTCAGTTTATTTTTTTGACATGTTTGTTCAACTCCTTACAAAACTTTAATGAGATATGTTTACTTCATAAGCTTTAGCTCTGTTGCTGTGTGGTATCCAATCACATATGGTCGGTGTTTTATTGAATTGGTTTTGTTTTAAATTGTAAAAACAGCAGATACGTAATAAAAGTTTGGTTCTCTGACACATAATTATCAAATATCGAGTTGTGATTGTTTTGAGGTGATAAGCACTTTTCACACCATTCATGTCTGAATGCATTGAGTTAAAGGAACATTAAATGATTTAAAATTTCATTTAAAAATCATTTCGCTCAATAACAACATCTAATAGCTGAATACTGGTTATTTTAAAAAGGCTTTGCCTAGTTGATGAAGTGAAACCGCAAACACCACCTGGTAAAATGATTTGTTGATGTTACATATATCGCATGTCATTTTTGGGTGTGCTTCATTTTTAAACCCAATTTAAGCAGGATATTTTTTGGGAAATTGTTGTGCATAAGCTTTTAAATAGTATATTTATTATTTGGTTATTTAAATTACTTAATAAATAGTATATTTATACAAATTGTTTTATAAACTATAGATAATATTGTTGTTCTTAATCAAATCAATTACCAATTAAGCAGCTACTTTGTTGTACCTACAACATTTTATCACTCAAGGAAGACAGTTTATACTTTTATCATTTATTTCTAGTCAAACAAAGGTTGATTGTGTATTACTAAAAATGGACTCACTATGCTCAATGGGAGGAAATAGTATAGATGTAAAGTAGTTTTACAAAAAACCAAGTATTTTCCTTTGACAGCTTCTTGAAAGTTTTCTGAACTCTTTTTGTCGGAACACTTTCAGAGTGAGCCGGTTATCTGGGGCTACTTTTTACGAGAAGAGAAAAGCGGTGTCCGTTGCTGCTCTTTTGTTTATATGGCTGTTTTGTCAACGACTCATGTCATTTTTAGTTTTAATCACAACTCAATATTTGATATTCAATTACTAAAAATGGCAACGATGACAAAATTTTGTTATCTTGATAGGAAATGAGCTAAAATATAGCGACCAGTAGTACGATTTTCATTTGCAATAAGAATACTTCTATGATATTCATTCGGCGAGTGTTTGTAAGACTGCAAATTAATGCCTTTTAACAAAAATATTACAGCTATTTCAAATGCTGTCTTTGTAATTGTTACTCTATTGCCTTTTATTGTGATTCCAGTGTGCTTCAGTCTTAAAGGCTATACATTACAAGCTCGTGCGTCTTGATTCGTTTTTTATCGCAATAATGCACTGTTTTTACTCCTTTCAGTGGTACATAGGCTTGCTCTTTCATTGATTACCATTATTATAAACTACGTTAAATGCGATAGCTCACTTCGCTTTTCTGCTTCACACAAGGTGAGCTGCTTCGGCTTCTCCAGTTCCAGCTTCAGCCAGATGGCCGGTTCCTACTAAGGTCAATGCCAAAATATTTTTCTTATATGTCATGCCCTGATCATTCCATGTAACATGGTCAAATTATGACTCTGTTCACAGTTGATTAAATGAACATTAGCAAGCATCAGTTAATTCCATGTTTTGAATTTATTCCACTTGTCACTGCTACCAATGCTTTCTATGCACATCACAACGATCACCTTTCAGTGACCTTGTGCGCACCTTCCCTTCACTCATGCATATTGTGACCATGCTATTGCAGAGCTCTAATGAGCCGGGCTATTGTACCCTTTGAGGAGACATCTATCAACGCTATGGCTGGGTAATGCACACACACTCGAGACCATGCCCCGAACCTCGCACTTTGCCATTGTTTATTATGTCGGCTGTGTATCACACTCGCTTCACGCATTCTTTTTGTAGCCTCCGAACTATGGGCCCGTTGTCATTGTCATCTACGTAAACACACTCGAGTGTTACTGAGTCAAAATGTGTTTGGTTGAATGTTTGTGGATCATGAATGTTGTTGGCCAGATGGTTTTTGAGGGTAATTTTGTGACCTAGTTGAGCTTTCAAGCGCAAAGTTTAAAATGGATAAATGTTTGTAAATGGTATGTATTACTCCATCAAACCCTCAGTGGAAGTCTTTGTTTTATGCTTGTTAACTTAGGCGCTTTTGCTGTCTTGCTCTGTTAGCGATCTTTATGAATCACGGCTAAAATTTTGCTATTTCAAGCATCAGTTCAAGTTTAAAACTGGATCTAATTATACAACCTGGTTTCAAATATTTAAAGTCTAACACAGCTGTGACATAAATTATGGAGATTCTATGGAGCTCGGGCAGTTTGGGTCTCCGTGACAAGCATTCTATATTGTTTGCTAAAATGACATGTGTAACACAGAGGAAAAGGAGTAAATGTTATTGCTGTCTTAGATATAGAGATAACCTTTTCAATAGATTTTTATTACATATTTTTGTTTCAAGTTTCTTATAAGAGTTCGAGTAATAAAAAAGCAACAACAAAAATGGAAAATTGTATAGTCATTTAGCCAGTTAGCATATTTGAAATCTTAGCTTGGTGTATTGGCAGATAATTGTGTTCAGACAACTATCAGCTTCTCAATATGTAATTTGCTTGCATCCGTTTGAGTTTGTTTTTAAAATACCTGTATCAATTTAGTTGTCATATCTTATTGTGTAGTTGTTTGAACGTTTTGTCTTTGTTTAGTTGTTATAATATGTTGTATTCTAGAGTTGGCAAAGCTCGCTCCAACACTCACCTAAGGAATCCACGAACGCTGCTTGAATCATCGGGCAGTAAACCGCAGCGAAATGGGGGTGTATCAGGTACGCTACCTTCCCAGAATTCTACAACAGCGCCTCTTGCTGCCAGAAGTAATACTGGTGATGACATTGATATTCAAATACTGCAACAGAAAAAACAACAAGCGGAAATTAAAAGGTAACCTTGATGGCTAGGAAAATTAAACGAAGATATAGTTTTTGAAAGAGTTTAAATCACAATTGTATTGTTTTTTCGCGTAAAGAAACTAAAACCTTCTTAGCATGGGTTCTTAGCATGAAGAAATGATATATTCTTGCGTTGAGAGGCTGTGTATTGCGCACTAGTCATGTTCAGCAAGATCATTGGCGAGATGCTACCTCTTAAAAGCTGTAAGATAGTTGTAGAGAAATTAAAAGAAATTACGTCGATCGATATTCTAGTTTCTGTGTTCGGAGCCATTGTAAATGGGCCGCATAAGAAAATTAAACTTTCAAGGTCTTTAAAGCTCATAGGCTTGGGAAGGTTTCACACACTATACTTAAGGGTAAAGATGCATGCTTATTAGGTATATGGGTGTATTTTTGGCATATAAATGTAGCACCAAGTAGACAATTGTCAAAACTAATATATCAAAGTACCCAAGACTTTACTAATCAATTCTAATATGAATTTATTAACTTGTTATTGTTATCATCATAGTTAGCCTGTTTTATTATCATGGGCAGTAGATGCAAACCTCTTCCAGCAAAGGTTTTGATTATTAAAAATTAACACCCATATAAAGACGACACTACACACAATGATGCCTGATTTTCATATAAAATCATTTGCAGATGGCTCTAACTCAACTATGCATGACTTCTTCATCATAAAACTGAAATTACACCTCTCAGGACAAATGTTTGAGTAACATAAAGGAAGATCTAATGAATCAGCCAATCAGTGTTGAGGAGTTCTGTTGAGAGAGATACAATCATATTACTAATCTTACTGTATCAAGTGTTGTAGTTCCCTTCTTGTAGCTGAAGGTCATAAAGATTTCAAGACTGTAAGAAATTGATATAGCTTATCTCAAGGGTATTGTGTAAGATACCCTCCTTGTCCAAAAGCTGGATATTTTAGCTTCACTCTATCCTCTCTAGGTAGATTATGCAGTGCAAGAGTTTGGACGCATAGAATAATCTCTCATTCACCTATCAATTTACAAATTATGCCTGCTGCAGGCCCATGCTGCAGTTTCACACTCAAACAGTCAACTGTGTACAAATTAACATCACATTCAATTTATTAATATTATGATATCATTGTGACTAATTTTAAATTACTAATTTTGTTTTTTTAGTCTAATGATGAAAGATTCGTTGTTTCATAGGACCTCCTATTTGCCAATACCACCGGTGGTAAAAACAAATCTCCTTTACAATGGCTTCTTCAATGCTCTGTCTATGTTGCTCGCGCTGTTGAATAGTTAACTGTAAATCTGCACCAATTGTCATTCTTTGTTCACTTAGGAACCAACAAGAGAGCGAGCTTCGCGAAAACCACCCCTACTTTGATACTCCCCTTTTCATGGTTGGACGAGAAAGCAAGTTCAGAAACTTTTGCAGAATGATTGTGACGGCTCGTTATTCTCACTCTCGGATTGACTCCGTCACGGGGCAAGAAAGCAAAGTCAAATACAAAAAACTAGCGTGAGTGTTACATTGAGTCTATGCGGTTTCTATCTTTCAAAGCCTTCTATAAGTGTATATTTCTAAAAAGTTGATTAAAGTAGTTAGCATCACTACTAGAAGATGTATTCCTCAACATTACTTAATAGAAATGTTTGATAATTTGTATCCAAATTTGTATCCAAATTGTATCCAAATTTGTGTCATGCTGTAGCATGATATTCCTGATATTTCTGTGTATTTTAGCAATCCTAATATTTGTTTGTTTGTTTATTTTCATCTATAATATAACTACAAAAAATAATATGAAGAGTGTTTCTTACAGTATAAAAGGTCAAGAGAAATAGAAAAAAAATTTCACTCCAGGGAAGGTGATGATGAGGTCCCCGTGCGCAATAGCTAGGCTAATCAATGCGCGGAACCTGAAAGTAGAGTCAGCAGTAGTCTGTCTAGTTAGTTTAGTCTAGTCTTGTTGTCTGAGGTAGCGCTTCAGTTCATTTTTGAAAGAATTAGCATTTACAAATTTACGCAGTGTAACCGGTAGTAGATTCCATAGCAATGACTCTTGGTAATCCAAACAACATTGACCAACTTTTGATTTAAACAATGGTATTTTTAGGTTTATATTCCAACATGCTGTAGCGTGTTGGAATATCAGGATTGCTAAAATACACAGAAGTTCATGTGAAACTACTAATAATATTTCTTTACAGGAAGTTCCTAAGCATCGTACCAGTACTTGACTGGATCATGATATTTGTGACTATTCTGTCATGTGGTGAGATGTTCCTTGAGACACCCTACAATCGAATCACTGACTTTCAACACACCCCAATGCACATATTCATGGTGAGTGTGAATATACATTTTTATCCAAAATGGGGTAAACAAATTTACCTACACGAGTATGCCATATCAAAAAATTAGATGCTCTCTACAGCATTCGATTATTTGGCCCATTAACTACTTTAAAGCATTTTCATTCATGTTTTTAATAGTTCAATGATGTGATTATCTCATCCTGAGACACTTCATGTGTGACATCATTTTTGTTATAATTAAATCCTGACAGTTTTACCAATTTTTTTATGTCTATTTTGTTAATAATCTCTTAACAATTTTTAAAGATCCTATTACTTTCATTTTTTTCCACAAGTTTGTTTTTCTGAGAACATTTGTTTAATTTACACTGAAGTGAACGTTTTTTTTTATAAAACAGCAACTTTTTTGTAAATCTTCCACCGTATACTCTGTAAATCGTGATGAGTTAACATCCAGGTCTTGATTTTTACAATGGTTAGTAGGATAATCAAACTAACCTTTCATCTTCACACAGTATGAGTTTTAGTTGGGAGTTTTGCTTATTTTTAAGCTATCATGATATTTTTGTTCTATTGTATAGCATGATAAATTGCAGAGCCGTATTTGTTAGGCACATTTTAGTTTTGCTTCTGACTACTTGAGATTTGTCATCCTATTAATTAACTTTATTGATTTTAGATATTTTACAATGATGAATGCGTCATAACAATATCATAGTCAGTTAAACATGACTGGGTTGTCTATGATGGGTCTAGAGAGTCACAGACTACAGTCTCCATATTAAGATAATATATGCTTATAACATTGTTTCCATTCGCTGCAGAGAGTCACAGAGTACCTGTTTGTTCTGGCGATGAGTGCTGAGATGGCTCTCAAGATTTTTGCTAACGGCCTCCTCTTCACACCGAATGCCCTCATCAGAGACTTCAGTGGTGGCATGGACATGTTTATCTACTTTGTAAGTTGTTTCTCATTTCGCTAACTGCCTGGCAGCAACTGACTCAATCGCATTAACTTTTATGGCCATATAAACTGACCTTATAAATGTATAAAGTTTATAAATTTATAAGGTCAGTGTGACTCAGCCATGATCGATCATTTGTTATTGAATAATGTTTAAAGTTTTACCATGCTTTTTTAAATATCTCTGGCTGGAAGTTTTCACATGGAATCTACGACATAGCATAAGAGATCTGTTTATTGACAGTCGAAGAGTATTTTGGGTTATGCATCAATGGAGTGATATGCTCCTAACTGAAGGATTGAATGCATACTCGTAAAAGCTAGTAGAGGACATGCAGTGCATAACAACCCCTTCATTTCCTCTTCAGTTCTCATCTGTCATGATCTTTTGAGGTGTTGAGGAATTCTAGCTAATGACTCAATACCTGCCTGAATTTTTAAATGGTTGGTTTTAGAGACTGAATTACTGACCAACTATTTATCTACTTTATGATTTTAATACATTCAACCAAATAATAACTAAGAATAAATGCAATAAATATTTTACGAAACGAATAATAATCAATGACAAGATGCAAATCAATGATTTATGTATTAATAGTCATGCATAGATATGCATGTCAGGCTATGCATGTCTTCCTTTATTTTTACATTCACACTGGCTGACAGCTGGACGATTCATTTCAATCTAATGGAGCAATTCTCATATTTGCTACTCCTGTCTCACGTTATAATAAGTACATTGTCAGCCCTATAGTCATGAGTTATTAACGACCAACACCTTTGCACAAGTGCGGTGTAATAGCACGATTCGTGGCTATTTGTTAAGAGTTTTGTAAATTCCAGTTTTTTTATTGCCGCGACAGATGGGCGGTACTTTATGAGAGCATGAGAGGTCTAAGAAAGTCGTATCCTTTTTTAACACTACTGTTATTATTATTATTGCACTTAAGTTTAGTTTTTAATTTTAAGCTTAAGCTCAGTGTTATTAGTGACTAGTCGAATCCTCGACGTTGCATGGGTAAGAGAATAATTACCTAATGAATTTGAATAACTTACCTAAAAAGCCGGATCTTTACTAAAATCTTTACTAAAACAATACCCGCGTTTTGGGCCAGCTTAATAATCGTCACGCGTAATGGTAAACAGTGTTAGTTATGAGCTCCAAACAAGTGCTTTAAGCGTGATTATCTTAACCAATGTAATGACTATTTGCCAGATAAACGATTGTATTCCGTGTAGCTGTATGGTTAAGTTCGCTACCTCAAAAACTGGAGTCCTGAGATCAAATCCACCACCGTGTGGTTTTTTCGTTGTTAGATTTTAATTGCTATAACTGGACACAAGGTTTACCAAAAAACAAAAAAACAAACACTGAGATTTACGTATATATATTTACGTACATGTATATAGATAGAAGACTAGACTGACTACTTTTTCTCCACTCCACTGCCTTTATAGCTTTTTGCTACAGTTGCATGTCTGTATTTATACCATACATTTACTTCACAACTTTGTTTTCATAGTTTGGCTAGTGTTATAACATATACAGTTTTTTCATAGTATTTCTTTAGTTTA
The DNA here is from genome assembly GCF_963576615.1 of Watersipora subatra. Classification (NCBI taxonomy): domain Eukaryota; kingdom Metazoa; phylum Bryozoa; class Gymnolaemata; order Cheilostomatida; family Watersiporidae; genus Watersipora; species Watersipora subatra. Next base: position 21,216,712 of record NC_088710.1, read on the forward strand.
CTCTGTTGCATTATTGTTTTTTTCTTCTCTCCATTCTTACCTCTTGTTTTTTCCTCAGTACTTCATACCCTTTCTTTACTGCGTCTTTGTTGGTTATTGCATATCCTTTTTAATTAGATTACTTTATTGGCAATAACTTCATTTCCAATAGAAGTGTTTTTCAATTTATGTCATACAACAATAATAAAACTAAAAAATAAGGCAACAGTCAGCCACTAAAATCAAATGAATTGTTTGATATATGGTGTTTAAAATACGTTTCTATGCTAAGAGAACGGATATTAGGCGGAAGATTGTTAAAGCAGCTGGTAATAATATTTTCAAAGTACATGTAATTGTTAGATATTGTATGTAATTTTTTCATATCGGGTAAGTTGGAATGAGCTAAAAACCTGTAACTGTCATGTAAAAAATGAGGAAACAAACCCTAAAAGACCTTGAAATCTTTAATTGACGTACACAAGTAGTATAGTTAAAGTAAGAAGATGCAAAAAATTTTAAAAATCTTTGGGTTGAACAAGATATGCCGTGGACTGTTATGTAGATTTGCGATTAGCTGGAATACTTTTTTTTGCAACAAAAATAAATCATTTGTGGCATATCTTGGAGCTAGATTATAATAAATGTGTATACCATAAATAATATGGCAAAAGATGATATAAATTGTATGGCAGATTTTGAGTTTACATATGACCTGCAAAACTGGAGCAGAGTAATTGACTTAGTGACCGACCTCATTACAAATAGTGTCAACATGATTACTTCAAGAAAGTCGATCTGTCAAAACAATTTTTAGCAATTTTGTCTCTCGTCTACAGGCAATAGATTATCTGTTAAATTAATTTCTATTTGTAGACTAGTCTGCTATTCCTTTGCACAATGGTGATAGTCAAGTCAGAGTCAGGGAACATAGGCTATCTGTCTGGAGGGCATGTCCTACTCATACTGCGGTGTATGCGGCCTCTCAGAATATTCATTCTAGTACCACACATCAGGAAGGTTGTCTACGAGCTTGTTCGAGGCTTCAAGGAGATCATCCTTGTGAGAAAATTTACCTTTTCATCCATTATTCTTTTTTTCCTTGGCTAGAGGACTTTTTTATTATGAATAACATTGGTTAAGCAACTCCAAATAAATTGATTAGCCCACTAACCAATATGCTTATGGGATCTCTCTGCAATCTCTGCTTTTGGTTGGCTCTGACTGAGTATTTATAGCTATTGTATAATAATCTATTATATTGTTCTATAATAGATTATATAATCAATAGTTTTTTTGCATGTTGTATCATATTACATTTTTATTATTTTATATTACAAATTTAATTATAATGTTGGCATATATTATACTAAATTGCATAATAGATATTATTTATATTATGTTGTTACATGTTCTTAGTTATACTATTTGGTATATTAGTATTTTATAAAGACCTATTTATATTTCTTGCCAATGCTGATTAGGTGGCCATCTTTGTAGGTAACAATATTCCTCATCATGCTCATGTTTGTCTTCGCGAGCTATGGAGTCCAACGTTATGGTGGTATCCTTTATGGGTGCAATGATCCTCAGTTTCGTGAGGACAAAGAAAACTGTACAGGCCGGTTCTTTCGACGTGTCAAGGTCACTGATATGCAGTTGTCTGGTGGAGAGAATGTGGGCTATATGGTACCTCGGGTTTGGTAGGCATTCATTTATAAAGTTTTGTAACCATCCCTCTATCACCAGCGAACTTGTCCAAACCACTAAAACCTATTTTTCAGCATGTCTAGTGTACTCATGGTACTGGCATGGCCTTAAGCTTTATGCATTGGTAGGTAAAAACTTTTAGTTGTACACCGATATTGTGTATGTTAGCATGCTCATTGCGGCGAATGACAACTGATTTGATGCATTCAGTGCAACTCAAGGCAAAAATGTTTTAAGTGAATCAACATCATTCTCGGAATTGTTTACATAAATAAATTATCGTAATAGGCCTATATAATGGAACACGTCGTACTGTATAGGTATTGTTGAGCTGAAGGCATGGTGAAATGTTAGCAGCAACATTCCTTGGTCATCGTATACAAATGTTTCAGCAGTTGGAGGAAATGTGACGGTGACAAAGTTTACACATTTCACAAAATTAATACTGAGAAGACTACTTCTTGAAACTAAATAAATTTGTCAATGACTTGCACTCAGAAAGGGCAGAGATTTGAAATAAAAGGCAATTTTGGTCCTGCAACTTTGGTCACTAATAAATAAGCGAATATGCATAATATAATATGTACTCTAGGACACTTTTATTTCACTAGTAGGCCTATTTAGTTTTGTGAGTAGCACACAGAGTAAAATTTCGCTGCAACTTAATTTCGCGGCTCTGATGAGTGCGAAAATATAGTGATGTGAAAATAAATGCAGTGGAAAAAACAGATGACATTCCTCAGGTCCAGTTTGCTAATAAGAAAAAAAATCAATTTGGGACTAGTTAGTATTTGTAAACCGCAGGTTGAAATGTGTGGGTGAGATCGATAATTCAATTTGATCACTTGCTGCCATTTGTTTCTTGGACTATCAACGACGTCTAGGTCCCTCCTGCCGTGACTTTCACAATCGAATCCCAAGAAGAAAAAAATAGATAGGTAACAACCAACTTCACAACCAAAACTTTATAACCCTTTCGCTGCCATAAACGCATTTATGTGTTTTCTAGGGGCCACTGCCATAAACGCATTTTTGGACTTTCTCAGCAATTGCGTGGTAACCTGATTTTATTATTCGTTGACCACATAAGCCACGGTCTTTAAGAGTTTTATGAAATTGACTTTGTTGTCCGAAGATTTCTCTATAAAATCAGCCTAAAACAACGAAGCAATTTCAAACTTTTGTTTGAGAATTTCTAATCCAAAAACGAACATTTTTCTGTGAGTTCATTAACTACCAGCGCGAGTCATAAAACAGGTAATTAGCTGTTGATGACATTATAGCAAATCAATATTTTGATTTTTTGTGATTATACAGATAATTAAAGTAGCAGCACTATCTTTAATGTGTCTGTTCACAACCAAAACTGTATAATGTGATTGGACTTGGTGAGGGTTGATATTTTTTTGTTTGGCAATAAAATTCATCATTACAATAATTCTTCAATTTTATGACTTCACTTACCAGACTGTCATCCTCATCAGTTACAAATTCGGTGACTAAACTGATATCATCTTAATTTGCTTTGCCATGCTGCTCAGTCGGTGTATTAGCTATAACAAGTTTACCGGAAATTTCCCATTGAGCCCAACCACAGACGAAAATTGCCTGCATTTCTAATATGAAGATTTTATTGTGGATATCAATGAACAAAGCTATTTAATTTCGCGTTTTTGCTCGTTCGTTATGATAGTTTAGTTTCGCTCATGAAATTTCCGCGAGAGGATGACACCGCGAAAATGCGAAAGTTAGATGACACGAATACATAAGTGTCCTAGGGTACCATGTTAGGCATGTTAGTAGTGTATGTAAGTGTGAGACACATTCTTGTTACAGTAAATAACTCCAGTGGACGATCTTAACTTAAGTCATGAATTGTTTCAAAGTGCTCTAGTAGTACTCTAGCGTAGTACTCTAGTAGTAATACTCTAGTAGTAGTACTCTAGCACTATTACTCTAGCAGTAGCACTTTAGCAGTCGTACTCTAGTTGTAGTACTCTAGTAGTAGTACTCTAGCAGTAGTACTCTAGTAGTCGTACTCTAGCAGTAGTACTCTAGTAGTCGTACTCTAGCAGTAGTACTATAGCAGTAGTACTCTAGCAGTAGTACTATAGCAGTAGTACTCTAGCAGTAGTACTCTAGTAGTAGTACTCTAGTAGTAGTACTCTAGTAGTAGTACTCTAGTAGTAGTACTCTAGTAGTAGTACTCTAGCAGTAGTACTCTAGCAGTAGTACTCTAGTAGTAGTACTCTAGCAGTTGTACTCTAGCAGTTGTACTCTAGCAGTTGTACTCTAGTAGTAGTACTCTAGTAGTAGTACTCTAGTAGTAATACTCTAGTAGTATTACTCTAGTAGTCAAAGGTTTAGAAGTTGTCATATCTGTACTGTAGGAAGCAGATTGTTGTGCAGGCCTAAACAAGAGCAGGGTGAGAAGAACTGACCGTTCTATAATTGGTGTCCACAATCCTCCCATTTGTAGCTACATGATGAAGTCTTGCCATAGAATATATTCTTTTTTCTATTCCACTCTTTTGTTCTTGCAAACAACATTTGCAAAAGTTGAGCAGTCAGGTGTTTTTGTCCACAAATCATTTGATGCGTTTCAAAGCCAAGAATGTAACGTGGCTCTAACTTTGCAATTTTTTATAGGACGAATCCATACAGTTTCAACTTTGACAACATAATAAATGCCATGAGAGCTCTGTTCGAGGTCCTCTCCTTAGAAGGATGGCTGGAGATTCGTGACACTCTTATTGAGAGAGTTGGAAGCGCTGAGTGGATATTCATTCATGTATTTGTCTTTAATGGCGTACTCATCGGGCTAACACTCTTTGTGGGTGTTGTAATCTCAAACTACAGTCAGAATAAGGTGAGTCGTATGTATATGTTATTATTTTAATCTCCAATTACAGTCAGAATAAGGCGAGTCATATATGTATATATGTGAGTATTGTAATCTCTAACTATAGTCAGAATAAGGTGAGTTATATGTATATGGTATGTGATTACATATTGTAATCTACAGCTACATTCAGAATAAGGTGAGTCTGTTTCATGTATGGCTGCAATAGATTTTAGCTATAATTTGTGTTAGGCAAGCCATACGTGTGCATGGGTGTGATTGTTTCCAACTTCAGACAGAATAGGATGTCTTATTTGTATGAAAATTTGATGTCTCAAACCATAGTCACAGCAAGGCATGTTTTTTCTGCAGCCTGAATAAGGTGAGCCTCTAGATTATTTGCTAGAATGTACAGTCCTTCTAATTTTATGTCCAACTTGGACTGATTGTTTGACGGGTACATTATTAGCCAAATATTTAAATTCTACTACCTACTCATCATTAAGCATTTATTTGACTTGCTTATGTCAGATATCGTTTTCATAAAATTTAATTGGGTGGCCGGCTCACTTTTTAGTCACACCTCTCCGGCAGGGATGGTCTTCTCTGCTATCATTTTTATTTTACTACATGATTTCCTTTCTCTTGAGAACATTGTTTAAGGAAATGTTAAAAAAAACATTTAATGAAGATATTTCCAAAAATCATTCTACATCCATTACATTGGAGTCAGGAGCGTGCTTCCCAAGTTTCAAAATTTCCAAAATTTTGAAAAGTTCCAAAATTTCATATATGCAAATTGTAAACAAAAAGCTAAAATTGATGTGCTCTGTCACTTTCAATCTTATGTATTGTATGATAAGGATTCTGAAACTGTCTGCTCCTCTCTGCTGATCTATTGATAGCAATAAAATTCCAAGTTAATCTTACTTTGACTTTTAGTTGATAACTCTCAGATTTCTTTACTCCCGACTGTTCCAGTGAATAAGATAAAGAGCCTTTCCTACTATTTTAGTTTTTGTATTTGTTTGGTCTATCTAGTTCTCATATTTGATGAGTTCAAGGCTCAATTGTGATGTAGAGGTCTTAATAGAGTAATAGTAGTAGTATGAGAAGTACTAGTAGTGGTAGTATCAGTAGTAGTAGCAGTAGCTGCAGTAATAGTAGTAGTACTAGTAGTAGTAGTAGTAGTAGTAGTAGCAGTAGTAGTGTATAATAGTGGGCTAGTTTTTCAACATCTTTTAGAAACTCTTTATCATTACATAGTTTTAATTTTTCTAATGTCAAGTTTTAATCGGAAAGCATCGCTTTTAGCCTTCACTAAAACTTACTAGTCAGAATATAATAGGCATGCAGACAAAGGACTTTTGTAGTATGTACTCACAATATAACTGTAAGACAAGCACGACCTGTAGAAATGTTTTGAGCCTCGACCTTAGCATTCTGATATATCCACTTCTGTTTTAAAACTCAGGATATTAAAATTTAGCTTGAGTATATATTACCAATTTTATGGGTGCAAATGCAGTTTACTTGGAGTTGCATTATTGTATAATAAAGAATTCAGTTTTTGGCAAATCTAAGCCAATCGGGTGCAAATAAGGTGGAAAAGGTGCAAATAAAAATGCACTTGATTTTATTGTGCTCACACTGCATAGATCTATACCATTCAATTTTTGATTTGCTTATTTTATTTTAAGCTTGTTTAATTTAGGCTAATTTCATGTTGGAGAGTAAGCCCTTGACTCGCATCTTGATTGATTGTAGGGCACAGCACTACTGACGGTAGACCAGCGTCGCTGGCTGGACCTTAAAGGACGGGTGAATCTCACTCAACCTTTGCATGTACCTCCTAAGCCTGAACACAACAAAATAAGAGCCTTTATGTTTGATGTCACACAACACCGATTCTTCAAGGTATTCTTTGCTCTGACCATTCGTACTTTTAACTCGGCACTCAAAACATCTACATATTTTGGAGTTCTATAGCTCTGTTGCTGGTCAGGCACTTTGTCTATATCAGGGGTTCCCAACCAGGGAAGATTTCCCCATAGGGAGGAATTTTGAATAAACAAGGGGGAGCTGAGAGGTGTCTGATTGGTTAAATTTTTACTTTATGTCCCGCAGTGCCGTTTGGGTTTCATCATTTCACATTTTAGTTTTATCTATAACACTAGTTGCTAATAATGAGCTGCTAGTCAGAACCCAGTTATATGTGAACACATTCATCCAAATTCTGATTGGATAGTAAATTAACCTAGTCATAAACCAATTCACCGCCATGCCGAAAGTCATGTATTGTTGTGTTGTATGCGTGCTGTATAAAAATTAATAATATGTTGTTAAATGTTTAGATATGTACAATAAAATGGGATTGTAATTTGTATCGGTTATTTTTAGTCATGTGCGTTAAGAGTGCGTGGGGAATCAAATTTATGAAAAGGATTAAGGGGGCACTGAATGAAATAGGTTGGGAACCTCTGGTCTATATGGTTATCAGAAGCTGTCAAACAATTTGTTTAGCAGCTCTTCGTGTTTTTCTAGTTTTTTCCAAGTATTGTGAAAGGTACAAAATTGTTACTTTTTAGTGCTTGCGTGAGGTAAGTACTACATTGAAAGAAATTGTGTAGCCCTCACCCAAAATGCTGTAGTAATAGTAAGAAGTAATGATTATTGCTCCTTTGATGTTTGTCAGCAAGCAACTAAACTAAAGCAAACATTTGTCTGATGGCCTAGTAGCTTGAGGTTTCGTCTGCGCATTGGTACTTCTATGGATTGTTACACCATGGAAGTAGTTTTTTCTCATATCAACTAACCTCTTTGTTTTTGTCATCAGTATTACATTCATGTAGAGGACGGTGGCTGTCATGGTTGCACTCAATGCGTGTCTCTTAGTTGTCCCTTGGCACACAAACATCCCGACTGGAGAACCGCTGCCTCCCACCACTGCCCCCATGCAATATGTTGCTGTAGGATTTGTCTTCCTTTTTCTCATTGAGGTAATTTATTAGATATGTACATACGCATAGAAACTTATAGGTAGATACCATAAGATGAAGGTGTTTTAATGTTTTTGCATGTTAATTGTTGTAAACTTTGATTGGACAGTGTTCCAGGCAAAGCTCCAGTAAAATGCAACTTTAAAAATTTGTCTGATAAAAAGTAAGCAATAAAAACATTATTTGAGAATTGTAATGCAGTCTGTTATAATTGATGTAAAGTTATTTACGTCGTAGCTCTGACAGTAAAATCTATAACATCTTTATGGCATCTTGTTCTTCATGAGCAACGTCATTGTTGTCCTCGTCTCAACTCATCGCTGCGAAGTTTTAGTTGTTATCTCAAATCATGTTATAAAAGTCTTTCCCTAAAAACTCTGCCTGCTGTTCATTAGAAACCAGATTAAGAACTTATTCGTAATACACATTTGTAATCTTACACTCTTTTTCTGTTACTAGGTTACAATGAAGCTGATAGCCTTGAGTCCCAAAGGGTACTGGTACAGTAGGAGGAACCGTATTGACCTCCTCATCACTGCTGCAGGAGTGATATGGGCTGTTCTTCATTTTTCTCTCCAAAAGCCAGAACCATCAAGTCCAGACTACTCAAAGCTACAGTCAAACAGGGAGGGTGTTGATACTGTTGGCTACATTGTAATCATTCTCCGTTTCATCACCATTACTGGAAAACATGTGAGTTTGGCACCAGAATAGAATAGTAGTTTTATCACAGCAAAATAATTTCTCATCATGATCATTGCCAGTGCATAGAGTCTACGATGACAGCTCAACTGGTTGTAGCCTTCAGATTACACCTCTCCAGGTTGACCTATTCCGATCAGTTTGTTGCCAAAATTCCAGACGTATGTCCCACCCTCTTAATTTCCTTTTTCATCTATATAACGTACTAGCAGTAAGTGCGGTGATGCCTGAGATTTATTTTCAATATGGTAGCCTGCAGGTGGTTGTTTAAGAGGCTGGTTCTTAGGCACCATATGGAATTTTGAAACTGAATATTTTTAACAAACTGGTGGAATGCACAGCGCATTGGCGTGTGAAGGTCGAATGAAATCGACTTAAAAATGTGGAAATGCATTACATTTATGCAGACTAACAGACGCGCTCACACATACACACCTTGAACATCCCACACAGCATATTCACTACACTCACGCATGTATGCATGTACGCATGCGCGCGCGCACACACACGCACACAATGATAAACTATGATTTATTAATATAGATGCTGCTAAAAGAGAATTTTCTAGAAACCTTTAAACTTAGCAGATATTTTGGTATTTCACTAGAATTAGAAATGTTGCTCTGATATTACTAATTGTTCTTCACTCTGTATTTAAAGGGTTTTCTTAGCCCTACACTAGAAGCTCCTATAACGTAAATCTCTTATAATGTAAATTCCACTTAACCTAAAAAAATTATGTAGTTTTTACTTTGTATTTTGTAAGTAATTCTACATAATGTAAAGGGTCAAGTCGGTGCAAGCTCTCAAATTCAATTTGCATATCAAGGGTCTCATAATTAGCCTTAAAATATTATATAAAATATACATACGTGTGTATGTGTGTGTATATATATATATATATATTTCTCAAAGTTGGTCGTCTGTCATATATGTCCAGCTATAGCAATTTTGGAATATAGAATTTGTAACGCAGAAGATTTGATCTCAGAACCTCCCATTCGGCAGTCAGACGCTCTGCCAATTTAGCCACACAAGCTTGATAGATTCGTTAGGGCGATATCTGTTGCTATATGGGAGCAAATACGCTACGCTTTCGGTCATGATGCAAAGTCATGAGAAGCCGTAGCTCTTATCAGTAAGCTTACACAAATTATCCATTGGCAATGTACCAGGCTAATAACAAGTGGCAAGCAACCCTCATTACCTCTCATTATCTCTTATTGTCTATAAGCTGATTTTTAATACCCTGGCAACGCTGGGTAGCACAACTAATTTACCCATATTGCTCGAGAGTTTTTTCCGGATCGCTCTAAAATCATTTGTTTATCATGCTAAGGTACATTTCATAATAACAGACAGTAGCACTCCTCCCCTAATGTAATTCCTTTATTATATGCATGCCCAAATGCATTTCATTAACTTATAGAATAGCGGTCCATTTGCGCCATTTGTCATAGTATGCCATTTTTTCTGACGATATTATATATTGTGGTGTCACTAATCTACCTACACTTAAGATGTAGCTCACAGCTGCTAGGTTTGTGTCGAAGAGTTGCTTTTCAATGATTGTGTTGCCTTGTTTTTTAATATGGTAGCTGGGTCCATATGGAGGAGTTATTTTCTCATGACTGTTGTGGTGCTTTTAGGCTACCCTCAAGATGCTGATGCTCACAGTAGCTGAGTCTATGTGGAAAAGTTGTTTTCTCATAATTGGAATGTTTCTTTTGATGCTGTTTTATGCATACTCTGGTGTACTCGTCTTTGGTATGGTGCGGTACGGTGAGAACCTCAACAGGTACGTTTACTCTGAAAACCACAGGTAGCATTTGATCAGCAATTTTTTATTGTATATTAGTTCACTAGTTCACTAGTTTGTCAGATCAAAACCTGAATTCTGGTATTTATGATGTGAAACGATTCATTTTTGTTTAGTGGCACATTAATCAACAAGAATGTTCGCTATAAAGCATGGATGGCAGCCAATCACTTTCCATTTTTCATTTCAGCCTTTTTCGTTTATTCACCAGTTTTGTACATAGTTAAGTCAACTTTTTATTCAAAAGTTTAAGCTCATAGCTAATGCTTGATGACGTTGTGGTTCTAGCATAGCTAGAACACACACGTGGAGAACTCGTAATCTGTCTTTTCACTAAAAGCTTCATGTCAATTAGAATAGGATTTAAATAAGGTGCTCATGAAAATTTGAAAGACTGCAGTAAAATGCAACATAATGAAGTGTCTGCTCTCTTTTTAAGGATGGTTTAAAGTTCTTTATAATATATTAATAGCTCATCTCTGAACAGCCTCATAAATTTGCTCAAAGAAGCATTTGTACAGTGCAGTGTTTTGTAAATTCTGCAGTTATATAGAAAATATCTGATTGATATGTTCACATGTCATCTTTATTTGTAGTTGGGATACAAGTTTGAATTTAACTGTTTTTACATGTTTTTATTTGGACACCTTGTTTTGTTACTGTTTAATACTTAAGGCTGGATCAATACCTCAGTGATACCACAATACCTCTGTGATGGTCGATGATAAAAATGTACTATCACAAACTATTATCAGCAAATACTCCTTGAGGTGGTGTTTTCTTTTTTTTCTAATTTTCATGAAGAAACCTCTTTGTTTTTGCTTGCTCAAAATTAATACTAGTCCCGCAGCAACTATCAGAAACGGAAATAAATCACGCTATCCGCGATTGCGAATTGCTATCGTCGAAATGTTTCACATTGTACAGGCTGTCGTTGATGCTCGGCCAAAATATTGAGAAATTTTGACAGCTGCAAACTTTCTCCATGTATCTGTGTTACTACGTTAATGCTATCAGTTTCCGGAGCACATAGTCGATGAGTGATGACCGAGAGGACAACCCCAACATACGGCGGTATAATGTGAACCAGGCTTTAGGTAATGTTATGAATTAGCCCTGCATTATCTGCTATGAAGGTGTATAGTTCTGACACTACTTCCTTTTATTATTCTAGGCATGCAAATTTCCGTACAGCTGGCAATGCCATTGGTCTGCTATTTCGTATTGTGACGGGTGAAGACTGGAATAAGATAATGCGTGATTGCATGATAACCAAGCCCAACTGCTATCCTGGAGATAATTATTGGGAGACGGACTGCGGACACGCGCCCCTCAGCTTCTTTTACTTTGGAACTTTTTATGTCATCATCACCTACATTATGCTCAACCTTCTCGTAGGTGAGTCACTTGCTGCAGCGTAATTAAACATACTAAAAAAAGTTGCAGCTCGCTTCAAGTTCCAGTAGTCAGTGCAACATATTTAAATAATATCAATCAGCGAATTCATGAACTCCTCACAGAACCTCGAAACTGACCAGTTTGTAAAACGTTGATTCAGACAAGCATTGCCTAAGCTCAACTGGCTGTAATAAAATATGACCATACAATGGCAAGAGTTGTCGGCTTTTTGCTAAAGTTACTTAAACGTTGACTTGCAACAAAATTCACATTACAGTTATTTGGTATCAAAAGATTCACCATGTCTTACTCTGTTGTGTTGTAGGTGCCAAATATGTGGAAATGTGATTACAAGCTCTTAAAAGCTCAAAAACGAAAAGCCGCCGTAAATTGGAATCTCTTTATTTCGATGACATAGCCATGAAATTTGGTTATTGTCTTGTCACGTGATGTTCTCACATGAATTGAAAGGCCAATAAAAAACTCAATATAAAACTTATCGTAGCACTAGTTTATGACAAATACTTCGGGTTTTACCGAAGACCCCGTATCAAATATAGATGCTCGCTACTTTACAGTTTTGTTTCGGTTTGGTCTAATTGACAAGTCGTAATCTGATCATGTGACCCAATTACTTCGCAAATAATTTCTGCAGCACTTTTTGATTATCACAGGTGACCAACAGGCTCGTCATGATTATCAGACAAAGATATGTACTCCTTCAAGCTAAGGCTTAAAAATTAAACAAATTTCTACGGTAAGTTATAGGACATCACTGCTAAAAGTGACAACATTACTATGACAATAAAATGGACGCGTAAGAACAATAGACATGGTTTTATTGAATGCGTGAAGTATATTTGTGAAAATATTTCGACGAATAAGGTTGCATGAAAGTGTAAACAGAAACTATCCCTCACAACTACGTCACATTTGAGCCGTTTTGGAAAGAGAATCCAAACTACAGCGGTCTCGTGTGGCTGCGATTTTCTGTTCGTTTTTGAGCTTTTAAAAGCTTGTAATCACATTTCCACGTATTTAGCACCTACAACACAACGGAGTTAGACATGGTGAATCTTTTCATATCAAATAACTGTAATGTGAATTTTGTTGCAAGTCAACCTTTAACTGAATAAAGCGTGTTTGAGTATATGAGCTATTAAAGATAAGTGACTATATATATACAGGGTGATTCATTACGCCCTTAGGCATTAAATGGATATTTACTAAAATAAAAATAAATAAATTAAAAAAAAAAATTTTTGGTTTTCCTTTTCCCTTATTGGCCTCCCTTTTTCTCACTAAAATGAAACAAGGAATTATTTTATCAAGTGAATTATCATCAATTTACTATGATGACGCTTGCGCTAGTCCACCTAATAAAACTCTAATTCTATTATAAAATGATAACTTGAATTGGTCCGAGCGAAAATGAGGAGCGACAGTACCTTTTCGGGTAGAATATGGTTTATTAAAAGAAATATAATTATTTATATCAAATAAATGATTATATCTCTGACTCATTATATTATGACTATATTGAAGCTCAGTTTTAAATAAACAGTTAATAAAATAAATCCATGATAATTATATTACCTGAGCCGTCAAATTATCTATTATTAAATATCTGACTCTCGTCAAAACTAAATGTAAAGAGGTAAGGACATCTCGCGCTGACAATAATTTCGAGTTATAGTCATTATTTCTCTATTCAATCAGTTTGAGTCAGTGAGTTTTAATTGCTTTGTCATCTTCTACAGCACTGCTAGACATATTTGAAATATGTTTCTCAGAACCAAAAGTATTAGTCTTTTTATTTGGAAGTTTTTAGTTTATAATGTCATATGATGTGTAGGGAATGCATCTGTTATCGTGTGACTGAGCAGAAGTAGTTTAAACAGACTACTATGTTTATCATGGATGTGCTATTGAGGACTAGTTGGTTATTAGTGAGACTCATGACTGAAAAAAAACATTCTGCATGGTTTCATTTCTGGTTTCTGTTTCATTATGTCGTAAATATCATCTTGTGTTATGCAATCCGTTGCATGGATTATATCTAAGAACCCAATTATGATTTATTCACTAGTGATTATTGACAGAAGTTTATTTGTTAAAGTTCATTTTGCTGCTTGACTGATTCCAGAACTAAAACATACATTGTTTGCTTTCTCTATCCACTAGCTATCATCATGGAGAACTTTTCTCTTTTTTACTCTAATGAGGAGGATGCATTGCTGAGCTATAATGACATCAGAATGTACCAGAACACGTGGAATGATGTGGACCTTGCCAGAAAGGGCTCCATACCAAACAGTAAGGTCCCTGACCTCCTTCAACAACTCACTGGTGAGGACTAGTCATTGCTCAGTACTGGCAAACAAGAGCTGTTTTAGGTTCCAACGTTTCTATTGTTTGACTAAAGGTGTCTGTTCGTATACTAGGGGGTTAGGAGAGATCATGGTATGGTACTTACCATAAAACCTTAATTTGGATGCCATAACGCTCTATTTTTCAACCATTCCCCTAATAATAGAGGCACTATATTAGAGGTGACATTCAAATATAGGGTGGCATTGTATTTTTCAAACGTTTGGTCAAAATTTTGAGAAGATAAATTTAACCCTTTCACTGGTGAAATGAATGTTGCTTATATTTTGCACTCTCCTTTAAGTGGCGCTACATTTACCCTTTTGGATGCAAGAAATTTGCTAACTTACCTCCGACTTGTTGTAGATCTCTAAATAAATATGCCCAGGGAAGCTGATACGTGTCTCTACCAGTTAATATCTATTGCTTGCAATTAACCTATGATGATCTGTTAGCCTGAGTTGCAATTTTTTGGAGCCGTCAAGTATTTTATTTCATTCTAAATCTGAAGGCATATTTTCATTTTATAACTGTATTTAACAAGATTGCATAAAAGCTCATTGCACTCATCAATATGTTTGCTACAGTTTGCAGCCAAAACTGTTTTTTCATGTGCAATAGAAGAGAAGTTACAAGCGTTGATTCATTGCAAGCCAAGTTCAGATTACCGCAATGATGCTATCAAATAGTCTGTTATGCTTTTTAAAAATCTGCAAATTTATAAGCTACAGCATATAATAATAATCTACTAAATGCTACAATTATATATTCAAAAACAAGTGTCATAAACAAACCATATGTATAATACATCCAGAAACAAAAATGAGCATTTTTAAAACAAAAATATTAGTATCATTTGCTTGGCCAGTTGCGTTCTGATTATTGCTTTCCTTTGGAATCATTTCATATTCTTCTGGCTGATCAATACCTTTCACAGTGTCTTCTGACCTAAACTCCTTTTCTGCACAGCTGAACTAGTCTATATTTTAGCGTCCAAATAGTTTTTAGCGGAGCAAAACTTTACGCGATGCAAGTTAAAATATACACTTTTTGCGCAAACGGAAAACGTTGCCCGAGACAGTTGGAAAACGGACTTCTATATGAACAGAAACTATGAATGAATTAATTGTTATTGATGTATTTGATTCATTATTTGTATGGTTTTGTGGACACTTTTTTTCTGGTCATTTGATATTATGAGTTCGTGGAGACCAAAAATGTCAAATAGTGGCGTTCAAATAGAAGTGGCATTTAAATTGAAGTGGGCTCAAATGGGGGTGGCGTTCAAATAGAGGTGGCGTTCAAATAAAGATGCCATTCAAATATAGGTTTTACGATATCTAACTTTACAGTAGACACTTCTATAATGTAAACCTCCTGTCACGTAAAAATTTTATGTAAAGTTTTGCTTTGCATTACGCAAAAAATTACATATTACGTAAAGTGTCAAATTGGTACAGGTTCTCAAATTCATTTTGAATAATGAGATTCCAATACTTAGCCCTAGAAGTATAGGTTTTTCTCCTGCCACTCTTGAGAGAGCAAACCACATATCTCTATTATATTTTTTACTTTATTTTATTCATATAAATTATTTTTCTTTGCAGTATAGACTGTGCTGTGGAGAAAAAAAGCGAAAAAGTTTGATTTAAATCTACATTGAAGGTGGTCGCTCTCCTTAACTCGATGTAAAATTATCATAATCAGTTATGGACATTTGTCGATATGAACCAATAATAATACCAAAGTTACCGTACAGTCATGAAATTAAGTTAAGTTTGTTTGTTCATTTTAAGTTTGGGAAGATTTTGAAACGGATTAAGCTATTTATATGGATTTAATGCTCCATGTAATGTAAAATTCCTATAAAGTTGACTTTTTCAGGACAGATTATTTACAGTGTAGCGGTGTCGACTACCTTTTATTGTTTACAAAAAAAATCTCGTGAACAGAAGAAACTTACTAGTTGCATACTTTTGATAATTGACAGCAGTCTAGCTTTTTTTAGGGCTAGTAATTCACCACTGTCATACAACAAATAGCAAACTGATTTGCTTATTTCATCAACAATCTTCTATTTATTAATAATACTTTGCTATATGAGCTAACTACTCTAGCTAGCTAGCTAACTACTAGCTAGCTAACTAACTACTCTCAATGACTTGTGACAGACTTGAAATGTGTGTTAAACTGGCAGACTAATCCACCTGCAATAAGATTCTCCAAAATTAGAAATTTGGAAACATTTTTTATAAGATTTTAATAACTTTAGAACTCTATCTAATAATTTTGCTGACTTGTTAATGGTTCTCACCTAATTCCTTCGTATTTCTAATGTTAGCAAGTATCTTCCATTATTATGAGTGCTGTAGAAGATTTACAGGTCTAAAATAAATTTAGGGAATTTTGGTATTTTATATTAAGTAATAGTATAACCGTAATGTGTAGTTATCTATTACTAGCAGGTTCTATGAAATACTGCATGCCTTGCAAACATCTTACCAGCTGCAATTAGATATTGACACTGCATTCCCAATTTTAAGCTTCCAAGATTGGAACTCCTTTTTCAAAACTTGAATTTTACAAATACTGCTTTTGTTACTATTGTGTCAAATTTTTTAAATCTTGGAATAATGTTTTTACATTGTTTTCTTTGCTTCACACCAAACTATCTGGCATTGACCAATAAGTTTGTCTAGTTATGTGTTTCCATTTGGGCATTGCACATCATCCAAATATATGCTTACATCAACCGATTGTTAGACAAGTATTTGACTGTAAGCTCAACCCCGCTTCCTCATATCCCTTCTTTGTATTGTGTAGACAACACACCAAGTTTATTGACATTGATGCTCGACGCTGCTACATCACGTTGGACATTCGGTAATGCGTAGAGCTGCCCAGTCCATGTCTATGTTTGCCGTGTTGTCAGATTGTAACAGTCATATAGTAGGTCACCTGCTATACATGTAGCTGTGGCAAGAATTACTATGATAGATCTATGTGTAGACTTGTTTTTGTTTTCCTACTCGTTACCGTTTTTGCATGAAGAATTGTTCTGGTGAGTGCCACATATAATTTCTTCATTGTAACCCGCAGAATACAGGTTGAGGGTTTTAGTAAATATACATACCGGTATTGAGATTTGATCCAGCCGGGGCTGAAGGAGGCATATGTGGTAGTGGGAGCAGAAATATGAAAGTTGAATAAACTCCATACATATAATCTTGAAACTTAGTAGTTTTTGTAAACTGTTTGATTTTTATCTGGTGCTTTGATGAAACACCCAAGCGATGTTTCTTTATTTATATATTATTTATGCATTGAGGTCAATAGGTTTGGGCTTGCCGTGTTTTGTGGTAAAGGAGTTTTTAAAAAATTCGGATGTTTATCTCAGTATTGTCGCGATTCTTTCAGTACGTTTAAATTTTTATTTGAAGCCTTCCGAGTCTCGGCACTTTTTCAAAAATAATCTATCAATTTACCAAAATCTATCCTTTGGATTTGTCTTCCCTATGAGTCACTATTTTGTACAAACTTGCGTACATTAGGTCAGCAAGACTGGCTCATTTTATTTGCTGAAATCATATCTTATGTCATGAGGACTTTTAGGAGCCCAGGCTTTATCCTAGCTCTCAAAGGCTACATGGTTTGTGCCTACTTTTGATGTGCCGAACTCTTCCACTCTTAGCAGATTATACCAGACCTCTAGTACTCTTTGGTGCCCACCCAATGCGCGCTAAATGTTTTTTAGTGTAATTTAAATCTCAGGAAGTGGCACGACAGTTAACATGCGCGGTAATTAGAATCATTAATACCAATTACAATCATAAAACAGTTGAAATATGCATAATACTTTTTTCATAATATCATAATATTAATGTCATAGTAAATTACTAATATACTAATTAGTTTGCTTTTGTCAAATAATAATGACACATTGAGACTAACTAGCTGCTATAACTATGTTGAAGAGTGAACAATATTATTTGAGATGTTTGTTCTAAGTATTTACACACTAATAGGCTGACCAAGTTTAACAGGCTAAACAGCTATATATCTATGCAATTGTAGTTCAAATACTGTTGGTTTATGGAATAGTCTCTGCTGTGTTACAAGACCTGAAGCAATGATAGCCAAATAATATTGGCTATGTTCTACTGTAAAAGTAATGCAGCAATTACATATCCACAGTGTGATCAAACAGCTTACTCTCATCAGAGAAGAAGCGACTAATTTTAAAAAACCCACAAACCCACCAGCCCCGACTTCTGCATTCTAACCGTTAATGAAATTGACATTTTCTAGCCATCATGCTCGTAGCACGTCACAAGAAACTATATGATAACTTGTAATATTGAACTAAAGTAGAGTGAATTCCTGTATATAAGGACAGCCGAGTTCAAATGCTCCACTGATTAACAGGCAGACTAAAGATGGACATCAGATCAGTACCAACAAAGATGCTCTTTAAGTATCTCTGCTATGAGATTCAGTATCTGCATGGTGGAGAGTCGGGAGAAGCCACTTTCCATGATGTGCTCCTGTAAGTATTTCACTTTTATCTCCTGCTCTGCCTTTACAGTTTGAGCGGGCTTAAAGAAAGGGCAAGGTTGTTTCAATTCAACCCTTCAACTCTGTTTATGGCAACTAATCTCTATGTCTATGCCTATGTTTAGTTGTTACTAACGACTCTCTATGTTTATGTGTAGTCAATAATAACTACTCACTATGATTAGTCATTACTAACTACTCTCAATGACTATATGTAGCTGTTACTAACTACTATCTATGAATATGTGTAGTTGTTACTAACTACTCTCTGACTATGTGTAGTTATTACTAACTACTCTCTATGTCTTATTTGTAGTGCCTATTTTATGTGTCTTCACTTTACTTAAACTAGTATTCAATGTTGTTTCAACATAATTTTGGTGCATTTAAGTGCAGCTTCCAATAGCACGGCTAAAGCAATGCTGGCCATTTCAGGATGCTGTCCTACCGGTCAGTGGATATACGCAAGAGTCTCCAGTTGGAAGAGTTTCTTGTGAGGGAAGACCTTGAGATGACCATTGCAGAAGATGTCGCTAAAAAGCTTATTTCTGACTGGATGACGCGATGTGTGAAGCGCATGCGAATGGTAGGGTTGTGTGCAGTACACAAGTATTTCAGTTCATTGTGAGTGTTTGTAATTCACCTGGGCTATCTTTACTGACTTATTTGTATGTTATTCTATGCTGTTCAACCTCCATGTTCTGTTGTACCTTTTTGTGTTGAAATTCTTGCAATATTCACTATAGACAAAGTTTCATTTTCTGCCAACCATTTTATGATTCCTAGCAACTGGTATCTTGTGGAACGTCTACTTGCGATAGCTTTAGCATGAAGTCGGGCAATTATTTGACTCTATACCCAAGAGAATTTACAACCTTTTCAAACGTTCTCAAACCAGTACAGTTCACACGTAAAAGTGAATGTTCTCATGGTAAAACTTAAAAAAGTGTACAACATATAACAATAATAACAGCAAAACATAACTTTATAAATTACTTCTTTTTTTATTTATTTCCTACACCTCTTTTATATAGTTGATGGATTTAATTGCTACATGTATATAACCGTATATATGCGAACGGTATATATTTGTGTAGAGGCAACTGTACATAATCGTATTTATTTGTATATATTCATATATATTTGTTGTATGTATTAAGGAATCATCCTAGGTTTTTGAGCTATGTAAAGTACTTAAACAAATTTTGGGTTGTTCATTTGAGAATATCTGCTTTCACTCATGGTAGTTTTTATGTACGGTGTCTATCCTGTAAATAATCAAATTGATATGCAAGGTGTGTAGCTGTACAGGAAATTCAATGGCGAGCCAATGGAACCAATAGGTGGCATGCAAAATCACACTTTCGAACATTTTGTGAGGATTTCACATGTTTACCAGGCTATTCATAACTGATTCTAATTGTAGCATGGCCGGAGTGTGTCGAAGAGGTCAACGCAAGAGACATATTATATTGTGACTGAGGCTGATGAGCTGCCATTAGCTGACCCTGTGGCTATAGAAGTCACTCCGGATTCCGAGCATCTGCCCGGCCCATCAAAGAAGTCTGTGACAAGAAATGTCAGTGAACCAATCATCGGTCTTCAGGTTAGTTGAGAATATTGGTAGAGTTTAGTTCTGTGGAATACAGGCTTTATTAAATAATGACCGTCATATCTATATGAGATGATGGACTGATTAAGACTTGCACTGTCTGCTTGATTCTGGTAAATGAACATGATATGCTAGTCAGTGAAATTATTTGTGTACAGCAAATGAATTTTCTGAGTAACACATGACTGCATTTTTAATTCACGAGCAATTACGGTAACAGAAGGTTTTTGATATATCTGATAAATATCTGATATATCATTCATAACTATGACCAGACTGATACACTTGCACTAACTAGAGTACCTGCCATATTATAACTGTGACCAGACTGATACAGTTGGACTAACTAGACTACCTGATATATCATAACTGTGACCAGACTGATACAGTTAGACTAACTAGAGTACCTGATATATCATAACTGTGACCAGACTGATACAGTTGGACTAACTAGAGTACCTGATATATCATAACTGCGACCAGACTGATAGACTTGTACTAACTAGACTACCTGATATATCATAACTGTGACCAGACTGATACACTTGGACTAACTAGAGTACTTGATATATCATAACTGTGACCAGACTGATAGACGTGTACTAACTAGAGTACCTGATATATCATAACTGTGACCAGACTGATACACTTGTACTAACTAGAGTACCTAATATATCATAACTGTGACCAGAATGATACACTTGTACTAACTAGGGTACCTGATATATCATAACTGTGACCAGACTGATACACTTGTACTATCTAGGGTACCTGATATATCATAACTGTGACCAGACTGATACACTTGTACTAACTAGAGTACCTGATATATCATAACTGTGACCAGACTGATACAGTTGGACTAACTAGAGTACCTGATATATCATAACTGTGACCAGACTGATACACTTGTACTAACTAGAGTACCTGATATATCATAACTGTGACCAGACTGATACAGTTGTACTAACTAGAGTATTCGATATATCATAACTATGATCATATATTCTGGTTCTCTTTTAGTTTATCCACGCATTATTCTTTCAAATTTTGATGCTATGTTAAACAGTCACAGTTACTTTGTTTTATCTGCAGCAAATTTACAAATTTTAATCGTTTCAGCTCTCAATTGACCTTTTTTGTGATTTATTGCTAAACCCTTTTATGCTGTTGTCTTTGCACTCCCAATTCACTTACCCAAGTCACTTTTTATTCATCTGTTTTATGTATTCCACTTACAGAAAAGGGTAATGAGTTGTCTTCTGTCAGAGTGTCACTTATTATAGATTCCTTTTATTCTGTTATCTAATCAGCGCTGCCGATTTCAGTTGCCCTGCTAGTCAGTTCCTTTAGCTGAGCCTTCCTTCCTCAGGTTATCTTCTTAGCTTTGTCAAACTCTCTAAATCGGTAGTTTGTTCTTACGCCGTAGAGGTAGTAATGCATTCATTTGTCAGTAGCTCGTGTGACTGCTACTGTACTTTATATAGCATATATAAATACTAACAAAATCATCATTTTATTAATTTGGATAGTAGTTGTATAATAGCGTCAACTTTTAGAGTGTTTTAAGCATATACCCTTCCACCTAGCCGCATAAGAATCGTCGCTATAAGCTCATTGAGTGACCTTAAGCTTGATAACGACAAGTTCATAACCCTACAACTCATGCTTTACCTCTACGTTTGCAGAGCATGCTATGCTTTGTTATTTTTTACTTAGTGAAAAAATAATTTGCCTCTCAGCCTTGCTAGCCCTCAGACAGCCTGCTAGCCCAGCTCTGGTTCCTTAATGGTGCAAGGCAGCTAGCACTATTATTTTATGGCTAATTATAACCAGCACCCTCAGATGTAATACACACAGGCTATCAATGCAACCTCTATTAGGCTAACAAAAGAACCCCAAGTTCACTGCTAAAGAGAAATACAGAGTTGAGTGTATGAAATCTTTAGTAAGTACTAGTAGGAGTGTGGTATACTCCACTAGTAGGGCTTTTCTTATTACAGCAAGGGCGAGCATTGTAGGAGCAAATTCTTCGAACTTGTTCCAGTATTAGTATAGCCTAGGACACTTATGTATTCTCCTCATCTAACTTTCGCGTTTTCGCAGAGTCATCCTCTCGCGAAAATTTCATGAGCAAACTAAACTATCATAACGAACGAGCGAGCACGCGAACTTAAATAGCTTTGTTCATTGATAGTCCAAGAAACAAATGGCAGCAAGCGATCAAATTGCATTATCGATCTCGCCCGCACAATTCTACCTACGGTTCGCAATTACAAACTAGTTCCAAATTGAAAAATTTTTCTTACCAGTGAACTGGACCTGAGGAATCTAATTATGTTTGTTTCACTGCATTTATTTTCACATCACTATATTTTCGCACTCATCAAAGCTGCGAAATTAAGTTGCAGCGAAGTTTTACTCTGTATGCTACTCATGAAACTAAATACTAGCGAAATATAAGTGCCCTAGGGTAACCTTGATTCAAAAGCAAGGTTGCACAAAAGTTCTCGCGTTTGGTCTTCCTGACTGTAACAATCCCCCATGTCAAAGTACCAATTCATTCCTGATTCATTACATAACATAGGAATATGTGTATGCTTGAAGGCTGCCACTCGAAACTTAATCATGGTAATCAGTTGCTGCATGGTGACATTAGAAATTAATGTACAAAATGGTACAAGTTTGTTTTCTAGAAATAAATTCCAGTGTAAATTTACCTTGAAGTGTTTTCGAAAGGTTTATTTTGTCAGAATAATTCAATATAAATATCGACTGCCTCTAATATTTTTCCGAAGCGAATTATATAAGCCACCTTCCTTCATTCGACTTATATGACTTGAACCTGTCGATTTTTTAATGCTGTGTGATTGCTTTTTCAGCATTTTCTAGCGGATAGCTAATTTTTCATGTTTAATATTTTCTTTTTTGTCATTCTCAAGGGTGAAGCAAGTAGTAACATTTTATCAAGTGTTTTGCTGGCCTGAGAAAGGAAGCTTCGGTTACGTGGTTCAGCGCACCCCTGCCGTACATTGAAGGCAAAAGTACATTAGATAATTACTATTGCAAGGTTTCATTGACAAACTGGCTGCGGTTAATGCTGCCAATGACGCGGTGGTAAATGTCAATAGCTTTGCATATTTTAGCGCTCTTGCCGCTTCACCTTGATTGGTGTGCTGATTTTCAGAGAGTATGTTTTAATTTCTATTCTAAATCCATGCTAAAACCGAGTTATTTTAAAATATAAGGCAGCTCAAAATAAAAACTGTTTGGAAAAGTTTATAAAGAAGTGCATTATTGTGAGAGGTGCTCAACTTTCTTGTATATACGAGTTTTATATTGGAAATTGTTATGTATGTATGTATGTATAAATTGCAAGAAAAAAATATTTTGTTTGCAATTTTTGCTTTCAATGTGTTTTGTGAAGCGATCAGTGGCAAGGCGGAAGCTAGTTCTAGTATTTCGTAGTAACAACTCTTAATATGTTCACTTCCTAACTTCGACGACCTTTTTTAGCAGTTTTATGATTAGCCCTTTGGGGAATGTTATCCAGACAGCATTTAATCCCAGCCCTTTTGATAATATTGACAACACTAGATAGGATCTGGCCACATTCAGTCACTGACATGAGTCATGTGACTGAAAAGCAAGCTGTTTATGTAACCAAATGCACCAACACACTTTTCAAGATAGCATTAGTTCTATAATATCTGCATGAGTTAGTGTTAATCGATTTTATTCTTGATTCTTGCATGAGCACCCTCTTGCATTATACTTTCATCATACTTTCTCACATACTAAAATAGTCTCGTTCTCCCTTCCATACTCACCTCTGGTTGGTCAGCTTTCTATATGATCACACCACTCGCTATTGAAGCAACATACTGTACTAAGGATTCTGGTACCAAAGAATGCTGAAATTTGTCACCTTTTGTCCACAAAAGTATTTTCCGGTTCATTTATAAATTTTTTAAATAGTTTCTACTGATTATCCCAAGATATAGCCAATGACTAATGAATGAAGATCAGTTTGGATGATTAGTACCATACATGTATTGCTAGGGTTGTTTTTCGAGACTTTCTGTTTTATTTTTTATATATTTTATATATACTCTAATTAAGTTACAAATCTGAAATTATATTGTTCTGGGTAATATCGAACAGTTCCGTTATACGAGTACTTTGACTCTGGTATTAGTTAATATTATGTAGGAGAATGGTTAAATTCTCAAAAAATGTTTGATCAGGTCATTTTTCCCCACTTTTCTATCAAAAAGCATTTTAAATTGCCAAAGCTTATTACATTTCACTTTTTCAAATGCCCTAAGTTTTTCATATACCGAAATTTACTCAATTTACTCCCATTTGTCAACGATGATTTTAATTTTTTTTCCGCGGTCTTTTGCTGCTACAGACATGTTGTATTAAAGTATTATCTTGGTGTATTTCGAGTGCTTATCAGATTAGCTAAACCGGAGTGAATTATTTGCTATTTTATTATACTCACCAGGTTCTTAGAGTCCAGACCATGGCTCATTGATTGCATCAAACCATAAAATTTTGAAGTGACACTACACTGGTGTATGCAAGACACCAGTTTTTATTATCATATCATGTAAAAAATACCCATATCTGTTAGTTACTTACCTAGTGTAGGTGAAATCATACATGTCAAGAATACTTATAAGTATGGTCTGCAGGTGCCTCGTAAGGTGACTACCACACTCAGTGACTCCCAGGCTAAGGAAAGATTGAAGAAAAATAGCTTGTGCACCAGAACAGAGTTTAGTGAGGGTATGGATGAAACCGTCTCCACAGAGAAATCATCTAACGTGGATACATGGTGGGGTGAACAGTTCACTATGTAAGATCTCAGTTATTTGGCGACAAAGGTGCACTGAAATTGGACTGAATTTATTATTTTTACAGAGATAGAGCAAATGTAGTGAATTTATCTATTTATTTTTATTGTTGAAGCTGGACAATGATTAAACGTAGAATCTCTATATTTATTTGTATATCAGCATTTGAGCTTTTGAGTAGTCATGATTGTGTGACATTCTTGACAGAGTGCAGTGAGTATATTGAGTATATCTTGACTTGAGTATATTGACCAGAGTGTTGACTGACTACAATAGATGGTTATATTTGTATTTGCTTTAAAACGATTTGATCATATCACTCTACCATTCTTGAATCATTTTATCATATTTATATATATTTGTTGATCTTTATTTTCTTCTTACTTTATAGACCTGAAGCCTAGCTACTGGTTTTTAGAATAATAATATAAATTATTTATTGAGTATTTTAAAGATCATATTATAGAGTTCGCAGCAGACTAAGACGACTGCTGACTTACCTAATCTCTCTTCGCTTCTGTCAATATTAGTTTTTTTAGTAAATTAACAATCTTTAAATCAGATCATCATAGACTCAATTAGAACAACTAACTAGTCATCTTCTTGCTTTATTCTTCCTGTTTTCATAACATATTATTTTGCCATTATTGTATTAAATTATGTTTGCTAAATTAAATAAGTTGCACTTATCAATAAAACGCTGTATACATTTTCAGAATGTATGTACTGGGCAGGAAATAATATTTTAGGGCATCTTCATTCATTTAATTAACCTCATTACACAGATTTTACCATCAGGGTAAAATATTATCAGAATCACGTCTTCTTTAGCTTGTGCTCAGAGGTTTACCATTTGGTTGCATACACTAGCTCTTAGTTCCAGGTACAGCATGATCCGAGGCTCAGAAATCTTCTCTTTGTGCATTTTTTATTACCAATTGGCCTGTTCTTTGATAGATGATAACATTTTGACACATTCAGGCGTCTACTTTTAAATAAAATGAGAAAAAGATTGAACTGAACTTTGTTACAAATGATGACAGCTTATAGCAAGAGAGACACGTCTGTGTACCGATTTACCGAGATCTCCCATCTCCAATTTTAATCTCTGATATATCGTTTTTGCATAGCCAAAGACCTTTATGTATTTATCGAGAGTTTGTTTAACTGCTAGATAATAGTCTAACTTTCTGCTACAGTGTTTGACTACATCCTAACTTTGTAGCTTTTCTTAAGCCCGGTAACCATATTCGGTTCATCAAAAAGGTTACATAAAGCATATAAAAACGCTTCTACCCAACATCTAAAATAAGTTTGGGTTTTAGTATCATAGGCAGTTCTTTAACTAAAATAGAGGTGGCAATGGGATAGTTTTTAAGTAAAACGGGGGTCATATTTTGTGGCTCCTGTTAATCTCTGATACCATCCAAACTCAGTATCACTGCTGAGAGAGGAAGAGAGGAGGAGAGGGCTAGTCTAGTTGTAGGAAAAGGCAATTTACACTCGGGCCACAGTTTCACATCACATAAAGTGATTATGCTATTTTTGCAAATTTTCCTATTTACTTTCTAACAGCTCTCAAATCTTGGCATATGTATTTTATGAACATTTATTTTACATTATGTCGATGATCTTTATCTAAAACCTTTGCTTGCAGAAAAACATCTAGCAATTTACTGATGTCATTTCTTTCATCAACAAGTCAATACATGACATGATCTATAAACAAAGAACTGAAATATTTGTAAGAGATTTTTAACATCTGAACACCTACTATGAACACAGAGATTAAACGCATGACATTTTTGCATTTTAGGTACACATTCAACTTTTCTTCACAAATTAAAGAAATTGTCATATAAACATAAATTATTACTTAAAGGTTGACTTGAAACAAAATTCACATTACAGTTATTTGGTATCAAAAGATTCACCATGTCTTACTCTGTTGTGTTGTAGATGCCAAATATGTGGAAATGTGATTACAAGCTCTTAAAAGCTCAACAACGAACAGTTAATCGCCGCCATCACGAAACTGCCGTAGATTAGAATTTCTTTCCAAAACGGCTCAAATGGGATGTAGTTGAATGAGATGGCTTCTGTTTACACTTTAATGCAACCTCATTCGTCGAAATATTTTCACAAATATACTTCACGCATTCAATAAAACCATGTCTATTGTCCTTATGCGCTTATTTCATCATCATTGTCATGCTGTCACTTTCGGCACTGATATCTTATAACCTACTGTGAAAATTCGCTTAATGTTTTAACCTTAGCTCGAAGAAGTTCATATCATTCTCTGACAAACATGACAAGCCTGTTGGTCATCTGTGATAATTGAAAAATGCTGCAGAAATTATTCGCGCTGTTTGGCAGGCAGTATAGGTCACATGATCAGATTACGACTAGACGAAGCCAAAACAAAACTGTAAAGTAGGGAGCATCTATATTTGATATGGGCTCTTCAGTAAAACCCGAAGTGTTTGTCATAAACTAGTGCTACGAGAAGTTTTATATTGAGTCTTTTATTAACCTTTTAGTTCGCGTGAGAACATCACGTGTCAAAACAATAACCAAATGGATTGACAATGTCAGAGAAAGAAACTGGTTCCAATCTACGGCGGTTTCATGATGACTGCGATTAACTGTTCGTTTTTGAGCTGTTAAGAGCTTGTAATCACATTTTCACATATTTTGCACCTACAACACAGCAGAGTAAGACATGGTGAATCCTTTGATACCAAATAACTGTAATGTGAATTTTGTTGCAAGTCAACCTCTAAGGACTTTATACATAGCTTTATGCATACATGCACTTTATACATAGCTTGTTGTGTCTAAAACCTTTTAGGTTATTTTTGCTGCAAACTATGGGGTTCTTCAAAGTACTCAGGCTATAGGCTTGTCAACTTGTTGTTTGTCTTGGTTAGCCACTAAGTCTATAAATTTATACATAAAACCTATGTATAATATATGCATCTATAAATAAAGCCAAATTTTACAAAGTTTATGTTAAATTGAGAGTTTCTCAATGTCAAGTCACAAAATAACAAGTCATTTTAATGAGTGAATCTGATTGTCAACAGCGACAGAAGTAGACTTGTCAAGGACAGCGAGTATGTGAGGAATCCCTTGAAGATCAAGGAGGTATGTCTACAAAGCTTATTGCAAGCAGAGGCTGTCGGTGTTTTAAGAGCCACTGTTGCATAAAAAGGATCTCTATAATCTTGGCTAGACATGCATGAGCTCAGTGGGAAGGGAACTTCAACTACTGGAAACATGCCCGATTGAAGAGAACAATGTAAGGATGGATGTCATTCCTGTCACCATCAGTGGCCTTTCTGGGAATTGGACACCAACCTATTGTTTGCAGCTAAGGGTAGCAGTGACTTCTCAAACCTTTATATAATTGATGACTAATGTTTATTTAACTACACGCAGTACATTGCAAGAACTGACCTTTCAGACGTTTAAATAAACAATTTCCCACAATCCAACATCACGAAACGATCAAATATCTTTTGCTAAAGAGAACGAGAGCTGTCAGTATGGTTTACCTGCCATCTCCTTCAGCTCTGGTTACTATTCTCTGTGGATATTGTCTGTTTGCTATCATTGCGATAGCAGTTAGTGATTTTTTATCACAACTGATCAAAGATGTTGTCATAGCCGTGCTCATCTCTGTTCCAGCAATCTGTGTATTACTGTGAGTATTGGTAGATTAAAAACTAACTTCAACAAAATTTAAGTAGATTTCATCAGAAAGTATTGGCATTTTCTTATCATTTGCGATTGTCTTTTTTTGTTCGAGATGACCTGACTGTCAGGATGTTTTTAGATTAAAATCAACAAAACTCGATCGCGGTTAAAACGCTCAAAAGAAAAAGATGTGCCTAGACTTCTTCAAAAATGACATCAATAGTTGTGCATATTGTTTATAAGTGATAAATATATGTTCATAAATTTAACCTACTTGAATAAATATATACCGGTAAATATAAATTAATATTTGTATAATAGCCATCAACCCCCATCATAGGCCTACTTCTTATTTTGTGACCAACTGGTTTGCAGCACTGCTTCAACTAATAGAGACTTGACAATTTTTATGGCAAATCTTCGATATGCACTCAGCATGTGTTAAAGTAAAACCAGACTCATCAGATGTCAAAGTCATCGTTGATTGGGAAACTTAGTAGAATAATTAGCTAAAACCGAAGAGCAAGTAATTCTGGTCAGCTCATAATCAAATCTTTTTCTGAAAAAATGGCCAAGTGGGTCAATGAGCTAACTCACACACTACTTACTATGATAAGTATAGGGAGAACATGCTGGGTATGAAGACTACACAGTGTCTACAATATGCAGTAGTGCTTACTTTTGTAAAAAAAAAGCACTCTCTGGCTCTCAGATGATTAATATAGTAATGAACTCAGTTGTCTACTCATACTTTTTGTGATTGGCATTTTTTTCTTCAAATCAGCTCACAGCATTCTTAGATAGGCTTGTTAATTTTGATTATTTGAGGTTAAGTTTGAAATCATTCTATACCTCATTTTACATTTGTATTTTATTATGGACCCATGTATAGGTCCATAATAAAAATAAATTGTATTATTTACAAATACAACATGTTGTATTTATTAATAGTATATATTTTGTAAAATGTGTAGCTCATTTCAATAGCCTATGTATCTCTAGACACACAAACATCTAGTAGAATTTACTAAAAGAGCAATTGAGATAAGATTACCATGTACAATGTAGGTAGATTCTTTTAGTTTTAAAATGCAAGTTATATATTACACACAGTGCCCGAGTGTAGTTTCTGCTCATTTTAAATACTAACTAACAAATGTACTACAAACACTTCTATCACCTTTATGTACAGTATCATACCATTCATGCCTCACAGACCTCTCTTTTCATCTTCTCACTTCTGAGCCTTAAATACTTAGTTTTTGACCTGCCATAAACTTTATAGGCATACTTCATTTCAAACATTTCAACAATTTGTTCATTAGTAATGGAAGACCTCGGGCTGCATCAGTATGATATATTGATGCATATATTGATATATTATATTGTTAAATCTATATTTGAATGCCATCTTTATTTGAATGCCTTCTTTACTAGAACATCATTGTAGGAGAAAGATTGAAATATACAGTACCACCCTTTAATTGAGCACCACCCCTATTCACCAGCCATTTTGGAAATTTTCATCTTAATGAACCCATAATAGCGAGTGACCAGTAGAAGTGTCCACAAAATAGTATTAATAGTGTCTTGGTTACATCAATAACCATTAATTCTTTTGCTTTAGCTGTAGTGGTTGCCATGGTTTTAGTGACGGTGTACCTGAGAAAATCGATCATCACAATCATCAGAATTACACGCTGATTCGAATTCACTAAGGTCTAAATCATATTCATTCTTTTCAGATTCAACCATAATAGAGTTTGACATCTTACCCTAAAACTTTAAAGCGCTTTGATGAACGATAAAAACTTTAGAAACACCGCACAACGTAATAGCTGCCATTGTTATGATGTATACTAACATTGAAACGTTAAAAACATCTTTAAAACCTGAAAACATTATGTCCATTTTCTATCTCTAAAGCTTTCCTGCTTTTTCTTTAAAACTTTGAAAGTGACACCATCACAATAGTTAATAACCATGTCCCGTTAATACTTTAAAATCAAAGTAGTTCTTCGTTTAACCAGAAATGCTGAGGCTGATGACATTAATATCACTCCGCCCGACAAGAATGCAAAATATGGTCGGCATTAGTATTGCTTCACCTGGAAAGGGGTTAAATTTATCTTTCCAAATCCTGACAAGCTAGTCGAAAAATACTGCGCCACCTTCTATTTGAAGCCTATAATTAAATGCCATTATAGGAGAAGGGTTGAAACATAGAGCACCATGGCGTTCAAATAGAGGTTTTATGGTAGTTATCACAATGCTTATAGCCTAAGTGCCAATGTAAAGAATGGGAGAGGCAAGCAACCTTTATATGCAACTCTTCACACAGTTATCCAATCAAAAATCGTGTTGATTACAAAATTGTGTAAAGCTGTTAGTACTGATTTTAAATGTTTCCTAAAAAATTTAAAAACTTTAATAGCTTAGGCTTGGAGTAAAATTATACAAGACAAACATGCTAGTTTGATGCTTTTGTAAAGAAGAGCTCAAGAATTCACCCATGTTCTTTCTACCTTGCTAGGCAATTTAAGGATTTGGTCCCAGCTTTTAGCGTAATTCTTCATCCTTACATGTTAAAGTTGTGCTCTTGTTTATATATACTAGTACGCTGACAGTCCAGTTAGCCATGAGAGATCATCATGTGTAATAACTACGTGCACAATTATTCTGCAACATGTGTAGAAAGGTGGTATAGTGGAGCAGATGGTAGCGCACTTGGCTGGTGGTATGAATACTTGGGTTCAATTCCCGCGTGCTGTAAACTTTTTTGGTAAGATTCTTAGCGTGGCTTCGGACAGACGGACAGATACGACTCTTATTATAGTAAAGATTTAAATGTGTCCAATATCGCACTTCTTGTCAAAAAACAGCATTTTGATAACATTCCCCAGACACTTATTTCAGGAACCTGATTTGCACCTTAAACTGTTTTTTAACTCTTAAAGTTTTATTTCCTACATCTTGGAGTGTCTTTCGATAACAACTCAAGCTTACATGTATATAGCTGCAAGAAAAGATAACCATGTAACATCAATATTCGCAAGAGGAAACAGCCTACAGTAGTACCACCAAAGTAGTACCAAGTGATCGCTTTCTTTTTAATCAATAAATTACCATAAATTATGTAACTTTAGATATTTTTTGAAATTTTGTGTTGCTAAACTACTAAGGCTATTAACTTAAGAAGGCAGCAAACAGTTTTAAATCAATTGTTCCAACAATCAACAAGGGAGGCAGCATTACACAAACAATCAGAAGGATGGACAAGGCTCTCATGACAGTAAAGTTTGGATTTGTGCCTGCAGGTTTTATGACATTTATGGTGCAAGGAGTCTAGTCAACCTTCCTGTAAGAGATGCAGTAGTTTCATTCCCGGCCACAAGAGTCACTCGAAAGCAAGTGAGAAGAATTGTTTCCCATAAAAGAAGAGTTCTGTTGTTTGGACCAATTGCTAAAGGCAGATCATTGGAGTTCAGACAGCTGAGTGATGTCTTGGGTAAGAAATAATGTGTAGACAACTACAGTAATGCTCAAGTCTAATTAATATTGTGATGTATTGGTTTAGTTAATATTTGAATATTTAATCTTAAAGCAAGTGATGGTGTAAGTAAAAGAATAACTGTAGCTATATCTCAATACAAAACAAACAAAAAAGTTAGTCTTACTAAATGCCAGCTAAATATATATCTGTGTATCTCTCAAACTCCATCATTCAGTTTGTCCAGCTGTAGCTATTACAACCTAGGAATAAAACATCTGCTTCGTGCTCGATTTCATCTCAAAGCCTCCAGTTTACCAAGCAATCATCTTACTAATTAAGCTACGTGAGATGCAATAATTTCAGTAGGCGATGTGAGCTGTTATGTAGGTTAAAATACACATAGCACTATGCGGTTACGCAATGTCACTAAAGCTTGCTCTCACGGATCTTATTAGTAAGTTTAGCATACAGATAGTAGCGGACACAAGTTATTCATTGGCAATGTGCCAAGCTAATGGCAAGTGGTTGGCAGCTGCACTAACTGTCACTGTAAATAAACTGTTTTTAATACCTGTGCAATGCCAGGCATACGGCTGGTTATGGTATAAGATGAAAACTATGTTGGAGAATATGAACAAATGTGGAAGTTTTTTTTGGTAGTTGCCTTCACTTGGTTATAGAACTGACCTTTGGCCTACTATTACAGAGTTGAAATACATTGATTTGGTGATTAGAATGTTTAGGCTTAATTGTTTCCATTTCTCCTCTCTCAAAATTGTGGCAAAAAAGATCTCTAAAAATTGCTCCAAAAGTATTTTGAAGCTTGGTAATATGAAGTAGTGACAAAACTTTCTAGTTGATGTCAAACATGACGTACACATGCATGGAGTGAAGGTTGGCACATGTTTCTACGCAGTCAACATATGTTGTAGCTGCCAATCAGTACAAAACTGGTTTTACAAGCGAGGACCAACAACTCCTAAAGGACATCATGGCCATTACCGATCATCAGAGCACTGATAGGCGTAAGGAAGTTTTGTCTACAGAAATGTTACTAAAAAGCAAGCCGATTTTACCATTGTATCTAGATAAAGAAAATCTGAAGTGCTCTGAAGCAATGGCTGAACAAAGAGAACAAGGACATACACAGGTCACTGCTTCTCGAAGTACTAAACTTGAAGAAATTGAGATTAGAACTGATGTAAACACTTCGGCCGTTGCTAACAATCCTGTCAAGCCAAAAAAGAAATCTGGCATTCGAAAAGTGTTGTTTGGTTGTTTTAAATGAGTTAATTATTTTGATTTTTTGTTATATTATTGATGTTCTTTTTAGAATAGATCAGTTTTTTAAATACTTCTTTTGTTAATAGCCCAAGGTCATCTACCGTATTAATAATATCTTTCAATATTCAAACAGCAGAGTCGCTGCGTAAAGTAGTTCTGCTTTAAACGTTTAGATGCTGAGTTTAAACTCTCCCTAAATCTTGCAAAAATACAGCCAGCTGTTAGGCTAGGGTGGTCTTTTTTAAAAAAGAGTTACCCACTCATTGATGCTATCAAAGCTACAATTCCATTTTCATTGTTCTAAAACTTCTTGACTGAAAAAGTAGCTCTATTATGACAGGCCAATTAGGTTAATAAGCTATCCTAACTCAGTTAAAGCATTTTTAGTTTTTAACAGTTTTGTCAGGCTGCACCAAATTGTTATCAAACAATTGAAAATTAAGATTAAATGAAAAGAGGAGTTGGCTTCTCTCACCTCATTATCTCACACGGCATGATTGTTAGTTGAATGTAAGCGAGTATATGCGGGTTGACTTGCAACAAAATTCACATTACCGTTATTTGGTATCAAAAGATTCACCATGTCTTACTCTGTTGTGTTGTAAGTGCCAAATATGTGGAAAGGTGATTACAAGCTCTTAAAAGCTCAAAAACGAACAGTTGATCGCAACATAAACGAAACCGCCGTAGATCGGAATCGGTTTATTTCTCTGACATAGTCATTACATTAGTGGTTATTGTTTTGATGTTCTCACGTGAATTGAAAGGCCAATACAAAGCTCAATATAAAACTTATCGTAGTACTAGTTTATGACAAACATTTCGGGTTTTACCGAAAACCCCGTATCAAGTATAGATGCTCGCTACTTTACAGTTTTGTTTCGGTTTGGTGTAATTGTCAAGTCGTTCTCTGATCATGTGACCCAATACTCTGCAAATAATTTTTGCATCATTTTTTTGATTATCACAGGTAACCAACAGGCTCATCATGATTATCAGACAATGACATGTATTTCTTCGAGCTAAGGTTAAAAAATTAAACAAATTTTCATGGTAAGTTATAAGATATTAGTGCTGAAAGTGACAGCATTACAATGACGATAAAATAGACGCGTAAGAACAATAGACATGGTTTTATTGAATGTGTGAAGTATATTTGTGAAAATATTTCGACGAATGAGGTTGCGTGAAAGTGTAAACAGAGGCCATTTTGTACAACTATATACGTCCCAATTGGGCCGTTTTGGAAAGAGATTTTAATCTACGGCGTTTTTGTGATGGATGCGATCAACTGTTAGATTTTGAGCTTTTAAGAGCTTGTAATCACATTTCCACATATTTGGCACTTACAACACAACAGAGTAAGACATGGTGAATCTCTTGATACCAAATAACTGTAATGTGGATTTTGTTGCAAGTCAACCTTTAAACTAATACAGCAATAACTATACAGCTTAAGCTTACAGGAAACAGTTTTCATATTTGCTTACAGCTACTGTATGTGTGCAGGAATAGACAACTCAAAAATATTTTGGCGAAATATTTTTTGAAGTTTCAAAATTTAGCATATACTTGTCAACATAACTTTAATTTGACAATGCATTGATGCAGGTTTGAGAACTGCCTAGTTGAACTCTCCTAAAGCTAGCTACCATGATGTTTGTGTTCAACACTGTAGCTTGATCATCACAGAAAGCTGTTGTAGCTCAACGTCTTCCTAAAAGAGCTGTCCTGGAGGAGCCAACTTCAAAGGATTTTAAAAATGCAAAACTCATTGCTTTGTCTTTTCTTACTTGAAACTTGTATTGCTGTATCATCACTGTTTTACTAATTATTAGAAAAAATTGTAAACAAATGTAAATTTATTCTTAGTCATAAATTGAAATACTTTTATTAAAATTGGTTACACAAGTTCAAATATAACTATAAAGCTATTGATAAATTGTGAGGGTTCGCTATTTAGTTCATGAATGTTTGCTTGCTAGACCTACGAGTATCTTCTCGTACTTCTCCACTTCTGCCAAGTGGCAAAGCTTCTTGTAAGCTTTTATTAAATTCTGTATGCTGCGGAACAAACCTACTTGCAGGATATCTTTGTCTTTGCATTTATCCGTCTGAAAAACATAAGCTTCTTTATACCGTGCAAGAGCTGATGAATAATTGTCTTTGGCAAGCTCCAGATCACCAAGAGCCTCTAGCGCATCATATTTAATAGCAACGCAAGAAGTGGCACCATAACTCGCATCAATAAGCTCTCTTGCCTTTTTTATATGTGCAGTAGCATCCTCGAGGTTTGGAACAAGAATTAGTGTCTTTCCCATTTCTAGAATACTCATCACTAGGTCAGGATGGCTGTTGTTGACATTTTCATAAGCCGTCTTTCTGCACTTGAGGGCTTTATCACAGTTTTCAAAGGCGTGACTGATATTGAATGTGGCTTGCAGACGAAATATGGAACCAATCTTGCTGTATATACAAGCGAAGAGTACGTCTTTGTTGCTAAGAACCTTTGACAGGGTTTCTAGCGTATGCTGGTACCAAAAAAGTGCTTGACTTAAGGTATTCCGCTGTTTGCGCTCGGATGCAGAGATGCTTTCAATACCCAGAGCTCGTGTGTAGTATAAATCAGCCATATATAAGCACGATTGGCCCAAACTATGATAATGGCAATTTTCGACGTGTTTCAGCCGCTCCAGGTAAGTTTTTCTGTCGACTAGACTGCGCAAAGATAAACCTCGAGTTTTTTCTTCCAACATCTCCCGATACTTAGTTAGACTTTCTTTGATAGAACGAATGAGAATCAGCTCAGCTTCATGGTACTGCCCTAGAAGGCCAAAAGTTTTTCCAATTTCATTCAAACAGTCTTCCCTGACACTCTCTGAGCTGTCTAAACCTTCAGAAAGTTCTTCTGCCAATTCATAACAGTTGAAAGAATCATTAAACTTGTTTTGAGTCGCAAAATGTTTTCCTTGCAAGAGGTAGCTTTTGATAATTTCTGGCTTGATTTTACGATAGTCGGATGTGATTTTCTCTTTGATCTCTAATGCTGCTTTATAGTATGGTAAAGCATCTTTATGCTGTTCGAGTGTGTCGTAAGCTAATCCTACTGCTTCTAGAGCTTGAGCTAATTCCATGTGACACGAGCCTTTATAGATTTTACCAAAAATAGCTAAAGATCGCTGATAGTAAGTCAAAGAATCCATTCGTAACCCAAAATAACCATAGAGTTTCCCAAGAGACTTATTAAGTTCAGCTAAATCAAGTCGGTTTAAACTTTCGCTGTATAATGATTCTTTCACAGACAATGATTCTTCATAAAGCTCAAGAGCCTTGGAGTTGTCTCCTATTTTACGGTGCCAATCCGCCGATAACTGCAATTTCATAGCAACCGCATCGTGGCATGTTTGATCTCCAAGTAAGTTATTCAAATCTTCCTCAACTTTATCAAAATGTGCTTTGACTTGATCATAATTTTGTAAGGCCAATGAAACTTCGGCAAATTTAATTAAAAAGCAAATACTATCGAGACCTCGGTACTCCTGTGATTCTTCAAATGTCTTACAGTGAATATAGGCCAAGCTGTACTGTATTTGAGCTTCGTCCACATTTCCTTCCGCCAATGCAACTGCTCCCAAATAGCCAAAACATTTGCCAGAATCCACATGGTTCTGATTGTCACCATAAAGCAATTCACAGAGATGTAAACCTTCAGTGAAAAAAGATTTTGCATCTTTCATGTTTCCTTCTTGTACATAAACAAGACCTTTGAGATTGCTCCAACGTATCAGTAGAGGTACAGTTGTATCTTCATCCAATATTTTTTCGAGTATTTCCATGGCATCATTTAAGTATTGCGATGCCTGCGAGGTATCTTTTTCACCAAGTAAGGTAGAAGCTAGGTTCACATAGTTACAATATATCGGTAAATTATGCGCATTGCCACCATAAATTTTTTTGTTCATCTCTAATGATTGGAAGTTATATTTTTTAGCTAAATCGTAATTCTGTATTTCGCAATAAAGCTCTCCTAGTTGTGAATACGTTTCAGCGACTTCTACTTTGCTTTTTTTCTGCTGGCACTCTTCATGAAAGACTCCTAAAGCGGTAAGGTGGGATGCTAGACATTTGTTGTAATTACCCATGTAACGATAAGCGAGAGCACATTTGTTAACTATTCGACCATAATCCGAGTGTTTGCAAGAATACATTCGTTCAACTGTCGACATTGCTTCTTCATAATGTTTCACCGCTTCATCTATCATAAGTCTCTTGGCAAAGCTATCTCCTTGCCTGATACACAAATCCGCAAAAAATTGACTTTCAGGATGTTCACTAGAGAAAAATATTTTCATAGCTGCTAGTGCTAAGTTCAATTTATCACGAGCATCTTTATATGAAGTTAATTGTAAGGATACATCAGCTTGGGAGCCTCTTACCAATGCTTTTAGTATGGCCTTATCAGCTTGGTTGTACCGATTATCAATGAGTCTATTAGCTTTATCAAGCTTTATATTGGCTTCGTCAAATTCACCTTGACAGGCAAGCGTCGATGCCCATCGGCGCAACAACTTGATTATGTTCTTCTCCTGCCCCTCTAATTTCCCTAATATATTATACGCTTGCTGGTATGCCTGGACTGCCGATTTAAAGTTCGATTGTTCGTGACAAGCTTTTCCTAACTCTTTATACGCCTGCCCGACCTTTTCATGCCTCTTGTCCGCGTACAAACCTAGCAATATATTCATCGCTGCCATATGGTGATTTATACCTGCTTCAAACTGGCATTGGCTTCGTGCCAAAATTCCTAAAAGATTTTCTGTGTCAGCCATATGTAGTTCTTTTGATCGTTGGTCTTGTACCGTTTCATACATCGTTTTAGCAGAATTTATTCGATCGGTAGCTTGACTGTATTTTTCGTGTCTGATCAGACAGCGGGCGGCATCAGCATACGCTTCTCCAAGTGTTAGCTTTTCTATTTGTGGAAGTGAGCAGCCCATCTTAATACTTTCTTCAAATAGTTTCAGAGCTGAGCAGTAGTTTCCGCAGGAGTTGTAAAACCTACCAGTTTTTCGGAGACATTCGAACACTTCCGGATGATTCTGAGTGTCATGACGTTGAAGTACTTGTTCTAACTGCTGCTCAGCTTCTCTTAGCGGGTCAGTAGAGCCCATCGTTGTTGGTAGCGGCCAGCCGTACTAGTGGAATTATAATGCAGTTATGTCAACTATTTGTAAAATATTTTGCTAGTAGTGCTTTGAATTTCTAAATACTTTGAAAGTTTATATCATATAACATAAATAAAGTTTATACACGTATATATGTATATACATATAAAATCGGTAAAACAAAATATTACTTTAGATAAAACACTTTAATACTAATAATAGTTTCATGCTTGGTAAGAGCAATCTTCAGATAGTGTTTCATATAAAGTAATTGTCTGTGTTACTGTGATTTTATGCTTTTATTCATATGTATATTAATGTATAAATAAATGTATATATAATATATGTATAAATCTCAACTTTTGTCTTTTGTTTTCTGTCATCGCTGTGTCCAGCTATCATTGTTTAAATTCTGGCAGAGAAAATCTTCCACCGTGCTGGAAATGCACTCGCTATGATTGCGATTGCATGTATGCAAACGTTCTTATCTGATATAGCTCATCTACAGTATCCTTATCACAAATAAAGCGAAAAATGTTCGTTTGTTTATGAATTAACATTACCATATGCGTTTGTTATTATTTTGAAAAATTATTTTCGAAAACTATTCAAAATCCATTATCCTTTTTTATTTGTTCGTAATTTTCGATTGCACCGTTTACATTTCAAATGTTCTGTTACAGTGTTCGTAACTGCAAAAGCACAATTTCAATCTTCAAATTCCGGTTATTGCAAAAAGACAGTCCGCTACAAATTGTAAAACTAAAAATGTTCACATGAACATTCTCGAGTAGGAATTGCCTCTACATTCTCTCTCAATTCGGTCAAACAAAGTACCCTAATTACTTTCGATATCTCTTTTTTACGTTTGTAAAAAATAAAATAAAACCAATAAAATCGTATTCAGAATTTTGATAGATACTCTCTGCAGGAACAATAACTCTTTTTATACACACATTTCTATGTATTCTTTGTTATTATTAATTCAACATATCCTTGATTCTTTTTCAGTTCGTTTTATTTGTAGCAGTATCACTTTTCATAGTAACAAATCATACCTTCTCTAGCCATTACTTGTTAAATATTTCACAATTAAACACCTTTACAGTTGTTTTATTTTTTCTTAATCTATTTGAACTGCACAAAACACTTTTCTCATGATATGAAGTTTAAAAGTTATAATATGTTAATGCTAAATGAAAAGACGTTTTCTACGCAGACTTTTTATTACCCAGACAATGCCGGGCATTCATCTAAATATACTTTTTTCAAAGTTTGTTGCCTGTTTGTCGTCTGTTCGTCGACTGTCGTTTGGTATGTTCAGTTATAGCTATTAAAATCTTGAAACAAAAAGTTTGCATCGCGCTGGATTTGAGCTCGCGAAAATTACAATGTTTATAAAACAATCATCTAACCACAATTCTACAAAGACTTTTACGATTCTTTTGCTTTTAATTTATACTGTATACCCTTTTCTCGATTTCACACACTAAATGATTAATTAATTGATACACTACAATACCTACGATGCCCATGTTATAAAATATTTTTCGCCCAACTCTATAGAACACGATGCATTTTCGTCTCCGCCATACTTTGGCGAATCTCTCGCGAAGTTAAAATTTGACCATTTGTGTAGTGTTTATATACTTTATTAAGAGATACACGTTGCTCGCCATAGCGAGTTCAGCGTTATCCGTTATGGTAAAAATGCATTCGCAAACAAAAAGAGATAAAATTTTATTTAAAAGTTGGAAGTTTACTACAATACATAATCAAACTTCCTTTAAAGCACATAAATTACACTAGAAATTCCCCTGTCATACAGCCCACGACCTGATATTGGAATAAGTGATAATGGAAAAAAGAAAGGGTAGTGCTGGTTGTTGAAAAAGTAGTTGTCAGCAGGAATTGACAGAGTATAGTGTAAATGAGAGTTGTTCGAGATGATATAAAATAAATTTGAGGGAGCACGACTTCAAAAAGGAAATTCTAGTAATCTAGGAATTTGACCGGGGAACTTGTTGGCACTTATGACATAGTTGTATTTGAGCATTGTATGTAATGAAATGTTTCTCATTACATCCAGTACATGTGAGCTGTGATATGTTGTTGTCCAGTCTGCCTAGAAAGTTGTTACGCAGTTCTTGAAAATCAGGACAATCAAAAGATTGAAAATGAGGAATGTGATGAAGGGGGGTAGCAATGGAAGGAGCAATATTGTTTTGTGCAATATTTTCATGGTCAACGATGTCCATAAAATCATGATCATCATCTGGAAACAAAGGGGCTGCCAAGTCCATGTCATTTACATCGCCAACAACCTCTACTGAAGAACTCTCTGAATCAGACGAGTTGTTGTTAATAATTTGAATAGGTGTTGTTGAATATTAGCATTTGATGTTGATGGTTGCTGTGAAGACTTTCTATTTATCCTCCTATTGAGCTGTAATGATTGAGAGACACGTGGACGGCCAATGCGTCGGCCACGACGTGGTGTTCTGGGAAGTTGTATTCTATTATAGATGTCAAGTTGTTTTGAAATTAAATTCAAAAGGTCAATTATGCAAAACATAATGTTGTAAAAAATTCACACCTAGTCTACTACTATCTCAAACCTATGTTTTACAACAATAAAATGAATATTAATTAAAGCTGTAGGCCTAACCTACTGTAATGTATGTAATTTAACAACAGCATTAACGAAATATGTTTATTGTATCTCTGAAATGCAATATTAGAAGTAAAATGGCAAGCTGCTGTGTAATATACACAGTTTGAAAGTTGGTTGTGTTGATGGTAGAATGGTTTTTAGCGATCTAGCAGAAAGCAAGTATGAGCGTTCACACGTCTGGAAGCTTTCTGCAAACTGGAGCAAAATAAAAAAATGTTTTCGTCATAAAAGGGCGTTGTAGTTTGGCCCTAGCTTGTACATAAGATGTAAAGAATTTTGACTAACGTTTTAAATTATTTAATGAAACCTTCGGTAATTGGGAAAAAACATAGGCTGATAGACTGTGTACCACAATTTCGTACCTGTAAATTGGTCTACGTCTCAAACCGTCTACGTTTATTACAGAAACCTTCGGACAAATAAATTTGAATAATTATTCTTATGATAGTTTTATAAAATTAAATAATTATTCTTATAATTGAATATTTTTGCAAGATATTAAAAATGGGAAAATATTAGAAACCTTCGGCAATTCGACAATGCTATAGACTGGTGAAATGCGCAGTTTTTTTCGTGAAATGCGCACGACTTAATCGTTCTATACTCTGTCGCTAGGCGTTTCGTTTGCCAGTCTTAATTTTAGTAAAATTAAGTCTTGTCAAGTTTTAATAACAATTTCAGGCCGAACTAATTTGTTTATTTGTGTATAATCCGATCAGATGGGTAAGTTTTAGGATATTGTCGACAATTTTCAAAAACCTGGTAACATATTTAAATAGGTTTATAAGTGTTTTGTATCGTTGTTATACTTAAACGACTTCATTGAAAAATGGTTAAATTTGTTGATGAGATTTTAGTACAAAGGTTTGCGACGATGTTGATAAATAATTTTCAGGAGTTGTGTGCACATGCATTTATCATAAATCTCTCAAACAATCGCTCCGCTCGTGTTTGGTTGTGGGATAATTCTTTTATTATATAGTTCAATACATCAGAGTCTTGGCATTCGAATGAGCCTATATTCAATACACAAAGAATAATAGAACTATGAAAAACAGGGTGTCAAAAGTGTGTTCGCAATAAAAAAACACTTGGTTGCGTTCCCACAATGTGATGTCATAGTTATTATTTTGCCTTAGGTAGTCGATCCCTTTCGCTGCGATTGAGGCTGCGCTTTTCTGTGACAATCTGTGCTATTAAACCCAAAGAGCGGCAATAATAAACTAGGATTCTAGATAATCAACAATGCCCGGGGATTGTGCTAACTCCGACCAATACAAACATATGTTCTGGGTTAATTAATTATGCTTCAATAAATATACTGTCATTGATAAATGTAATGAAATCACATCGATTAAATTGTGACCTGCAGTTGCGTGGCCCTAGGACTATCTGCCAATGGCGAGATTGACATATAGTCCTAGATATATAGATTGACTTTCGTGAGATCACGCAATGCTTGAAATTAATTAGCCTCAGTCATGCCCCTCAACATCACAATAAAAAGAGAAGGCTAGTGCATAATATCATTGGGAAAACACAGTATGGTGCTTAAAATCTGAGTTATTTATCATAGAAATAATCTGTACATGGAGAGCTAATGACACTGATTCTTTTGTCATCTTCATTGGTTCTCTGGAGTTGTCCTACCTTTGCCTGCCACTAGCGTCATTATCGTAGATGATAAATATATGCAGTAAGCAATAAAATCAGCGATAAGAGCACAAAATACCGAATATGAAAATTGTGAGGTCACAATTTTCGAGCCTATCCCATTGAACATTTCTGCGGTAGGGCTCTGGGGAAATCCTGTAAACACCAACCAATGTCTGTCTCACTATGTCAAACAATGGGTCATTCGAAATCCAAGACTCTGATGTATTGAAATATATGATAAAAAAATGATGTAATTTATGTGCTTTAAGTATGTGTTTAGTAAGCTGAATTCATTTAAATTAGATTTGGCATTTGTATTACACTTTTGCCTTGAAGGTAAAAACTCTCCACGGTATGTTCTGCAGGTAGTAGGCCTACATTGTAATGTTATATTATCTTGCAGATCATAACCACAAAATGCATTTAAGTTACCGTAGGTAACTATGTTAACCTAGGTAACTACAAAGTGTACGTGTTGATGATGAGCGTGATGGCCAGTCAGAGGTTTATAAAGGTTTGTGCTGTCTATTTTATTATCATTGGAATACTTTATATTCCAACTATTGTAGCCTGAGAGTCTAGTCCAAGATGTTAAATTATAAAGTTCTGTTCTTTTTCAAATGCACGTATTTCTCTAGAAAGTTATCACTTGAGTATCTATAATACAGCATAATTAGTTTATATTATGACATAGTTTAGTTGTCAAGTAAAGCTTGCGTTCTGTTGATATCTGTACAATCACTCAATATTATTAAATAATAAGGTTTTTATTTATTCCTGTGTATGTTTTAAAGCAACTCTATTTCTCTGTATATTTCCTGTGTTACAGGCTGCTCTGAGATGTAATAGGGCTAAGATATCTGATAGAGGGTTTATTCGTCTAATGAACAACACAACAAGGCTTGCGCTTGATAGGATGGCAGAGAGAAAGCCTCGAAACAAGTTTAATGAACATGTTCATGATACCATTAGTGAAGTGTCTCGGAAACAGTGGCTAGAACTGTTGGTAAAGACTCGAGCAAAGTGAGTAAGAAATCTTCTCTCCTCTGTTTCTTTTTTAACTCTATGAGACTATATCTTATTTATAATAACATATACAGTGAAACATGGATAACTCAAACTTTACGGGACCGAGCGAAAGTGTTTGAGTTATCAGAGCGTTCGAGTTATCAGAGCACAGTGACAAGTGAATGTATTTATCAGTATATAGATACATATACAAACTACATGTATATATAAAACTAAAGTATAGGTTGTTTGTTGTAAGTTAAAGGGCATCTGATGTAGGGTTTTAAAGTATTTATCAGAAAGTATAGATATTTTTATAAACTTGAGATTTGTGTGTTGTTTTATGTGATGTGACTGCCAGAACTTTTTCAGATTAAAATTGGCAAAACCTAATCGCGGTTAAAACGCTCAGAAGACATTTTTTCTTCTGAGTGTTTTACTCGAGATCAATTTTGCCAATTTTAATCTTAAAACGTCTTGTCACTCACATCACCTAAAACTGCAAACAAATCTCAGCCTAATAGAAAAATATCTATTCTTTCTGATAATTTTTAAAACTGGACATAAGTAAACATTTATGACCAATGCAAAAACGCATGCTTTACATCTGATCAGTTGTTTCATTTAAAAAACTTATCGAGTGTAGTCTGTGACAAGGTATTTTTTTGACAAAGATCATCAGTGTGACTTATTGTAGAAATAGATTTTAAACAGTTATTATAGTCCTTAAAAACTTGTTAGCCTTTTCTAACAAAATTGGCCCATCGATAGGTACGCCTTCATTACGCACTTGTCTAAACCAAGTCAATAATACACCATCCAAATCATCGTGCGACGTTGAACGATCTCTTAGCCATGATGAATTTTGGTCACATAACGATCTTATTCTTTTTTTTTGTTTAATCCATGTTGACACTGTACTTTTTGGAAAATTTTCTCTTTTTGATAATGCTGATAGCTTTTGTCCTGCTTTGATTTCCTCGAGTACTTTAAGTTTGTCAGAAGGTTTTCACGCTTTTTTTTGCTTGCGTGATGCCATCGTAAAGCGGATGTCTGTTGTAGCGGACGCCAAGCCACGAGCCTATTTGTGACATTTTATCTTTATGTATCCGCATA
Organism: Watersipora subatra; assembly: GCF_963576615.1. Lineage (NCBI taxonomy): Eukaryota > Metazoa > Bryozoa > Gymnolaemata > Cheilostomatida > Watersiporidae > Watersipora > Watersipora subatra. The sequence continues at coordinate 21,261,657 of NC_088710.1, forward strand.
TAATCACTGTTACAATATGTATTTTGCATGCTGTATCTATCTTTATTAAATTTTTATCGCTAATACCTTCTAACGTTTATAGCTTGGCCGTAACTAAGCGAACATCTTAGCGACCCTATTAATCATTTTTATGTGATTTCTTTTTCGGTTCCATTATACGGTACAGGGGAAATTATATGTACACTATACGCGTATAAAAAGCGCTTTCATTAAGAAAGCAGTGTAGTCTCAGCTCCGCGACTAGTGGAAACTCCTTCGAAGTAAATTGAACGGAAACCACGTTTGTGAATTCGGCAAAAAACTGTTCGAGTTAACGGTGCCGAGGTCGAGTTATATAAAGCCATTTGTCATTGCGTGGGAACGGACCAAGCAAATCCATTTGAGTTAACCATGTGTTCGTTATATCCGAGGGCGAGTTATCCATGTTTCACTGTATATTGTTTAGAAATAAACGATCCTTTAGCTCTTTTGCCACCCGAGTCGCATAGTACTAGTCTGTTCAGCAAAGCATTCACATATGGCGAAAGGCCGGGTGGTGCGGCTTTAGTAGTTGATTGATTAGAGTGATCAGGGGTGTCAAACTCATTTTCACCGAGGGCCACATCAGCGTAATGGCTGTCCTCAAAGGGCCAGATGTAACTTATAATTGTAAGGAAATGTAATCGAATAATGTAAAATAACTTAAACTAGTCTTTGATATTTAACAACTCTGACTTTATTACTTAAAGTTGCAAACAGAACAGTTGCACAGCAAAACATGCAGAACACTTGTTTTTGAAAAAAATCAGAAAAGTTACACAATACCCATCAACATGGGCATACTTTCAGTAAAATAAAAAATTGTGAGCTGCTAAGAACATGAATTTGTTGGCATACACACATCAAATCTGCAAACACTACATAATTGCAACAGCAGCAACACAAAATCAATATGTAAGCAGCAAAAAATCAAAAAATTATTTGCTGAGACAAAGTTAGACTTGCACCAAAGAAATTACAAAATATACAGTGTTTGACTAAAATTAGTAATATTTTATTACATACAATACAAAGTTATGAATATTATTTATACATGTACAGTTAGTCATGAACATGAAAATCATGAAACTATAATTTCAAATTTTTCCTCGTGAGCATTATCTTCAAAGCATAGCAAATCTACATCCCAATATAACTCAAATAAGCTGCCATAAACATGTTTCAAACAATAACAATATGTTCAGTAACTCTGTTTTTGACTTTTCAGACTTCAGGGGCAGCTCTAAGAATGAATATGATCCTATCGAGATTGAATGATAACTTTTGTCTGACTACGGTTGACAGCCTAAAAAGTGCATTTTTATTCGAGCGTAACGATTCAAATTGACAAAATTAAAAGTTAGTAAAAACTTTGAAACATTAAAAATAATGTTTCAATTTGATTTATGCAGTCTTTCACTGCCTTACCCCTTCTGAATCTGCATATTTACTTCTGGAGTGGAAAAAAATTGATCGCGAATGATAAACTTTAAAGTGACAGCGATGATTTTCGGTTCAGTTAGATGTCGCAATGGGCGTAGTAATTTAGTTATAACTTTTACCAGAGAGATCATTGAGGCATATATGTACGTTTGTTTGATTGGCCAGAAACTTTTTTTCTGACCAATAAAAATTATTCTTTTGTAATGTAAAAATAACAACACAAGGAATAGATAAATTTCAGAGGCAAGATAACTCGCGTTGGTGTGTGCCTAGCAACGTTATAACTACGGGAGAATGAGTCTCGTGCGAATGAGTAATTAAGCCTTCGCGGGCCACATAAAATGAGGTGGCGGGCTACATGTGGCTCGCGGGCCATGTGTTTGACACCTGTGGCTTAGACTATCATATCTGTACTTAAATGAAAGGAAACAACTATCTGCGCGTGTTGAGCCAATAGAAAATATGTTCACAACCCATCCTAAGCGTAGTTTCGCTTTGCAAAAGTTTTTTGTCATTAGCATTGACCAGCCGTGTCAGACACGACTGGTCATTGCTACCGTTTCACTAATTTTAGCTCTATGGACTGGGTAATTTTTATTGAACAGAGATACTGCTGAAAAATAATATTTTTACCAGTAATAATAATGCCACAAGCTTTAATAATATATTGATAAATTGTCTGACTCAGATTTCTTCCCAGTCATAGCAAAAATGACAAAAAAGTGTCCCAGCTCATTCTGCAACACATTTGTGACATGTTATGGCGTCAGCTGATGTTGAATATTATGCTGATTAATTTGTTATATATTTTCATGACCATATGGTTAAAAAGTTATGACAATTTCTTTGCGCCTTTGTCAAATATTAGGATTTATTGAATATGTAATTATGTCTCGATAAAGAAATCGATTTGGTGGTAGAAGAGGTAAGGAATTGATAAAAAGATTCTCTAACGTAAATTATAAAGCCTCAATATGGAAGTGTCTAGTTCTACATGTCAAAGGCTATCATTTTCATGAGATTTCCTTTTATTTAGCGCAACAGCCAGGGCACCTCATTCCTCTGGAACATCCTCATCTTCACCTCGTGTCTCTGAGAATGAAGCTAGGGGCTCTAGTCCTACTTTCTATTGGCCTCATTCTGACAGCTCATCTACTTCTGACTCTGGTCTCACCGATAGCAGTTCAGTTTCTGAGGAGAGCTTACCACCAGGTGAGTGTTGACACTATTCAATACTGTTTGGTTTACTTTCAAGGTAGCGTAACTGTATAAGGCACTTTGTTTAATGTTGTTGGTTTGTTAGTCATGACATGTTCCGTCTGTTAGTCTCTCTATCGCTCAACTTGCTCTCTGGTTTCTTTTACATTGATTAGGTGAGCTCAGCTGGTTTGTCTAACAAACTTTGACCTTTTTTCCCTTGACTTTGTTTCAGTTTCTGAAGATTCAGGAACTAAATTCAGATAAGGTTTTAATGAGGCTGGCTAAAAGTTATACTCAAAGAGCCACAAACAAACGGGTGATAAAATTATAGCGATGAAACAGTTGAAGTTCAGTAAAATATTTAAGAAAAGACATACATATACCGAAACTTGGCTTCAAGTGTGTGTTTAGTAAGCTAAATTCATGTAGGTTAAATTCTAAGTTTACGTTACACGCCTGCCTTGAAAGTAAGAACTCTCCATGGTAAATACCGTACGTAGTACATTGTAATATTACATTTTATTGCCGATCATAACCACTAAATTCCGAGATGTTACTGCAACTAACTATACTTACTAAGGTTATCATACCATTTTGTTACTTATTTTTAATATGTACAGTACTTACATAAAACTTTGATGATTTTCACCAGGAGATGTTTACATTATATAATTACTGGGTTTTTATACCCCTCTATACGACATTTTCGCTATTACTATGCCAGCTCTAGAATGGATTAAAATCATACGGCGAGGGCGCATTGTATAGGGTACTCATCTCTATTGTACAAACTAGTCTCGTGGCAGTCTAGTCCGCCGTGAGACATCGTCAGGTCTGTCGATATAGCACAGATAATAAGTAGCTGCACAATTATTGGGTGTGAGTGTTAGGGTGTCACTCTACCGACCTCTACTCCGCCATATTCAGCAGACCAACTGCCAAATTTGAATATGAGAGATATTTTTGTTGTTGTTGTAAAAAATGTCGTATAGCAAAGTACTCCACATCGTAAGGCAAAAAACAGTAAATAATCGTAACCCGAGGGGTGCGCTGGATCGAATAGCAAGCGCTTTCATCATTCACCTTTTACATACATTTTTAGGTGCTGGGAGAAAGAGAAAGTTGTGTTCTCCTGTTACCAATGAAGATGTAAAGCGCATTAAAGATGCATAGGACCCTCTTATTGTCATTTATCTGTGGGGCCTCCACAAGCTCCATGGATAAACTTTGGGTGCTCTTAATACTAGCAATACTTTTCTAGGTGATATATATGTAAGGTTTATTTGTGATGTGTACGTTACATTTTCTTCTATATATTACATATTTAATTAGATATTATTTTTATCATAAATGATTATTAAATAAATTATATATTTACATAGATATATATACCTAGATTGGCCAATAATAGCTAGTCCCATTGGTGGCCTTGTCAGACTTAAATGCCATGACGCAACGTCACTGTATTGTACCTTACGCTTGACTGACCGCAAGATTCATCATTAGTTTACAATGGCTGAAGCTGAGAAGAGTGTGTCAGCTGCTACTAAGGTAAGTTTTTTACTACTTTTAATATCAAAGATAGGCTTGGAACTCCTAAATATCAGCTGTAAGGCTTTATAGTAAAAACTAGAACAGTTTTCATACCAATAGTGGACATATTTTCCCCATATTTGACACTTTGAAAAAATTATTGAAGACAATCAAATCAGCAGACATCATTGTTTGTCAAGTTACTATCAACTTCAACTTGTTTGATTCATTAACTGATTGACTCTCTCTTGGAAGGTTTCCTTAACTTTGCCCAAGGAGCTGCTTGTGTAATACTGCTACTTTGTGATGCTTGAGTCATTAATTTGGATACCATCTTGCTATAAATCACTAAGTCAGAATGGAATTCATATTCATTGCTATTTTGGCAGCGATCTCACCATTATTCATCAAGCTCACAGTCATCTGAGAGGACTAGTAAGAATTGCTGCGTTGCTTTTGGATGTTCCAATTATCCAAGAAAATGCCCAGAGAAAAGCTTCCACAGGTAGGACAATATAACAAACATTCACCCTGCTAATCGTTGGGAGAATTCATGAACATACTACATGAGCATGGCTTGGAGCATGGTTATCTTTGGCTATAATCAGGCTTAAAAGTTTCCATTATTTGACAAGGTTAATGCTACACTTCTCAAAGGCAAAAAGTCAATAATCCAATGAGCAAAAAACACCACTAATTGCATGTATCTTTTATTACTTGTTAAGTTTTCCTACTGCTGCTGATCGCAAGGATGCCTGGATTAAAGCAGTGAGACGAGAACAGTGGACCCCAAGTAAATCTTCTGTACTTTGTTCAGACCACTTCACTAGTGACAGCTACCAAGTATCACCTGGTATTGGGAAAAAAGCTAGATTGAAGGCCAACACCATACCAACATTAGAGTTTGTCTTTTAAGACATTGATAAAATTCAAAATTTATCAAAGACAACTGATGTAATGAAGGATAACTTATATCTCCCTCTCTCGCAAATGCTAGCATTAGCTGCTATTGTATGTATTTAATTTTACATTTTAAATAATCACATTTCCTTGTATTATTTTTTGATTGTTGCTTTTTGGAAGCATGTGGTAAATTATGACAATAACCAACATGTTCTTTCTGTTACAATATCTTGTTTTGAGTGTTTTATTTGCATTTTTAGAGTATGGAAACTAAGCAATATATATTTAATTGTTCGATATATAAATAAATTGCACCAACATGCGAGTATATTAACATACGAGCTCAGTCTCGGAACGCATTAAGCTCGTAAGTTGAAGTATGACTGTATAAGTTTTTAGCATTTAAGAGCTTGTAATCACCTTCTCATATATTTCACACCTACAACACAACAGAGTAAGGCATGGTGAATCTTATGATACCAAATAACTGCAATGTGAATTTTGTTGCAAGTCAACCTTTAACTTGCTTTTGCATATTGTACAAATAACTTGGTATTGTCCTTTCGTGACTGGCTTCTCAGTGGTGGCAATTAGTGCTAGCCTGGCAAAGTTTTTCATCAATCCAGCACTACTAAGCAACACTCTTGTCGCTTTCTCGCTGTGGTTGCAAACCTCAATCACCACAGGCGAAGACAAAGTCAAGCCACCCTGATTCTTAACTGTAATTAGGGAATTCGTTGCTTGGTTTACATCAACGTTGGTAATATCCACGATGCTAGTGATACAATCATTACACTTCAGCTTTGGTGACCTAGCCAGCTGTAAAATAATCATTCTGTCTCATTTTTGACTTCAGGCATACTTGCATACTCATCATATTTAGTCATGTTTAGTTCAGCATATTAGTCTATTTACCTAGCCAAGGTCTGGCTCTTTGAGTATGTGGGCTATTTCCCCTCCCCTCTCCATTCCCCTTCTCTCTTTTCCCCTTCTAACTTATTCTTTGGAGAAGGAGAAAAGAGAGAATGGGGATAAGAGAGGGTTGCAAATAAAGCCATGATGGCTCATGATGGCTCATGATTTGTGTGCAACAATTCATAGCTTTTATAGTTTTAATCTATGGTGGTTATCAGATATTATTACAGAATTGCTTTAGTTTACTGGATTATGTATACAAGAAGGTTTTTATGTGAAAATAAATGTAATTTTGTTACCTTCTTCCCATTAGATTCATTGTAAACAGCAGTGCAGTCAAGCGTGAGGTACAATACAGTGACGTTGCGTCGTGCTATTTAGGTCTGACAGGCTTTTTCTCTATTGGCCAGTCTAGGTATATATATCTATGTATATTTAACTGTTATAAGCATTCCTTGATTCTCATTGTAAAGAAGATTCAACTTGCGTATAAATCAGAGGAGACCTTTTCATAGTTACAACTTAACAAATTTGTAGAGTTCTCTACGATGTCTGTGGTAGGATATATCTCTAAACCCATTTCACGTGTGTAATCTCATTATTGCTACCAATATTTTACTTATCAGACCAAATTCATCAGTTCATCAAATGATGACCAACCAGTTGCTTACGGTTTGTTAGCCATTTGGCAGTTTAGTAGCAGATTGTGACAAACATTGTGAATAAGACGTTGCAAAGTATAAGATGAGAGATGTTTTCTTTTGTTATCACACATTTTTAAAATGGTTAGTTGAATGTATACAAGCAGTTGTTTAAACTTAGAATCATCTGCAGCACTAATAAGAAAATCTTGTCAGTAGCACTGACAAGAAAATCAAAAGAAGGTCGAGAAAAAGAACTTTGCTAACATCACCTGAGACTATTAACTCGAAACAGATAAACATGTCGGCCATCGAGACAATTCTGGTTATTGATAGGAACGATTGATGCACCAAAATAATCAACACCACATTCTCAAATGACACGATATAACAGGAAAAGAAAAGAAGAAGGTGTTAAAATACCAGCCACTTAAAGGAGAGATATAAACATGCTGGAATATAAGAACACCAGATATACCAGTAGTCATACGATTATTGGCTACAGTAACACTTACCTATCAGATATGGTTTAGTTCACTTCCTCTAACGCTGGATGGTGATCAGTTACTGAAGAGTCTACTACATGGAATAGTAAATATTATATGATTTATATAAATTATATAATTTAAAATAATCAACAGTATTAAATTCTGCTGACTATCAACATATTAGATATTGAAAGTAGGATAGTTTGAGTACTTGTCAGAGGAGGACTCTGTTTATTAACAACTTATATGTAGAACACAGGCTATTTTAAGAGCATGCCGCTGGTGCTATGGTCAGCAGAGAAAAACATACCTATTATTCTACATTACATAGCTCGAATCATGTATCTCTCTCTAGCACCAGAGTTGATAATCAAAGTCTCTCAGGATCTACATCTGGCATATTTCCATATTCAGATACAATAGGATAGTCTAAGCTGCCTTACTCAGTTCATTTGGTGAATGCTCAAGAAAGTAGGCTATTGATAAAGAGGATAACTCCCTTTGAAGTAGAGAGATAGATAAACTGAATATATTGCAAGAATTGACTCCCCTTACTGCTCTAAGTAAAAAGTCTCCCTATGCTCAACAAAGATATCCTGCATTTAAAACTTTACCTGCAACTGTCTTCCTTCATCGGTAACATTGTCCATTTAGGAAAAATTTAAAAAGACAAGTTTGGCCTTTGTAATATATTATTACACGTTAAAGCCAGTATCTAGTTGAGGTTGTGGCTTTGGAGTCCATCTGATGCATAGAGAATGTAATTTCTACTATTTGCAATATGGCAAGTTTGTAACAATGCTGGCATATGTTCCGCCCCCACCTGTGCTATATCTGATCAAGATTGGTAGGCTCAATAAGCTATGGGTAACAATATAGAGTGTGATTCATATCAAGCAGGTAGGCAGTACTAACAGTAAATTATCTTCCTGCAAGCTGCAATGGGCTTCAGGCTATGAGTTTGAGAATCCTGCATTAAGAACATATTCTATGTTGTTGGTTACTGAGTTTAGCTCTATGACGGATTTAAATTAGTTTACGGTTTTTGGTTTTCACAGTAAACCTGGAGACACTTCAAGTAGTCTATGGTGTGTACAGATTGACTCTCTCATCAACATGTTATATCTACTAGTACCCTGGCAGTTCCATATGATGGTAGAGATTGTCAGGTGTGTCAGTAAAATAATAGAATCCCTACACGTATATTTACAAAAGTTCTTACATCTACCGGGGTGAACTATTGGCACAGGTGGTAGTGTGTTGGCTGGTGATGGCGATTGATATGGGTTTAAATTCTGAATCGATATCTTTTTTACCGCATACCGAGGCTTTGGACAAACTTATTATAATTATCTCTTATTATTATCAGTTTCATAAAGATTGTTCAACCAAAACATGATGATTTTTATCTAATTGCTTTTACTAAATTGACTTTGGACTGTTTTTAATAAGTAAACAACCTCAAGTTCTAGCTTCAACATTTGGATGCTGCGTTTCAACTTCTTTTAGACATGAGTACTATTTACTGGCAGAGAGTTATCTACTCATTGATGCTATTAGAGCTCTAACTCTGTTATCGTTATCCTTAATCCTCTCGACTTATAGAGTAGCTTTATTATTGATTATTGAAAGATAAAATTAATTTGATAGACAACCATAGGCTATTAACAAAACACATGTATAGAGATCTGTTCTATTTTATAGCAACCAGTACAAAAAACACTACAACAAAAATTAAAAACAAACAATTCATTTAAAACAACCGAACAACAATTTTCTGATACCAGATTGTTCTTTTGGTTTTACACAAATATCAGCAATGGCTGAAATGTTTATATCAGTTCTGCATTCTGTTTCTACAATTTCAGTGCCTGGAAAATGAGCGACTTTTGCCTGTCCTTGTTCTCTTTGTTCAGTGCCTGGAGAATGAGCGACCTCTGTCTGTCCTTGTTCTCTTTGTTCAGTACCTGGAGAATGAGCGACCTCTGTTTGTCCTTGTTCTCTTTGTTCAATGCTTGGAGAATGAGCAACCTTTGCCTGTTCTTGGTCTCTTTGTTCAGTACCTGGAGAATGAGCGACCTCCGTTTGTCCTTGTTCTCTTTGTTCAGGGCCTGGAGAATGAGCGACCTCTGTCTGTCCTTGTTCTCTTTGTTCACTGCCTGGAGAATGAGTGACTTTTGTTCGACCATGCTTTCTTTGTGCTCTAGAATATTCTAGATATTTTTGTCAGAAAATGCTAATAGGTTCAGTTCACTGTTTATGTTAGCTTGGTTAGTAGCCAGTTCCTTGCTATGATTAGCACTATAATGACCAGTAAGTGCTTTGAGGTCTTTTAGGAGTTGTTTGTCCTCTTGTAGGAAGGACTGTACTGATTGATAGCTGCAATACATGTAAACTATTAAATATGCATTATATCTCAATTACTACATATGTATATATAAAATGTTTTACGTCATCTAGAGTCTATTTTAACTTTTATATAACAGTGACAATAGATTATACAAGGAGCTGATATAAAACATAGCTAAATAGTTTATAAAACCTGTATATATATTTCTTAAATTTGGTATGTGTATTCATCAGTTTGATCGTCCAGCTCCAGTTATTGATATCTCGGAACATTACGATTCCGTATCGAAAATGATTTGAACTCAGGCCCTCCGGTTTACTGCTCAGACACCATACCAACTCAGCCACACGAATTTGATTGTTTAACTTGCGATATATGTCGCTATATGGGAGCAAATGCAGAGTGATTGTATAAGGTCACCGAGACAAGAGGGTTGCTCTATCAGTAGCTTACTCAAATTATGCATTGGCAATGTGCCAGGCTAATAGCGAGTAGCAAGCAAACTCTCATTACCTCTCATTGTTTATAAGCTGATTTTAATACCCGAGCAACACCGGGTAGCACAGCTAGTCTATCTTTATATAAATCCCAAAGTCCGTCTGTAGTTCAGTTTGTCCAGCTATAGTTATTAAAATCTTGAATTAAAGCTCACTGCGTGCTGGATTTTAACTTATGGTGATTGTAATCGCAAGGTTCGAACCACGCCGTTAACTACTGAGCTACACAATCCAGTTTCCACACTGACAAAGCTGCTTCGGCTGGTGGGACCACATAAACATCCTGTAATCAATAAAACAAATGCAATAAATATGTCATTCTAACGGGGATCTACTGAAAGCTTTCAAATTGGGAGTTAGGTAGATTGCGAGTGTAATTTTAAAAATGAATAAATGTTTAACAAAAGCATAAGTACACGCCAAGCCAATGATTCAAAGCTTTGGTTCTGGAAGTTAAAGATTTGCATTGATCAATCGATTTTTTTCACTTTCTTCAACTGAGAAGTGAACATCTAAAGTCAAATCATAAATCTAATTTATTAGCTGAAACTGCGAAAGAAAATTTGATGCAAATATAGCTAGGTGAACCGATAAAAAATTATAAAACGATGATTAGTGATAGCAAAGTTATAATTCTATTAATTAGTAACTGTATTTATGAGTACTGTACTACAATTATTACTTTTAGTATATTCATCAATCTAAGCCATTGTATTGCTACATGCTATATGGATTAAAAAGAAGCCGTCAAGAACTCACTGTACATTCGTATCTCGCACACGAGCACAAGAAATTACATTATAACCTCAAACAGGGAAATATAATCTGAATGTAAACTCAACAGTATATCTATAGGAGACTTTAACCACCTGATGCTCAGAAAACTCGGGAGTCACCTTCGCAGTAACTTTATAGTAATTTTTGCAATTCTGTTGTTTGTCAATCAAACGTGTCGATCAAGTAATTCATTAAAGTAACGATGTTAATTAATTTAGTAAATATCGATGTCCATGCGATTTAATAATAGAGAAAAATCCCTAAATTTGAGATCACAGACAACGCGTTTTACGAGTGATAACATTTATTACGACCTATATAAAAATTTTGTGCTGATGATTGGCTAATGAAGCGATCCTATATTTATCGCCCGTGGACTCTTTTCAGATGTATCACTAGTTACGTCACGAATGAAGCATCCGCTGGAATCTGAGATTTTTAAAAGATGGCCTCATTCAAACGCATATATCTCTGGACAGGGTTAGTCTACAAAGACAAAATGACATCAAGCTGTAGCTGATGTTTTAGCCTTTTATTGGTCTTAATTTTATTAAACCGACCTTTTTGACGCAACCGCATCTTTAACCATTACGACCCGTGCATACTTTTACTCAAATTAGCGATTCGCTGTGCGATAGACCACAACGATGAGCTACTACGATGTCATTTTCCGATGAACAGCCAACATAATTGTTACTAGCGATGATGCGATGAACTTTTAACATTTTGAACTTTGACACCGATGATCCCAACTGTGAGCATCTTGATTGTGTGCTTGTGGACAACATTTGGCAAGCATGGCAAAGAACCACGCTCATAATGAATTATGTAATCCGATTGTTAACCCTTTGCGTTCCAAACCGACCTTTGTCGGTTTACGAGCAATGTCTCAGCGTACCAAAACCGAAAACCCGACATTTTTGTCGTTTTCGATAGACCTTTTTTAAAACGTTTTATTTATTTTAAAAACAACGTTAAAAATTAAAATTAAAAGTTTGAGCAATTTCAGTAAGTTTTTTACTACTGTTTTGAGGCTATAAATAATAAATTTTATGCGCATGTGCAAAAAGAACACATTGTAAAGATTTGATCTTTCTTTATGGAAAGCTGATCAACATGGACGGGCGTGATTATCTGAGCTCGGCTAAAAAAGTTTGTTTAGAGGATAATATCGACTGGTTTGAAAGTGAAGAAGAGGATTTCAGGTCAGAAGAATGTGGGGAAGACGATGAAAGTGAAAAAGAAGATCGACAGAGTGAATCTGATGGCGAAAGTGAGAGTGAAACGACCGACGTTGAACCAGGGAATAATTTCGGATTTCAAAGAGGAGCTGATCTAAAACCGAAAGAACTGCATTTTAATGAGAGCTTGGCAGGTGTACAAAGTCAAATTACTGGACAGATAAGTATTTTCAATTATTTACAGCTTTTTATTACATCGGCCATCATGAATGTTATAGTTAACGAAACAAATAGATATGGCCTTCAAAAACATGGCGATGCATGGGAGTCGGTCGATGGCAAAGATATTTGGCGAGTTTTTGGTTTAGTTTTGCTCATGGGTATTGTCAAGAAGCCTACTTTGTTGTCGTATTGGTTTACCAATCCGTTAATATCAACGCCAATGTTTAGTAAAATGATTTCGAGGAATAAGTTTTTAATGGTTTTGAACAGTTTGCATTTCACTGACAATTTGGAAAACCCTGCTGGCAATAAGTTATTCAAGCTAGGAAATGTTTTAGTCATGATATCTGACCGGTTATCTTCTGTTTTGCTGCCTGGTAAATTTATATCTATAGATGAAAGCTTGCTGGCTTGGAAAGGACGGCTCAGCTTCAGGCAGTATATTCCATCTAAAAGATCTAGATTTGGAATAAAGCTATTTGCTCTCTGCGATGCTGCCTCTGGCTATGTGCACAAGCTGTCTGTGTACATTGGTGATGAGCGAGAACAAGCCAAAGGAACTGGTAGAGGAATCACTCACAACATAGTGATGAAATTAATGAATGGTTTGCTTAATTCGGGTCGTTGTTTATATATGGATAATTATTATAATTCGCCAGAGTTAGCAGCTAAACTTATTAAAAATAACACTCATGTTTGCGGAACTCTGCGTGCAAACAGAAAAGGTGTTCCTAAAGATTTGAAAGTTTGCAATGGAAAAGCTATTAAAAAAGGTGAAACAACAAGCTTTTCTAATGAAGAAAGTATGATTGGCTGTTGGAGAGATAAGAAATATATTTCTGTAATTTCAACTATGCATAAAAACTTGGATATCGTAGATACAGGCAAAGTAAACTATAAAGGGGATAAAGTTTGCAAACCAGCTGCTATTTTGGATTACAACCAATACATGGGAGGAGTTGACAAATCTGATCAAAATTTGCATTATTATAACGCTGCGCGTAAAACCATGAAATGGTACAAAAAACTATTTTTTCATTTATTAGATGTGTGTACAATGCAGCCATAGTTTATAGAATCCATAGCGGTTGTAAAATAACTGACTTAGAGTTTCGACAGAAATTAATTGAACAAATATTCGAATACACTGGATCTTGCCGCAAAAATACTGTTCCCCGCGCTTCAACTTCTTCCGCTCATCGATTAGTGCTAAATAGTCCAGGAAAAAGTAAACGAGCTAAATATAGAATTTGTAGGCGCTGCCCAAAGCGAGCTGATGACAACACCCATAAGCGAGACGAAACTAGATTTAAATGCCAAGCATGTGGAGTACCTTACCATGCTAAATAAATTTTCAAATTGTATTTAAATTAAATAAGTTTATGCAAATGTTTTGTTGTGTTGCTAGCTATTGTACATACACTTGCTGAAATGTCATGATATATTGTAGTTGTTGTGCATTGTTATGTTGTATTTGTTGCCCACGGCCCTCTTCAGGGCCACATCTAATCAAAAAGTTCAGTTCTCATATTGTTTTGCCATCTGGCAGAAGATTTCTCCATCATTTGCCGTTTCTGCTCATAATAAATGTTGCTTCCTGTCTTTTGCTGCTTCACCAACTGTGTGAATACAGGCTCACCACTCAATTCTTCTTGTGCACAACCAGTTAATCTTTGCTGCAGCACACATGCATCCATGCGATCAGTTTATATGCAAAACTGTTACATGAATCTATAGTTTCAAGAAATGCATATAAATCTGACAGTAAAAAATAATAACTGAATATATAGATCTGAAGTTGCAGTATTTGCAAGCTGCCTGGAGGAAAATATTTCAGTCTGTAGGAAAATATCTCAGCTTTCAGATGCATATTCATTTGCAGTTTTATGTCAATTTGCACGAGAGTTATAGCAGAGTTTGAGGGGCCATGTCCGGTAACTGCTGCACTGCTTATCACCATGGCGTCAGGAGCATTTCGTAGGCCTGCACCCGCGATGCACAGGAGCACCTAACTCAACTTTTGATGCGCTTGGACAACCCATTTTTTTGCAAACTCTTGTAAACATATGACACCATGCAAATGCTTATCATGAACCGGTTTTGGCAGAGATATTGCTTCTAAAAATGTATTTGTTATCAAAATTTCATGGTAGAGGGGTGACAACTTCGTCAATTCTGACTAGTGACTAAAGTGTTCCCAGCCAATGTACAGGGAATATATGGCTGTTTGTTGAAAAATTTCTAAGCTTTCAAATGCATATTCATTTACAGTTCCATGCAAATTTCCATGCGTGTTATAGCCAAGTTTAGACGACCATGTCGCGCCTCCATTATTCGCAGGTTGTTAGAGTCACGCGCTGAAAATTTCGAAAGGCGTTCTTGCATTGCAACGGAGCTTGTAACTCCGTGTTCAATGCTCTTCGACGAACAGTTTTGTATCATTTGTACAACATTGTCAATTACTTATTTCAATTAGAAAAATACAATTGAAAATAGCACACAAAAATAAAAATTTTATAGCTTCAGCAAATTGAGATTTTTGTTGGTAAGTATTTGCGAGTTATCTACATAGAAGGAGCATCAGCTTGTAGAGAAATTTCTCAGCTTTCTTATGCATACTAATTTATGTAACTGCCACAATTTTGTTGTAAGTTACTGCAGTCTCTATGCGGTCATGTCGAAAACTCAAATCACGCCAGTTGTTGCCCGGTACTCTAGTGGTTTTTCTATCATAACCGCTCGGTCGCTAAAGGGTTAAAAGATAACAGAAGGGCCCACAATATTAGGAATGCAATTTTGTAATTTCTATGGATTGTTGTTTGGTGATCCCTAACAGTTAATCGCTCATAGTGTGTACTAGTGCTGGGCAGGAGTACTTCTTGGTCAACAGGTTTAGACCCATCCCCTTCTGTTCGGGTTTTTCGAGTATCGGGTAGCTAGTAGTGCTAGGCTCGGGTATTTCTTTGCCTACGGGGTTTTCAGGTATCGGGTTTGTTGATATGGATTTTATGTTTAAATTTTCTAAACAGATATATCTTCAAATTTACAAAGCAATTATATTTCTTTTCAATTTATTTATCATTTTTCACAGTTTTTATCGACTGACATTCGTACTCGCAGCGTTAACAGGTGGATTGTTAAACAGTCAAGATAGTCTGGGGCTACAGGGCATTTTCGTGTCAACAGGTGGCAGAAGATAGAGTCTATGGTACATGTAGCTTAATACTTAAGCATGTTCTATGTACCTCTCTGACTTTTTGTAGATGGTGCTCCAAATCTCATAAAAAACTTTACAATATCGGCTTTTTCCGTTAGTAAGGCTTGTTGGCTTAGTAAAACTTGGTTATAATTAATTATGTAATCCATAATAGCTAACTGTGGTAATCAATTTAAACAGAGTTATTAAATTCTCACTGCTACTACCAACGCTGATGGCTGTTTCTAACGCTAAAAGCTAGTTCCCATCAGAAAAGTCGTGCGCCCTAGGCATGCGGTATATACGGTAAAAATATCCCATCAGAAAAGTCTCGCTTGCGTTTATGCACGCGTATCTCGGGTACCTGACTATATTACAGGAACTTAGGTTAAGGAAGCCAGCTAGGCTTTGGAAGAAAAAGTCTCTCAGACAGGCTTGCAGGATTATGTAGCTTTCTCAGCTTATTGTAACTTTTTTAGCTTATTGAGGCCCCTAAGTATATATATACAAGGGTGAATTGAATAGCATTCTTCTTCCTGCTTCAAGCTAGTGAAGACGTGGTGATTGCTTATAAAACACTCGCAATAACCCGCTTTATTTTTTCACTCCTTTCTTGTGTGTAATTGTTTGAGAAAATGAATAACCATGATCTGTTTGGAATAGTGCATCATCTTCATTTTGTTGCTAGCTCAACCTGAGGTGAGTAGTTGCTGAGTGGAGTCTTGTTGTAAATTGATGAAACAACCACAACAACCTGTGCATCACTAACCTGTATATAAACCCCTGTTTGGCTTGTGTACAGGCTAGTACATTCCAGAAAAAGAACACAAAGTTCGGCATCATTGTTATTGAACTTTGTGTTCTCCTTTCGTGGTGGGCTGGTTTTTCTGTGTGTTCTTGTTTATTAGGCCTATTTACCACAAGAATTATTTTATTACGATATATTTGCGTTAATATCCCAAACTCCCAACCCTTTATCTCTTTGTTAGTATTGTCATTTGTTGTGTGAGAAGTTGAATGTGATGGAAAATTGTTGATTGTGACTGCCTAGATTTATTAAGACGGAAGGTTAGCTTAAATCTCAGTCAATCATAATTATCACAGGTCTAGCCAAAACAAGGAATAATATGATTACTAGCTACAAGTGAGTACAGTGTATCATATTTATACCGTGCATAACATTACTAATTTACTTGAAACAACCGCAGCTGTACTTTGTGCCTTTTTTCCTGTCGGCATCACCCTTTAAAACAAGATGGCATGGGTCAGTAGATATGCAGTAGGCCTAGATCTTTCTTAGTAGCAGCCTAAAATTCTGTTACAGTACTCATTCTGTTTATTTACAGCTTAAAGACGGTGGCTACTCCATTACGGTGTATACTGTATGCGCATTCGGCAATTCAGGTGATCTCCAAAAATACATAAAAGAATATGAGCTGAGACACATGGTGAAATATGTGGTCAAGTAGCCAGACGAGAGCTTTACTGTCCTACTCAATGCCGGTATGCTCTGAGACTGTGGTTAATTACAAGTTAAAACATGTTACATTTATATGTGTATATACATTTAAACCAGTTTAAATGTATATACACATACATATATATATAATGGTCAATCAGGCCTACGCAGGCTAGCATTGAGTCTTGAGTTACATATTTTATAGCATGTATAGCAAGTGTGATTGATCAGCTTTCCGTTTTTATTTAGTGATATTACACTAGGTTTTTTAGTTTAGATACTAATATTGAATGAATCATTGGACCCTTGAAAGATGACACAAAGTATGTATATATATATTATATATATATGTAAAGGTTTATATATATTATATATATAAAGGTTTATATATAAACAAACTTTGCTTGTTTGCGGTGCTCTAATTTTTTGTTTGATCAACCTTTTCAGTACAGAGTTTTGCAAAGAGGTCAAGGCGTTCCATTGGAAAGATCCTAAGTACTATTGTTGTTTTAAAGATAATGTTATGCAAACATGGCCAAGATATCAACATATAAGGAAGAAATAGCCATACAAAGTTCAAGTGAGTGACATAGAGGTATCTTTGCGTATAAGGGGATGGCGTACTGCACTCACGATAGATGTCAATTATAGCAATGCTAATTTTCTACATGCATCAGACTGGTCTGTTATTCTTGCCTAAATTATATATATTTTGTTAATATAGGAAATGAATTCCTACTTTTTGTTTTTTCGGCGTAATCTTGGCATCTGCTTCACTCAGTAAACTTATGCTCCGTTGTGTCATATAGAATATATATTTTTAACTGTGTTGCAGATGAGATATTGTGGCTCATGAGACGAACAAGAGGTTGAGTGAGCACCTGGGACCTATGATATCGTTATCAACAACTATACATCTTCTTAATAGACAGTATCTACAAATGTTTTTTTGTTTGCATATATGCGAAATCAATTACTTTAAATTGAATATGCATGTTAGGCAAGCGTAACTGACGCAAGATCTGTGTTATATTTACATTGTCTTATATATGAAGAGGAAGGGATCATTCACTATCTCACTCATAAAAAAGCTTGAAATTGAAATATGAATAAATCTATAAACAAGTATTGGTATATCTCTCACAAAAGTATTAGACATACCGCACTGATGGTCTCTGGTGCTTATCAGCCGTGATGGAAAGAGAAAAAAATCACCTCCCTTATCACACAAATGAGATGTTACAAAATATAAACAAACAATACCTGTTGACACAAGCAGAATTAAAACTTCATCATGACTATATACAACAAGTTGATACATCTTTATACATATGCCATAACGTAGATCATGCATCATGTATGTAAATAAAAAACCTAGCCTAAAGGATCACACCTTCTACAT
The DNA here is from genome assembly GCF_963576615.1 of Watersipora subatra. NCBI lineage: Eukaryota > Metazoa > Bryozoa > Gymnolaemata > Cheilostomatida > Watersiporidae > Watersipora > Watersipora subatra. The sequence continues at coordinate 21,279,882 of NC_088710.1, forward strand.
CGCCATTCATGATCTAGAGCAATAGTGAAATGGTCAAAATCTGTACGTTTCATAATTATGCACCGGCGGTGAAACCACTCATTGCAACTGCCACACAATATCATCTCTCTGCAGGCGAGCCCAAATCGATGTTGTCATGAGGCCTTCGACATGTGCAGAATATCTAAAATGAACACAGCTTGGCTTGCTAACAGAATGATAGAAAAGCCGATGATAGAAATTTTAATGTAGCACCAATCAAATTCAATTTGAGCATAGTACCTGTCGAAGAGAAAGTGTGTGAAGTGAGTCACGATTATGTGGAGCACCCTGGTGAGACCGTTGTTGGTCTTGTAGTGTGAAAAGTTCTGCTTGAAACGTTTGTTGATGTGTTCGATGCCGTTGTTGGTGCGTACACTAAACAGGAATCTATCATGCCTATAACACTCCATCCGCTTCTACAATAATACATAAATGAACTGATATAAACTTCAGATCAAAATAATTTATTGAGCTTGTCTGTATGGAGGCTTGTCTGTATGGAGGCTATTCCTCAACATTGTCTTAGACCCAAAGGATCTCAACGAATTATGTTATATTGTATGTGGACAGAAAATTCGAAAATAAGAAGCGGCGCATGCTCAAAACCTTTTGAAACATTTCAATTATACTGTTAATTAAAATACAGCAACATTAATTATGTCAATTACTGATACAAAAAGCTGATGTGAATTTTCAATTTTTTTCTATAATTCTACCTTGGGCATATCCTCACTCATCCACTGGTTTAGGAAGTACTCTTGTATCTTGAGGGATTTGGAATTTGCCCACCAGTTTGCCCACCCCTCTAAAGCTGCCTTGATGACACATACTGCTCCGTTCTGAAATATGAAAAAAACAACTAGATGTACTAAAATCAACTCTTGTATACTTTTACACAAAAAGTACATGGGACATGAGCCCGAACCTCATACACTGCTATTATTTTATTAGATCCAGATTTATTGTGTACATAGGACATGAGGAGACAAACCTAGACTGTGCAATTTTCCTTGGTGATGCGAGTATGATCTGCCGTTCTTCTCCGATTTCATTGTCTCTTCTTTTCAACTGTCTGTCCCAGGCCTGCTCACGATGGAATGCACACAGTAGAACTTTGCTTTCTAAAAAAGTTCAAGAGCATGTATCGGAAACTTGAAATGTATTCATTTAGGTCATTTTATTATTTACTTGATCATTTTTTGATATTGGTTTATGAAGTGTGATGCCACATTAGTGAGTCTCAGACCTACAATAGTATATGTCACAACACTGACAGCCCGACGTACCATTTTTCTAAAAATCAGCGCAACTTGACATTCTTCTAAAAGTACATATACAGTACATGCATATCTTGACAATCTGCATACCTACATCTACACATACACCTATCACTAAGCTTTTTCCTTTTAGCTGAGTCATTATAGTTTAGAGATGCATTAAAAAAAGGTTATTACCTGGAAAGAGGTGTTCAAGAGCAGACATCACTGCCTGAGCATAATCTATGATCTAGGACCTTGGCGATCATACTGGATTCCATTTCTTCCCGATACTGAAAGCTTCCTGAATAGCTCCTCGAGTCTCGTCCATTGTTACTAATGTAGCAGCAACCTGTGTAAAATTGAAAAGCTTTCTTCATTGTTGAAGATGTACAACTAGTATGCGTGTAGTGAGATATCAATTTTGACACAAGTACATTTCATCACAAAATAGAGTGGCCTCATCGAGATGCTGCAATAAAGGTGGAAATTTGGCTTTAGACAATGTGAACCATCAGAAGAAACAAGACGTTAATACGATCAGTTACCACTTCACGATCAACCCACTTCAATATTTACTAGTTAGAAGACTGACATATGACTGTATTACCTAGCAGCCAGCATTGGTTTTCACCACAACGAAGAAGAGATATACAGCAAAATCTTACAGTTGTCTTATATGTCGCATCCAAACAACATACCGTACAGGATGAATTTATTCGCGGAGTTATATTTCGCGAAAATTGTCTTTTCATGCATATTCGCGGATGAATTTATTCGCGGCTGAAAACTGCCACTCCCTAGGAAAAGTTAACTCTATTACGTATAGCAATAGAGTTAACCTTACGCATGCGCGGTTGTGCGCATTGCGCGTTTGGTTTCCTATTTAGCTTACAACTATAGTTGTAAGCTAAATAGGAAACCAAACCATACTCTCCTGGTGGCTTAATCGATCGACCCGTATACGGGTCGATCGTGCTAAGCTATAAATTATTTGCTGTGTTCAGAGGTTTTCACGAATATTCATAGATTTGGAGGCCTTTGATGAACCAACAATTTGTGGCAAGTAATGAGTTTTTCACATTTATTAAATTAGTTGAATTTTACTTTAGTTCTTCGGTAAAACGCAATATTTATTTTTTCCATCCCTACTGCTTCATTATTTGTTTTAGTGTGAGAGAGAGATTTTTCATCATACACGGAAGAACAATGATTTCAAGGGTGGTAGATGTCATTCTTAGAAGATCACCAATCATTCAGGGAGGTCTTGAAATTGAGGTAGAAGTGGCCGCAGCTGCTAACGAGGAGAATATATCTGTTTTAAAAAAGAACAAAAACGCCTTTACGAACACAAATCTTTGGCCAACCGGCAGAACTTTACAATAGTAAGCCACGAGGAGAGTTCTGATGATAACTTCCTTACCAGTCATGTAGTTGCGAGGGAATCGCCTTTAACAACTACCCAAGACATGCAGTGACAGAGCTGCTATTACCAACATAACTAGTCAGAGAGCACCATTGCACGCTAGTATTCACCTATCAAGAGTACCAGTTTAATTTTATTGCCAGATAACCGCCATAATGACTAAACTGTTTATATTTACTCAATTCATCATTTGTAAAAGTTTATTTGTATTTGAAATATTTTATTTGTGCACTCAAGTTTGTAATAAATTATAATATATTTATACATGAAATAAAATATATAATTTAATCATGTTTGCTGCAGCGATATCAAGGAGTTGTTGTCGATGAAGGGGTCTAAGTTGACTGGTTGCTTCTCTGCCAATATTCCTGCATTGATGAATATTACTACTTGTCTCTAGTTTTCGTAATTGGAGTAGGTTGTTTCATTCTCAATCTGCAGTAAACACAAAAAAGAAAAAAATATTAATAAGTGTCTAGCAAGTACAAAAACAAAAGCTGAAGTATTTAATGAAAACGATCAGTTTTTAAACAAAAGTATTAACTAATGCAGTAAATTATGGAAAAATGTATCTGCACTACAAATCAAATACATACCATAATGTCCTGATCAGAATCATGGTCGTCCTCAACTTCGGTATTAGAGATTGATGGAGTTGATTTCGATGTAAAAAGACTAGGAGAGTTTTTTAGCGATGATGAAGCCATGCCGAATAACTTGTGAAAACCTTGAATAATTTTGTAAAGTTTGCTGCAATGGCAATGAAGCTCGAAGCCTGGCGATGAATTTAAAGAAGTTTTGGAACTCGGCTACGTTTAGTACTTCTGCCTAGTGGCTATTTTCGCTATGAAACTATTCTGCATATCTTGTGACAACCTTGAATAATTTTGTAAATAAATGTGATGCATTGGCAATGGTGTTAGCTCAAAGCCCAGGCAATGATTTTAAAAATGTTTCGGAACTCAACTACGTTTAGTATTTATGTTTAAAAACTAGCCTAGCGACTAGTTTTCAATTTGATGCAGTAGTTATTCTCTCTTGTGATTAAAAATAGAACTAATTATTCACGGAATTTCATAACTCGTGGAATTACTGTTCACGAAATCGCGAATTTTTATGACCGACGAATATTTTCATCCTGTACGGTAGCTCATCACCATAGCGCTTCAGTAGATGACGTTGGTCTGGTGTGGTGCACAAACAGAAAGCGCTGTGAGCCTCTTACATAGTCTGAAGTGAAACTGACCTTCACTGTCTCTTTAACCAGCTTTCTACCAGAGTGGCACAGTTATCTTGGTCACTGCTGCTACCCCTATAAGGACGATGGTAACTGGTAAAAATCTACATACACCGTACATATATTAGGCCTAGTTATTATCAGTACAAATTAATTCGGTCATGAGCACATTCAGAAAGAAAATTATCGATCACATGGTTTTTAGGTACTGTCAAGAAAACTCCATGAAAACATCCAATGATAATCTCAGTTGTGGAATGAATACTACTTAAATTCAATACTAACATCATGGAAGAGCTTGTGATTGGCAATGTCAAGGTCTTTAGGCTAATATCTTCTATTAGATCTGTCAGGAAGGGCATCCTTGAACTTGATTTAAGATATTCCAGTACATGTGGCCTCATCTCGGATAGAAAATTAACCCATTAATGAAAATGATGCACTATGAATTTTCAATAAACAATCGTTGTTTATTATTTTCTCAACCGAGTACTCATGGCGTGGGGATGAGAAAGGAATATGTTCGTGGGTTGTAGCGAGTTAAAGCGGAAAAGAGACTTTTCTGATGGGAAAGAAAAACTACCGTATATACCGCAGACCTAGAGCGCACGACTTTTCTGATGGGAACTAGCTTTTACCGTTTCTAACAAGGCGATAGCGGAAACAGACTAAGGACCTATGTGTTATCGGTGATAGCGAACAAGCGCCGTATTAAAAAAGGCATAGATTTGTTTACGAAGCCGATTTGGCTATATGCGCAAATAAATTTTGATGTAAGTATTTCTTCTCACCTTTTAATGACAAGTAATCACGGCTTGACTACAATATTTCTAGTAGGTATAGTAAATAAGGTATGGTATGTTTTATTATATCTATTAAATTAAAGACTCGTTAAACCCCATTGTCATGCCTCCTTAGCAAAGATGACACAGAAATGCCCTGTGGTCCCAGACTAAGAACGCAGGGTGCAATAGACCGAGTTTTTGTTAACACTACCCGACGGATCCGTGTACCAAAACCCGAACTTGAATGTCAAAACCCGAACCCGAAGGACCGGAATACTCGAAATATCTATTACCCGATACTCGAGAGAAGATAAACCCGCGAGTTCAACGAGTATCACTACCCGTGCCCAGCACTAGTGTGTACACCTTATCGTTAGTGATGACATCGACAGCTAATCATTGCTGTCTATCGTACAGGTAAACCCTGATTTGAGCGATAGTGTGCATAGGCCTTCAGTCTTGCCATAGTTTGTCAAATGGAAAAACCATCATGTATTCATTCTGGTTGATTGGTCTTAAGCGACTATCTGATAGTTATTTTCCCAGTCAATCTTGTCCTATCATTTATTTAGCCACATGAAAATCATCAGAAACCTGCTACTCATGATACACCTTGTTATTATCACCATGGTGTAATGGCGTGTTTATCTGCATCGTGTTACATACACGACTGCGTACATAGTGAAAATATTGATCAGTATTGCTTCAACACAATCAATTAAGAAGATTGTTCAACCTTTACCTGTAGTACCTTGGAACTTTTTATGTAAAGGGACAAGCAGAGAGCTGCGCCTCTAACTGTAGTTTTTAGATATTTCCGCCCAGGTCACCTGAGAACAACTGAGTAAGAAACCTGTTTAGAGGACCAGCTCATATCTATGGCAGACATGATCGAACTACCCTAAATGCAGTGGCTCCAAGCTATTGAGGATGTGGGACCATTATTGTGGATGCTATGGCACATATCCAAGCTCTGCCTACCAGCGTTAATCCTTCATTATTCAGACAATTTGCTGATACAATTATTTATGTGTTTATTGCTCATGCTAAGAAGTAAAAGGCTGCTTGTGTGGATTTTGTGATCGACAACTATTACATGAAGAAAATCAAATTCTATGTGGGGCCAAAAACCAGCTGCCGAGGGAACAGATGTGCTGGTATCACAGCAAAGCTGTGTTAAAGAAAGCTTTGCACATGCTCACTGCAAGAAAGCAGCATCAGTAGCAGCAGAAATGCTGATGGCGAGAATTATGAGTAAGAACTCATACATTCATACTCATACTGGAACCACATTGCATGAACCCTTTTGTCTTATAATAAACTGACTCAATGTTTTTCAAAGCTCATTCATGAAATAAATGCTTTTAATTATCACAAAAACAAAACATTTTATTTTTAAATTAAAATATACAAAAATATTAACAAATATGTACAAGTTTTTTTACATAATATTTTGAATGCATAGCAGAAGCTGTTTAGAATGCGTGTAGATTATATTTACAATGAGCTTGTAAACACAAAACCGGATTAAGGACCAGATTACAAATAATTAGTCTATTAATATTGAAACATTAAGAGTTGCTTTCTAAATGGGAAAGCAAAACAAAGGGAACACAACTCACAATTAGCATTTATTATGCCAGAATACCGTAAAACCTCTATTTGAACGCAAGGGCTCTCTAGTTTTTAAACCTTACTCTATAGGGGCAGTCAACTGGAGGTGGCATTCAATTAAAGGCTGAGATTGTTTTTTTTTCAAATGGCTCGTCAGAATTTTGGGAAGATCAATTTCAGTAACCCTTTCACGGGTGAAGCGAATGTCGCCTATATTTTGCACTCTCCTTCGAGCGGAACACCATTAAACGTTTTGGATGCAATAAATCTGCCAACTTACCTCGAACTTGTTAGAGATATCTGAATAAATTTGCATTGGGAAACCGTGAAATATCTTTACCAGTTAATAACTATATCTTGCAATTAACCTGTTATGGTGTTATAGTGTCTCCCTTACTATACAAATTGTTAGAGCTTTCAAATCTTTACTTCATTTTGAATTTGAAGGCATATTTCTATTTTATAACTATATTTAACATTAACAGTGTTACATAAAAGCTAATTGCATTCATGTTGTTACCATTTGCTTTTCTTCCTACACTCCTAGTCTAGCTTCAAGTAGCCACCTAGATTACACATAAAGCAAGCTTTTTGTATGAAAAAAGCGCAACAAAAATGTCTCTCCTACCGATCTCTTCAGAGATTGACAGTTAGATTGACAGCAAGTAGCAGGTTTTCCATATTCCTAAGCAGGCATTACAAAAAACATTGTTATTATCTTGGGTTATAACATTCAATTATATGAAACTAAATAAATCTGGACAAAAACATGAAAGTAAGACACACATACGCGCATATGAAGAAAAAGTTGTACAGGTCATGCGCCACTTAGTTAATTATTATAGACTGAGGTCATGTGTCACCTAGTTAGTTATCATAGACTGAGGTCATGTGTCACCTAGTTAGTTATTATAGACTGAGGCCATATATCACCTAGTTAGTTATTATAGACTGAGGTCATGTGTCACATAGTTAGTTATTATAGACTGAGGCCATGTATCACCTAGTTAGTTATTATAGACTGAGGTCATGTGTTACCTAGTTAGTTATCGTAGACTGAGGTCATATATCACCTAGTTGGTTATTAAAGACTGAGGTCATGCATCACCTAGTTAGTTATTATAGACTGAGGTCATGTGTCACATAGTTAGTTTTTATAGACTGAGGTCATGTATCACCTAGTTAGTTATTATAGACTGAGGTCATGTATCACCTATTTAGTTATTATAGACTGAGGTCATATATCACCTAGTTAGTTATTATAGACTGAGGTCATGCTAACACTGTAATATGTACTTAACTACTTAATTCTTTAACTTAACGGGTATTCAGTATTAAAGGTATTAACTTAACTTATTCAGTATAGCTACCATCTCAAAGATGAAATATAGGAGTTACATATATGCAGACTGTCTTGACTCAAATTTATATTATTTAGCTACGACTTGATCTTATTATGACTTTAGATTATTCGGGGTTGTCACAAGATATGCAGAATGGCGTCATCACAAAAATAGCCGCGAGGCAGAAGTACTAAACGTAGCCGAATTCCTAAACTTCTTTTAAATAATCGCCAGGCTGCGAGCTTTATTGCCATTGCGTCAAACTTTACAAAATTATTCAAGGTTTTCACAAGTTATTCGGCATGGCTTCAGCATAGCAAAAAAGCTCTCCTAGTCTTTTTACATTAGAATCAACTCCATCAATCTCTACAATACCGAAGTCAAGGACGATCATGATTCTGATCAGGACATTATGGTATGTATTTGATTTGCAGTCAGATACGTTTTTCCATAATCAACTGCATTAGTTAAATTTTTTGTTCAAAAACTGATCGCTTTCATCAAATACTTCAGCTATTGTTTTTGTACTTCCTCAACACTCGTTAATATTTTTTCTTTTTGTGTTTACTGCAGATTGAGAATGAAACAACCTACTCCGATTACGAAAACTAGAGACAAGTAGTAATATTCATCAAGGGAGGAATATTGGCAGAGAGGCAACCAGTCAACTTAGACCCCTTCATCGACAACAACTCCTTGATATCGCTGTAGCAAACATGATCAAATCATATATTTTATTTCATGTATAGATGTATTATAATTTATTACAAACTTGAGTGTACAAATAAAATATTTCAAATACAAATAAAATTTTATAAACGATGAATGGAGTGAATATAAACAGTTTTGTCCATATGGCGGTTGTCTAGCAATAAAATTAAACTGGTACTCTTGATATGTGAATACTAGCGTGTAATGGTGCTTTCTGACTAGTTATTTTGGTAATAGCAGCTCTGTCGCTGTCACCGTCTTGGGTAGGTGTTGGAAGCAATTCTCTCGCTACTACATGGCTGGTAAGGAAGTTATCATCAGAACTCTCCTCGTGGCTTACTATTGCAAAGTTCTGCCGGCTGGCCAAAGATTTGTGCTCGTAAAGGCGTTTTTGTTCCTTTTCATAAACAGATATATTCTTCTCGCAAGTAGCTGCAGTCACTTCAACCTCAATTTCCAGACCTCTCTGAATGATTGGTGATCTTCTAAGAATGGCATCTACCACCCATGCAATCATTGTTCTTCGGCGTATGATGAAAAATCTCTCTCTCACACTAAAACAAATAATGAAGCAGTAGGGATGAAAAAAAATTAATATTGCGTTTTACCAATGAACCAAAGTAAAATTCAACTAATTTAGTTAATGTAAAAAACTAATTACTTACCACAAGTTGTTGGCTTATCAAAGGCCTCCAAGGCGATGAATATTCGTGAAAACCTCTGGACGCAACAAAAATTGTTTACCGTAGAAAAGCATAATCGCCTCACATTTGGAAGCATGATCGCCTCGCATTTGAAAGCTAAGTATAAACCGGAACACGCGGTGTGCGCATGAGTAGGAATATCTATTACTAGCCGCAATAGAGTTAACTTTTCCTAGAGAGTGGCAGTTTTCAGCCGCGAATAAATTCATCCGCGAATATGCATGAAAAGACAATTTTCGCGAAATATAACTCCGCGAATAAATTCATCCTGTAGGGTAAGACTTAAATAAGCTACCCAAGAATGCGTTGTCCGTTTATGAGTTGTCAGTCTCACTAATGCTATTTTACAGTAGAACATGTATTTAAAAAAAGACAACAAAAACTGTACAACAAGATCATGGTAACCAAGGGGCACTGTACATACCTTGGTTATAGTTTCAGCGAGGGTTGAGATAATCTGATGTATCACGAGTCTAGTTGAAAGGGTGTGCGCGCTGAGGATAGTCTACAACTACGATATTTCATGATATTCCACGGAAAATGTTCTTATTTGACAAGCCGCCACCAGCGTTTCACTCCTGATTCAGCCTCTAAACATTTGCGCATTACATTTCGTCAGAGGCGTGGCTGAAGATAGTAATCATTCTAACTACAGACGTCGTCAGGTACAGGTGCTGGCCTTCAGCATTGCCTTGTGCGCTGGTAACACGAATGAGTAAAACTCACTTGGAATATTTCCCAAGGCAGGAATACAGCTTCAGAGCTCTTGATTAGTCAGTAGGCGGAGCCAATGCTTTTTGGCAATTCACCAATTAATTTGCAGCTGGACAATAAGGATAAGAAGAACATCTTTGATGGCGTCTGCTCTGCTTATGATCCTAAAACAGACAAGAGGGTGGAAGAGAAACTGGTCAAAGTAGTTGGGATTTGTCAAGTTAGTGGGTTGAAAACATCCTACTAGCCTATCAAATGCTAACTGTTAAGTCCGAAAAACGACTTTTACTAACCCCTCAATCTATTTACCACGACACCTTCAAGTCTGTCTATAAGTCATTCTATAGACAAAAGTGAACAACACTCTTGTATTGTGAAGTTTTCACAATTGTTATGTATTTCGCAGCTCATGCTTCCCTCCATTGTTATAGAGGTGTACTGCTAGTGTTTAGTGATATAATCACAGCTTTTACCTTTAGGGTACTTTCCCTTAGGCAAGGAAACTTTGAGTTTTATATCAATTATTTCCTAGGATTTTATTTCCGAAGGTAACAGTTGAAGATACACGTATTCATCATTACCATCACTCAGTACAGGGTTTATAATATTTCAATCAAGTCTGTTAAAGATGTCACTATGAAGTTATAAATATACCGTTCACCAACTCACAAACATGACGTGATAGAAAACGTGTTTAAAACATTTGTCATGTCAGATTCACCTCAGTCAAAAAATCCTTTTTTAAGATGTTGATTACATGGATGATATAAATTAATACGTAAAAATTACTAATATATAATACTAGTATACCATATTAATGGTTATTAATGTATTATATACAATCTTAGATGAACATGATGATCTCAACCTGAAGTTATTATATTATGTAACAATTAGATAGTCTGTTATTTCAAATCAATATCACAAGCAATCAATAACTAATTAGTAAGAACCACATTATTAAGCAATATTATGTAATAAAACTGTCCTTAGTGTCTCCTAGTGAAAGCAAAGTTGATAATTAGATAGTCTGTTATACGGCTGAATGAGTGCAAGTAAATATCAATAAAGTAAGAAGACCCAAGTAGCAGTCTATTTTTAGATAATTCACAGAAACAACAAGCAATGGAACCTCAGTCCTCATCTTCCTCCTTATTCCACAAATTACAGTCATTTAGTGAAACTGTAGCATGTGTACTTACAATAGTTATTGCTAAAGTGAATTAGATTGAAAATATTAACAGAAAACTCAATAAAATGGGTAATTCTAAAATATGCACCAGGGTATAGCTAAAGTTGGTAAAAATCGAAGGCGCAAAAACTACCAAAAGTCCTGAGTCACCAATTTACTAAAATATAAATATTTGGCATACAAAACACTGTGTGAGAAAACTGACAGTTGGTAGTCTTCTAGTCTGTATTAGTTGACAACCAACAACAGGTAGACACTCACAAATCAATAATACCAACTTCATAGCTGTGAAACAAACAACTAATTAATTTTAAGTAGCTTGTGCTATCAACAGAACCTTCTAGAAGATGGTTGGATCAATATGCCTAGGACTTATGAATCTGATGTGTTCGTCTCTTCCCTAACATATTTTAGTACCATTCTCGATAAATGTTCTATTATATGTTTTATTAGTAACAATAATATACTAAACTGCGGGCTATAAGTTATTTCATAAACTCGAGAAAATAGTTTATCAACATCACAGCCTCCCTTATTAATATATATTCCACAAAACATTAAAAAAGCGCTAGATTCTTACAATTATGTGGCCTTCGCAATTATAGCTTCGCGATTGTTTCGTAACAAAGCTAACAAAGAATCTCGAACATAGACCATTTGAAAATCACCAATCGTATAAACGAAATAATTCTGTAATGGCGATTTATATCATACCTGACGATTTTCAGATTGAGTCATGCTGGAACTAAAACGCTTAGTCCTAGTCTTATAATAAACTCATATTCCATGGCCTTCCACGCACACGGTTATTCAAGAAATAAATGCTTCTAATTATTACGAACAGAAAACAGTTTCTTTTATCTTAAAAATATGCAAAAATATTAACAAAACAATATTAATTTTGTCATCATATAAAGTTTTATCACCTATATGTGCTCGGTTTAGTTTTCGCCATAACTAATAACTAATAGCATTGAACTCAGACAGAGTGAGCATTCTATGTCTTTAAGCATTGTGGGTAAAAATTATTGGCAAATAGAATATTAGCATATTAATTCTTTCGATGTATTCAGCATACCAATTTTCAAATTTTAATTTCAAGAAAAGGTTTTTGTTGATATCGTATGGCGAATAAACAGTTATATGGCAGGGCAGAAAAAACATCGCGTTTCAAATTGTAAGGCAAAAAACCGTATAACAGGGTAACCATAACGGAGGAGGGGGGGGGGGAGTGCTCTGTAACTAGTACATATAGCTGCTAACATGACCGTCTTCCGGTTACTAACTCTCAGTAAGTATGAAATAGTAAGTCTGTTTGCTGCACGATTGCATATCTTCACAATATTTTTGCATCGCATAGCCTGAGGACCTAAAACTTGGCTTTTCTATATAAATGACTGCTTGAGGTTTTAACAGATTGTTTCAACTGAATATTATCAAACAGAACCCTCGAAGTACCACTAAATGAGAAACATATATGACAATGCTTGTCAACAGTTATAAACACTGTTGTAGTACAGCATCATATATCTACTATCTTTGGTAATGTGAGTAGTTTTATCTATTAGAACTACACCATGTGTGTTGACAAAAATTGTCTGCTCTTGAAAGAAGCAAATTTCAAAGAATTATAATTTCACCAGTGTGTTGACAAAACTGTCTGCTCTGGAAAGAAGCACATTGCAAAAAATTATAAGTTCACTATGTGTGTTGACAAAATTGCCTGCTCTTGAAAGAAGGATAGTTCAAAAAACGCGACTAGGCAAAAAACTCGGTGCTGGTGCAGCACTAACTAGATCTAACCTTCAGGTTAGTACAGAGAGCCCAGCAACAGCTGTTCATCTTCCTAGCAACGGGGTCAATAACCCTGCCTACGTGAGAATAAGCTCAGCCATTTGATTGAGGCTGGCTCGGCTAGGTAACATAGTGTATGCACACTAGAGGTGGAACGATACAGGTTTTTTAAGTTCGAGACCAGACTCGAGACAGTCTAGTAAAAATTCGAGACTTGATACACGACACAGTAAAATAATGAGCATTTGGTGATGATTTCACTACACAAGTACTAGCGTACTTGGTATATTTAAAATTGAAAAACCTCTTTTTAGATGGAAATTTCACCTGGTGTAAACAATTTAATTACAACATTTTAATAGTGGTATGCATGTAGTTTTTGTAAACAAAAGTGACACAAACAGCTCTAAAATACCGAAGTTATATATTTCTAAGAATTTTGAGCTTGATTGATAATAATTATTATAAACATATTGCTTTGTACATGTATATTTTTACCATCTATTGAATAGGTCTTACTTTTTAATGCAATGTGTAATGAAACCGATAGCCGTCGCTCTACAAAGAAATACCGCAACTAAAAGAATGCACGATAACACTTTCATTCTTATCGTTTCATTAATGTTAAGTTTTGTTTGTGTATTAACTGTAGTATGTGAATTATATATAAATTGTACTCATGACATTATATGAATTACTATATACATGTACATGTATATTCTTATATTGAACTAACAATAACGTCATTGTTAACCGAACACGGACCATGGTCGACACGGCCTTTCGTTCGTTTCCCTGTGTCAGGGCAAGTTTTACCCGCATTTGGTAGTATATAGAGGAGGCCCGAATTCTATGAAGGGCAGTTGGCGTTTAGACACGATACGATAAAATACAAACATTGTACCCGCAATAGTCTTATTTATTAAATTGGATTATCCGGAGGGTAATCCCGGTATAATCCAATATCGGATACGACCCGGTATCTGTTTTAAGGACACAGAACTACAATATATTAACAGGGCCGTTGTCCGGACTACATGATTAGACTCGGTGGCCAACATAATCAATAGCAACAGGTAGTAATGGACCGGGTACAACTTTAAAGGCAGTTGCCTGCAATCCATTACAACATATGGAGTTGTTGCTACATCAAGAAGCCATGTTTTAACAACCGTGCGCAGGCGCTTTAGTTCTATTTCCTGTCTCGAGTTTGGCAATAGTGAAGTCGAGACGAGACCGATACGAGGCAGGTCGATACTCGAGATGTCTCGTGTCTCGGTTCCACCTCCAATGCACACCTATCATAAAACCTGTATTTGAACGCCACTTCTATTTGGCTGATACTATTTGACATTCTTAATCTTCATGAGCCCATAATTGCAAATGATCAGTAAAAATGTGTCTACAAAACCGTACTGATAATGACTCGATTCTACCAACAATTAATTCGTTCGCTGTTTCTGTTCGTATTGGAGTCCATTTTTCAACTCCAAGTCTTTGATGATTTTATTACAAACTTTGGTTGCAGCACCACAAAAATAATTAGTAACTGTATCAGGCTAATAGTAGGTCTTTTTTCAATATGGTAGTTATACTTCGATATATGTTAGAAAAAGTTCGCATTTACAGTGGAAAATGTGGTACCACATACTTTGAGGCTATTTTTATTACACGTGGTTTCTCTTTATTTGCGCTAGAAGTCTCTATTCAAAATGGCATCGTCTAAAAAGTTTTGCTCTGCTAAAAATTGTTTGTACATTATCGACTAGCTTAACTGTGCATAAGGAGTTAAGGTCAGAAAACACTGTGGAAGGTACTGAACAGCCAGAAGATAATAAAATGGTTTTAAATGAAAGCAACAATCAATGTAATTGGTCGAGCAAAAGATGCTAATAGTTTTGTTTTAAAAATGTTAATATTTGTTTTAAAATTAAAGTTTTTTTGCTGCATGTATTATAATTACGGTTTGTTCACGTCACTTGTTTGCGGATATATATTTGCAGCATTTGTGAGATTATTGTTGTTATTAAACTTATAAATTTGCATATTTATAGCATATTATTTGATAGCATGATCGTAGTGATCTGAACTCAGCTTAAATAGATTAATGTTCGTAACTACTGTAACTTGCATATAAAAATCCAGTTTTGACCGCGGACTGTAAAAAACTTATCGATGAGTGCAATGAGCTTTTCTACAACCTTGTTACATATAATTGTAAAATAAAAATATACCTTCAAATTTCAATGAGTAAAATTGATCTTCTCAACATAATGACTAGGTGTCGGAAAAATACAACCTTACCTTTTAGGCCTTTCTGAATGTCACTTTAATAAAGCACTAAAGGGAAAGGTTGAAAAATAGACAACCATGACATTCAAATAAAGATTTTACGGTAGCCTCACCATGTTGAGAATATTTGAATCCTAGACAGTTGCGTCTGCTCCAAATTTATCATTATATGCACTTTTAAATTTAAAGTATTGGTTTAACTATTATAAAGAATTATTTAAATTAATATAGTAAAAGTTGAGCATAACTGAGTTTAGGCATCAAATTGAATTTATTGTACAATATCAACTCGTGTGAAAAACCTTGTTTAAAAATCAATATGAGCCTCCATACAAACAGTCATAAGACCAAGCAGCCAACCTGGCAATATAACTCCTACATACCTCAGATAGAGTTAGGGATACCATTTGCTGATGTGTCACTGTCCATTTGTGATGTTTTAAGAGCCATGTTAGTCCAGTGCAGTTGTATCCACAACAAATGTCCATATTTGATAAGCACCGCCCTATCCCATCTGGCCACTAGGTAACGCCTTACTCCGAGTTCCGGATCTTGCCATTTGCACAACATCTTCCGGCATGCAGAGCCGCTAGTCTTATATTTATATGGCCCCCACATGAAGAGCCACAAAGTAGGACTACTAACTGCTTTCTGTATTTAGAAACGTCTGGAACATGAGATCCGGAACTGTTGATTGGCCGGCCTGAGTTTTTTCTGGCAGTTCTCCAATAAATTGGGGCAACTCAGGTTTGACAGAGAGAAAAGACAACTCATCAAGGATTCTATTCGTTCCGTTCTTTCTCAAGGAGCTAAGAAACCATGGAAGTAGAAATGGGTCTAAATAGTTGGGATTTGTCAAGATAGTAAGCTGGAGATTTCTTACTGGCTTGTCAAGTCCTTGCTCTCAAATCCTAACCACTAATAATAAGACGATGAAAATGATGTATTTGTAAAACCCATCAACTTTATGATGGAACAACCGTTTGATGTCAGAACTTAGAAATGGAGCCTTGTGACAGCGATGAGATGGGACATTCTCCATCACCTTCAAAGTTTACAAAACTTGATAAAACACTCATTTCCTGTCGAGACAGAGTGATTAACAAGTTGATCATTTATTTTATACTAGCTGATAAGCTGGCTGCGAGGTTTCATGCAAAATTTCAAGTTAGAAAAGCTGCAATGTTCATTGGATTTAAAATGTCTAAAAAAATTTTAAGAGCACACTGTACGGTGTAAAGTGGTTTGAAACTTACAATTTGTCACAAGTCATGAATTTTGTTAGGCAAACTAACTCCTTTACACCCTTACTGTGACTGTCTCTATTTGATAA
Organism: Watersipora subatra; assembly: GCF_963576615.1. NCBI lineage: Eukaryota > Metazoa > Bryozoa > Gymnolaemata > Cheilostomatida > Watersiporidae > Watersipora > Watersipora subatra. The sequence goes on from NC_088710.1 coordinate 21,296,304, forward strand.
CAACTGTTATCTAGATAAATTAATAGTGCATTATCTAATTAAAAGAGATGCTAGTAATTAGTGTTCTATTACTAGTTATACAACTACTAATTATGGAAAAAAAACCAACCCATAAGATTAATCAAAATAATATAATTGTTGATAATTGTTATTTATTAATAAAGTTATGCATACAGATGACAAAATACAAAAAGAGAAAGAATTACGATATCTTTGTTATCGCTGTTATCATAAAATCAATAAGACAACATCATTAGTAAAATTATTCTACAATGATCTATAAAAGCCACCCTTTCCAAAAACAGGAGTTTATGACATTTGGTTTGTGTCACAATTTGTAATGCTTATGTATTTGTTGAATACAACAGAACCATTTCCAACCTCAGACAACACGAATAGTAATATTGATTAGCCAGAGCAGGTGCTCTTCTCTCCAGTGTCATCTATCTCACAGTTACTGTACTGTCCACTACAACATACAATAGTAATTACTATTTACTACTGCTTGACCTGCTAGTTATTATAGAGTCAAGCCAGCCTCTACTCCCTTCTCTGAGAAAAAGATTGCATCGTTTAGGATTTGAACTACCGGCATTCTGTTTAGTAGCTTTGCTAATTAATATAATATAATAATAATTTATCAATATAAACTGATATAAAATCTTATAATAAAAGCCATGTCTGTCCATCTGACTGATGCCACGGATGAACATATGAAAATACTACCAACTGCTGCTATAAAGTAATAAAAGGAATCAGTTCATAACACTGGAGTATGTACTCAGCAACTACTTTGACCTTGAACTTTACACATCTTCAGTACAGCTAGCATTTCAATGATATGGAATGGGATTTGTGTATATAATAACCTTTTACTGTCATTGTAGTATGCTGGGAAATATAAGTAAGAAAAAGTTTACAGAAACAAATTACTGATATAAACATATTCACCATTTGACTACTACTATGACTTGGTTAAGAGATTTTACTAAAAGAGTTACATCACCATGCCTATTATCGCTATTGATAGTCTCCAATCTTCCTTGGCAGATTTTCAAGTGCTTAAATAAGCTGCCAAAAAGGTGCTGTCTGTATACAAATTATTAGAGTCACTAATGAATGCTATTTTACAGTAAAACATGTACCTACCTTGGTTACAGGTTCAACAAGGGTTGTGAGAACCCCATGTGTCATTGTCTAGTTGAGCGGGTTTGCGCGCTGAGGATAGTCCACAACTGTACGATATTCCACAGAAAAGGTTCTTATTTGACAAGCGCAGCCTATTACGTCTGTGCGCAGCCTATTACGTCTGTGCGCTAAGCAGCGGTTCACTCCTGATTCCAGCGTCTAAACATTTGCGCATCACAGTTCGTCAGAGTCAGTCGCTCACAACAAGCTACACACTTCGTCAGATAGAGCCGCTTGTCTTCTGTAGTACCGTTCGCTGGTGACAAGAATGACGTAATACTAATTCGCCTCAAATACTATACACACTAGAATAGAAGATCCCAGAGCTGTTGATCAGTCAGTAGGCGGAGCCAATCCAATGTTCTTTTTTGGCAATTTACCAATTACTAAGGTTTTACACAGTATAGAAAAGCAGACAACTCAAACATCTGATTACCATGCGATCTGTTCTTGATATTTGAGACAAATGAAGGAAAGAGAACTTGGTCTGAGTAACTGGAATTTGTGAGATTGGTAGGTTGACAACATCTAACTGGCCGGTCAAATCCTAGCTGTCAAATCCTAACTACTACTTTTACTAAGCACTACATCTATTTACTACAACACCTTCAAGTCCGTCCACCTCTCTGTCTATAAACAGAAGTAAACTGTACTGCTCTGTTGTCAAGACTTGATTGAAGTATTATGTCTGTGAGACAGACAAAGGGCTGTGAGATGCAAACACTCATTATGTGTCTCACAGCCATTACTCGCTCCATCACTGCTAAGTTTTACAGTCGGTGTCTGATGAAACAATCACAGTCGACCCCTTTATATTACCTCCTTTCAGGAGAGGTAACATGTTGATGGTGTGAATTGTGTTACAGGATTCCATTTCGAGAGTTAACAAATGCAGATGCTTGTTTATTACTGCAGGCTGCACTGCGTCATTGCAGTGTAATAAGGCAGTGCATTACAACTTTCTAATGCGCATATTGCTGCTACTGTAACTGCGTTCCTGAATTGCCTGCTGAGCTCGACTGAGCATTCACTTCCATGACACATTACCTTAAACCCAGCAAATCATGCATACCGGGAGTGTGTATTCTTTTTAATTTGAAACTGCATGTGTAGTGCGACTAGACTACGCATCAGTATCAAGTTGGTACTGCTGATAAATTGACGCTGCTGGGTTTACAAATGTCTCTACTGAATTGTACTAAACTTTCAAATGCTGTTTACTAAGCTCCATTCACTTCCTTTCCAACTCTCATATCATTCCAGAATAGTGGGTCAAGAATTGTCATCACTTGTATGTTCAGCAGTCCTGTGCAGTGTGAGAGATTGTCATGAGTAATAATTAAGTGTACAACAATTAGATCTTTTGCTACCAAATAAATTTCTTTACCGGAGTATAATTACATATTCGGTAAAACCTGATACTTGACGAGGCCCAGTATAAGCCGTCATAACTCATGAACTACACAGTTTATAAAAATATTTTGATACCAAATTATTCATCATAAAATTGTATATCAACTAATGACATGAAAATTACCACAAATGCATTGCAAAAGGAGAACGAATGTTTTTTTGGCCCTTTTTGAAAAGATGGTGAACATGTCCGAGTCGGACAGTTTATCAATATTAATACAGTTTACTGCATTATTATTACTGATAAAATATGACTATCAACTCTCAGTAGTATTATCGTTCAATAACAATCATCCAAAGTCTATAGATCTAAAATTGGTATAAATTCACAGTTGTAATGCATCTAGCACGACTGGTCATTGCTAACAATAAACTTCTATAACATCCAGCACTACACACTGTACAGTAGTTACCAGTAGGTGTTACCATTTCGTTAATACTACGGACTCCGCATTAGAAACTACAATAGTTGTACTGCATGTGTACTAACTACTGCTCACTAGTAAAAGTACGCAATTTAATTATACTGCATACCACATGACTATGGCTCACTACTGCTACTGCACTACTAATTCGAATACGGAGATATCCAAACAAAAATATTTTTAGTAATAGTCACAACTCTGTTACCCACAATCCTATATGATCAAGATGGTCTCAACCTGAAGTTATTATATTACCTGATAATTAGATAGTTTGTTATTTCAAATCAATATTACAAGCAATCAATAAGTAATTAGTAAGAACCACATTATTCAGTAATATTATGTAATAAAACTGTCCTTAGTGTCTCCTAGTGAAAGCAAAGTTGATAATTAGATAGTCTGTTACTGTTCTGATGAGTACAAGTAAATATCAATAAGGTGAGAAAGACCAAGTTGCATTCTATTTTTAGAACTGAAACCACTCAATGCCTCAGGCCTGTATTCACAGGTGGCAAGTTAGGGTGGCTAATGTTAGGCGACTCGTTATGAACACCTGGGGGTGTGGAGGGAGGGGGGTGTAAGCCCCCAACAGGTTTCTCTTATGTAAAGCCTCAGCTGAGCCTCTCATGTGAAGTTTTAAAAAAATTTATCGGAAAGTATCAACCTTTTTCTTTTTTTTGAGATTTGTTTTGTTTTAAGTGATGTGACAGACGAGATGTTTTTAAATTAAAATAGGCAAAACTTGACCGCGGTTCAGGCCTGTATGCACTGGTTGCAAGTTGGGGCAGCTAATGTTAGGCGACTTGTTATGAACACCTGGGGGTGTGGAAGGGGGGGGGGGTGTAAGCCCCAACAGGTTTCTCTTATGTAGGGCCTCAGCTGAGCCTCTCATGTGAAGTTTTAAAAGAATTTATCGGAAAGTATCAACATTTTTATATTTTTTGAGATTTGTTTTGTTGTAAGTGATGTGACTGACGAGATGTTTTTAAATTAAAATAGGCAAAACTTGACCGCAGTTAAAACGCTCACAAAAAGACATCTTTTTCTTTTGAGCGTTTTAACAAAGATCAATTTTGCCGATTTTATTTTAAGTTCATACGGAGGTTTCCACGCTTTCGATGGGACATGGCCAAGCGGATGTTTGGTAAAACTTGATAGTTTTCAAACCTTTTTAAAAGTCGTTAACAAGAATATTTTGCCACTGATGATAATAATGACAACTAAGAACTACTAAAAGTTGATGTTTGTCTCTATGGCTTGGCATAGTGCAATAGCACAAAGTGATATTCTATAGCGATAAAAGCCGTCTCCATATCCGTTGGGCAAATAGCTTTTCGAATAAATGATGTTGAGGTCGAGTTATCTGAAGCAATTTATCATTGCGTGGGAACAGACCAAACAAATCCGTTTGAGTTAACCTTGTGTTTGAGATGAAATGTTACATTTTATCCGAGGGCGAGTTATCCGAGTTTGACCGTACTTAGCCGCGGAAAGTTCCTAAAAAGTTGGGGCGGCTCAGCCAGCCAGCCGCCCCAGGGAATACGAGCCTGAAATGCCTCATAGTGAAAGCAATATTTATACAGTAGATACTCTGTTCCAAGATAGTTTATGGTTTAGGGATTTACTATGGCGCCTTACAGTGCCTCGCGTTGTGAACGCGCAACACGACTTTTCAAAAGTAAGGTGCAATATATTGGTATTACGGTAGCATAACCGTAGATATCGTTATATTAACGATGGTACATAAAGAGGCACCCGTTAGCAAAGAGAAATTAAACTATGTGAGTACTGTAAAACTAGAACTAATAGCGAATTATTAGAATTATACTGTGCCGAGTTTGCAACTCGAGTTGTACAACTCGAGTTGCAGAACTCGAGTTGTACAACTCGAGTTTGTAAATATAACTCGAGTTGTACAACTCGAGTTATATTTACAAACTCGAGTTGTACAACTCGAGTTCTGCAACTCGAGTTGTACAACTCGAGTTGTACAACTCGAGTTCACCAAAACCCAAGCCGAGTTCTTTCAACAGCAACTCGAGTTCAACAACTCGGCTTGAGAACATCTCATCACTTTACTTTCTCTAGCAATATTTTCTATATGCGGAATTTATTTTGGTGCATCATTTAACGCCGTTGAGATAATCTCTATGTTCATTTTCGGTGTTCATTCAGTTTATTGTCAGATTCTAGAGAGATGACCCTTTTTTTCAAATGAAAAAGAAGTTGCCCGGCTGGCTGCGAATTTCTTTTTCCCAAACAGGTTTACATACGGCAGTAAAATTTTGGCTCATGATTGGCGTTAGTAATTGAGTTTTAGTAAACCAAAACTCACATCATTACATTAGAAATCAATAGTTATAATTAGAAAGGAACACAAAATTCTAAATAACGTAACAAAACTGATGTTATCATTCAAAAAGTGATGTTTAAACGTAAGAGGCGCTCACTTAAAACTCATTAATTAAAGCCATTTTGAATAAATTTTTGGAATTCTGTGTTCCTCTCTAATTATAACTATTGACTTTCAATGTAATGATGTAGGTTTTGATTACCAAAACTCGATTACTAAAGCCAATCATGAGCCAAAATTTTACTGCCGTGTGTAAACCTGTTTGGAAAAAAAAAATTCGCTGCTCGGTTCTCATATAGATTGTTTTTAGTTTGCTTTTTACATTCTACAATTGTTTTTGTCTCTTTATATTTATAAAAATGAATATGCGCAAATCTCGCCAATATATAATTTAAATATGTATACATATTTAAATCCTTATTATTATTAATATTAAATTTCTGTAAATGAGACACCCCAATTACTCACTTTGCTTTCTTTACGAACCCGTGTTAGTTTTGGGTATAGGTAACACAACTCGAGGTCATAAACCCAGGCCGAGTTGTACAATTCGGCAACTCGAGTTGGACAACACGGCAACTCGAGTTGTACAACTCGAGTTGTGAACGCGCAACGCGAGGCACTGTAAGGCGCCATAGATTACTGTCAGTGGTACAGTTCTCTCTGTGATAACGAAGTATCTCTTCTACTGCTGAACGAACTGCTGCTCCTGTACAAGTTTAGAACAAATCAATGTTTCTTTTAATTACCGTTAGTGATTCAATTATCTCAGTAAGAAGTCTCTTTTTTGTATCACTATCAATGTAGCCAGTCGTGCTGAAGCTGGCACTCATTTGCCAAAAGATGGAGGACAGGCTAAATATCCATAAGGCACTGGAGTTACCGTTTTTGTACGATACAAACGATACATTGTTTCGTCAGGATCAAGAGAGTGATAGACAACTTTATGCATCGACTGTTTAAATTACTTTCATAATGCTAGTAAATAGAAATATTACACTGCATTCTTGTCTTCCATCTTTGTTATCTTGTTCGTGATTGACTGCAATAAATCCTATCAGTGTAATTAAGAAATACTACACTTTGTGATTAGGTCCTAGCTTAAGCAAAAAGTTTCCTTTGCTGTGTTGATCAGGCTATAGACATGAAATAAATTGTGTGGCAGACCCGAAATTCATTAGGTAAAAGTAAGGAGCTTACGGTTGATGATTTTTATTAGGGTAGCAGGCTAAAATATGGTTTTTTGCTAAATAGTTGATCTGTAAAAATTATCAGAAGTTCCAGATTTTTTAAGAAAAGATCGGATGATACCGATTCAAGTACTTAACACCCATATCGGCACCGATACCGATACCAAAATCGGGGCAACACTAATAAGAGGTATACAGTGCATTAGAGGAGGATCTACAGCGCTCTCAACAGGCAGAGGTTAGGTGTACTCTTCTTCAGCTTTTCCTCACCAAACTTGGCATACAGCCAACTGGCTGAGCTAAATCTCATGTAGGCAAAGCAAATGACCTTGGACAGTGGGCAGTGTGACTGACTCTGTACTAACCTGGGTATATGATTTAGGTAGTGCTGAACCAGGTGGTGAGAAACAGCCTTCCAAAAGCAGTTTTTAAGATCCACGCAATGCCGGGTAGCGCAGCTATAATAGATATAACGCCATACGCGCATGGTTTTTTCTTTTGCAAATGGGGCGAGATAGATTAACATTCAAATCAAATTTGAGAACTCGTTATATGTTATATGGAACTATTTATGTAGCACGAAGCAAAAACTTCACAAATTATTTACGTTATTTGGAATTTTTGTCATTACAGGAGGTATACATTATAGGAGGGTCTACTGCGCTCTCAACAGGCAAAGGTTAGGTGTACTCTTCTTCAGCTTTTCCTCACCAAACTTGGCATACAGCCAACTGGCTGAGCTAATTATCACATAGGCAAATCAAATGACATTGTTACTTGGACAATAAGCAGTGTGACCTGAGTGGATTAGTGAGAGTGGATGCAACATCGACTTCCAGGAAACCACTGGCACGGATATCGAGTTATACCATTAGAGCAAATACGAATTGTTGTAACTTTGGCCTCTGAAATATCAAACTCCTTAGAAGCAAAGGCTTTAACAGGAGTAATCAATGAAAAGCCCAGAATGTGTTCTATTCACTCATATACCTTTCCCTAGAAAATTACTCACCAGAATGTTTACATGAGTGCACAACTCCCTTAATATTATGGTATACAATAACCAGTTTACAGGGTTATGATATCCTTTTATCATGTATGCAACTAATGTGTATATGTAATTATGTACATAAAAGAAAGTTCTATATCCCAAATGTGTAGCCAGAAAGAGTTTAATCTCAAAATAACAAACCTGCATGTATAGTGGTAAAGTGAAGTTTAATCAAATAACATAATATATTTTGTGATTAACTAGAAGTAGAATGCTTTTTTGATGGTTATTAAATCTAAATGCAGTCAGAGATAAGATTGCAAAACATAGTTGATTTCATAGACTATCAATCTGTAACATTTAGTATATATGTTCAAATATATATCCTAAATATAAATGCTAAATTTGTTATATGCTATAACAAGTTTAGCATTTAGAAATTCTATATAAACTTTTAGGTAGAAAAGTATTAATTAACTGCAATATAAAAAATTTATGAATATTTAAATAAAAGAGTTAAAAGTGGAACATAAACTTAAAATGTACATGTAATATAAAAATCTGAAAACCAAGCCCCTAAATTGGAATCTTTCCTCATAGCACGATTCGAACTTCCCATATCACGTGCCACAAGCGTGACACGTAGCCCAATATCATTAGTCTTGTGCAGAATGTTGGTAATAATGTCTTTGAAAGCAGTACAGTCAGCGCTGTCAGCTTCATGAGAAACAATAGACTAACAACTACATGTATATATAACGCAGTGCAATGAATTAAGAAAAACAAAATAAATAAAATATTGAACTAAAATTATAACATAAAAATATATTCCTAATTAGTATTGTGATTTTTCAAACAATTTATGATTTACATGTAGATGTGAACTCTACAAAAGCCTACAGCATTTAAATATATATTAATACAAAGCATACTTCTGAGCGTTAGACGTAGCACTGTTTGCATTTACAGACAATAACTCGCATTCACCAATATTAGCCCATGCTAATGTCAGCAACAACTTTCAAACCGAAACCAGGTAGGATAAATTTTATTACACACGAAGTGCAGCGAATGTAGCATAGAACAGATTACACTGACGGAGGCGAACCTAACTGTGGGTCTATTTGAGTCAACGATAGCCAATGTTAATGCCAATGTACATTTGGATTTTCAATTAAGGCATTAGGCATAAGATTTACCTGCTATATTGACTATTGTACTTTCAATAGACTCTACAGGTATTGAGTTTTTGCTCAATATATCTCAAATTATGATTAGCCTATGAGTAGCATAGTTTATTGGAAAAAACAATTTCAGTGCCATGGTGAACTCAATAAAATACGCTATTTTTCGCCGCCATTTCTAGAAGCTCAACGCAAATAGCCTTGGACCAGTCGCATACACTCTCACTCTTCCACTCAGACTGTGACTAGCTCTGTACTAACATGGAAGTATGATTTAGGTAGTGCTGAACCGGTTCATCAAAAAAAGCCTCCCAAAACTACATTTCACAATGGCTTTTTGCAATAGTACTCAATTTTGCATCATAAGTAGTCAAGTTTTTATAATAGAATCTTTTCAGCACTACAGAGGGTGGATATTCGATGTCGTTGACTCTATAACTGTTAGTCCAGCTAAAGATGTACACCTTAGTACAGATAGACGACAGGTAGTACCATTTCATAGTGAAAATGTTTTGTTTTTTTGCTTTATTGTTGACAAATAAAATATTTGTTATTAGTTCCGTCATCCAGAATAGACTTTGCTGTTTAGAAAAATGAACAAGTGTTGGTAAGTTTTGAAGGTGGGTGCTTTCCATCAATTTACTGTAAGATTACCATAGATAATCAATATAGTCAATCTAATCAATAGGTCTATAAACTAGTGTACTTGATTAGCAAAAATTAGAATAGTTGATACAAACTAATGAATCTGTTGTTACTGTACAGCCTACAAATAGTTGTACAACCTACTGTACAAATTAAAAAAAGTAAGTCAAGTTTCTCGTTTTGTATGGCCAAAGAAACGAGTTTGAAAAAAGCTTCGAATGGATTAGGCAATTTACATGTATTCTATTGTTCTTTTAACGTAAAATCCCTACAACGTAAACATTCCTGGAATGGATTATTTACGTTGTAATAGCGCCTATTGTAAATATTATTGCGGCAGACCTTCCAATTATCATTAGAAATAACAACCTCAGGTTTAAATCATCATGGTCATATAGGATTGTGTTTAACAGAGTTGTGACCATTACTACAAAGACTACAAAAAGGAATTTACAGCGTTCTTCAGGTTTGAGTGGTTTTAGTTCTAAAAATAGACCGCTACTTGGTTTCCTATCTTATTGATACAGTAGGTATTCCTACAACATATATACCCTAATCCATTCTAGGAATGTTTAAGTTGAGATCATTATGATCATATAGGATTGTGGGTAACAGAGTTGCGACCATTACGAAAAATAATTTTGCTTTGATATCTCTGTATTCGTATTAGTAGTGCAGTATCAGTAGTGAGCCATAGTCATGTGGTATGCAGTATAATTCAATTGCATACTTTTACTAGTGGGCAGTAGTTAGTACACATGCAGTACAACTATTATAGTTTCTAATGCAGAATCCGTAGTATTAAGGAAATGGTGATACCTACTGGTACCTACTGTACAGTGTGTAGTGCTGGATGTTATAGAAGTTTATTGTTAGCAATGACCAGTCGTGCTAGATGCATTACAACTGTGAATTTATACCAATTTTAGATCTATAGACTTTGGATGATTGTTATTGAACGATAATACTACTGAGAGTTATTAGTCATATTTTATCAGCAATAATAATGCAGTAAACTGTATTAATATTGATAAACTGTCCGACTCGGACATGTTCACCATCTTTTAAAAAGGGGCCAAAAAAGCGTTCGTTCTCCTTTTGCAATGCATTTGTGGTATTTTTCATGTCATTAGTTGATATAAAATTATATGATGATTAATTTGGTATCAAAATATTTTTATAGACCGTGTGGTTCACGAGTTATGACGGCTTATACTGGGCCCTGTCAAATACCAGGTTTTACCGAATATGTAATTATACTCCGATAAAGAAATTTATTTGGTAGCGAAAGATCTAATTGCCGTTTACTTAATTATTACTCATGACAATCTCTCACACTGCACAAGACTGCTGAACATACAAGTGATGACAATTCTTGACTCACTAATCTGGAATGATATGAGAGTTGAAAAGGAAGTTCATGAGCTTAGTAAACAGCATTTGAAAGTTTAGTACAATTTAGTAGAGACATTTGTAAACCCAGCAGTGTCAATTTATCAGCAGTACCAACTTGATACTGATGCGTAGTCGCACTACACATGCAGTTTCAAATTAAGAAAAATACTCCTTCCCAGTATGCATGATTTGCTGGGTTTAAGGTAATGTGTCATGGAAGTAAATGCTCAGTCGAGCTCAGCAGGCAATTCAGGAACGCAGTTACAGTAGCAGCAATATGCGCATTAGAAAGTTGTAATGCACTGCCTTATTACACTGCAATGACGCAGTGCAGCCTGCAGTAATAAACAAGCATCTTCATTTGTTAACTCTCGAAATGGAATCCTGTAACACAATTCACACCATCAACATGTTACCTCTCCTGAAAGGAGGTAGTATGAAGGGGTCGACTGTGATAGTTGTGACACCGACTGTAACACTTAGCAGTGATGGAGCGAGTAATGGCTGTGAGACACATAATGAGTGTTTGCATCTCACAGCCCTTTGCCTGTCTCACAGACATAATACTTCAATCAAGTCTTGACAACAGAGCAGTACAGTTTACTTCTGTTTATAGACAGAGAGATGGACAGACTTGAAGGTGTTGTAGTAAATAGATGGAGTGCCTAGTAAAAGTAGTGGTTAGGACTTGACAGTTAGGATTTGACCGGCTAGTTAGATGTTGTCAACCTACCAACCTCACAAATCCCAGCTACTCAGAACAAGTTCTCTTTCGTTCACTTGTTTGAAATATCAAGAACAGATCGGATAGTAATCATAGATGTTTGAGTTGTCTGCTTTTCTATACTGTGTAAAACCTTAGTAATTGGTAAATTGCCAAAAAAGAACATTGGATTGGCTCCGCCTACTGACTGATCAACAGCTCTGGGATCTTCTATTCTAGTGTGTATAGTATTTGAGGCGAATTAGTATTACGTCATTCTTGTCACCAGCGAACGGTACTACAGAAGACAAGCGGCTCTATCTGACGAAGTGTGTAGGGTGTTGTGAGCAACCGTCTCTGACGAACTGTGATGCGCAAATGTTTAGACACTGGAATCAGGAGTGAAACGCTGCTTAGCGCACAGACGTAATAGGCTGCGCTTGTCAAATAAGAACCTTTCCTGTGGAATATCGTACAGTTGTGGACTATCCTCAGCGCGCAAACCCGCTCAACTAGACAATGACACATGGGGTTCTCACAACCCTTGTTGAACCTGTAACCAAGGTATGTACATGTTTTACTGTAAAATAGCATTCATTAGTGACTCTGATAATTTGTATACAGACAGCACCTTTTTTGGCAGCTTATTTAAGCACTTGAAAATCTGCCAAGGAAGATTGGAGACTATCAATAGCGATAATAGGCATGTTGATGTAACTCTTTTAGTAAAATCTCTTAACCAAGTCTTAGTAGTAGTCAAATGGTGAATATGTTTATATCAGTAATTTGTTTCTGTAAACTTTTTCTTACTTATATTTCCCAGCAGCACTACAATGACAGTAAAAGGTTATTATATACACAAATCCCATTCCATATCATTGAAATGCTAGCTGTACTGAAGATGTGTAAAGTTCAAGGTCAAAGTAGTTGCTGAGTACATATTCCAGTGTTATGAACTGATTCCTTTTATTACTTTATAGCAGCAGTTGGTAGTATTTTCATATGTTCATCCGTGGCATCAGTCAGATGGACAGACATGGCTTTTATTATAAGATTTTATATCAGTTTATATTGATAAATTATTATTATATTATATTAATTAGCAAAGCTACTAAACAGAATGTCGGTAGTTCAAATCCTAAACGATGCAATCTTTTTCTCAGAAAAGGAAGTAGAGGCTGGCTTGACTCTATAATAACTAGCAGGTCAAGCAGTAGTAAATAGTAATTACTATTGTATGTTGTAGTGGACAGTACTGTGTGACAGATGGCACTGGAGAGAAGAGCACCTGCTCTGGCTAATCAATATTACTATTCGCGTTGTCTGAAGTTGGAAATGGTTCTATTGTATTCAACAAATACATAAGCACTACAAATTGTGACACAAACCAAATGTCATAAACTCCCGTTTTTGGAAAGTGTGGCTTTTATAGATCATTGTAGAATAATTTTACTAATGATGTTGTCGTATTGATTCTATGATAATAGCGATAACAAAAATTTCATAATTCTTTCTCTTTTTGTATTTTGTCATCTGTATGCATAACTTTATTAATAAATAACAATTATCAACAATTATATTATTTTGATTAATCTTATGGGTTGGTTTTTCTTCCATAATTAGTAGTTGTATAACTAGTAATAGAACACTAATTACTAGCATCTCTTTTATTTAGATAATGCACTATTAATTTATCCAGATAACAGTTGTTATCAAATAGAGACAGTCATAGTAAGGGTGTAAAGGAGTTAGTTTGCCTAGCAAAATTCATGAGTTGTGACAAATTTTAAGTTTCAAACCACTTTACAGCGTACAGTGTGCTCTTAAAATTTTTTAGACATTTTAAATCCAATGAACATTGCAGCTTTTCTAACTTGAAATTTTGCATGAAACCTCGCAGCCAGCTTATCAGCTGGTATAAAATAAATGATCAACTTGTTAATCACTCTGTCTCGACAGGAAATGAGTGTTTTATCAAGTTTTGTAAACTTTGAAGGTGATGGAGAATGTCCCATCTCATCGCTGTCACAAGGCTCCATTTCTAAGTTCTGACATCAAACGGTTGTTCCATCATAAAGTTGATGGGTTTTACAAATACATCATTTTCATCGTCTTATTATTAGTGGTTAGGACTTGAGAGCAAGGACTTGACAAGCCAGTAAGAAATCTCCAGCTTACTATCTTGACAAATCCCAACTATTTAGACCCATTTCTACTTCCATGGTTTCTTAGCTCCTTGAGAAAGAACGGAACGAATAGAATCCTTGATGAGTTGTCTTTTCTCTCTGTCAAACCTGAGTGGCCCAATTTATTGGAGAACTGCCAGAAAAAACTCAGGCCGGCCAATCAACAGTTCCGGATCTCATGTTCCAGACGTTTCTAAATACAGAAAGCAGTTAGTAGTCCTACTTTGTGGCTCTTCATGTGGGGGCCATATAAATATAAGACTAGCGGCTCTGCATGCCGGAAGATGTTGTGCAAATGGCAAGTTCCGGAACTCGGAGTAAGGCGTTACCTAGTGGCCAGATGGGATAGGGCGGTGCTTATCAAATATGGACATTTGTTGTGGATACAACTGCACTGGACTAACATGGCTCTTAAAACATCACAAATGGACAGTGACACATCAGCAAATGATATTCCAAACTCTATCTGAGGTATGTAACAGTTCTATTGCCAGGTTGGCTGCTTGGTCTTATGACCGTTTGTATGAAGGTTCATATTGATTTCTAAACAAGGTTTTTCACACTAGTTGATATTGTACAATAAATTCAATTTGATGCCTAAACTCAGTTATGCTCAAATTTTACTATGTTAATTTAAATAATTCTTTTTAATAGTTCAACCAATACTTTAAATTTAAAAATACATATAATGATAAATTTTGAGCAGACGGAACTGTCTAACATAAAAATATTCTCGACATGCTGAGGCTACCATAAAACCTTTATTTGAACGTCATGGTTGTTTGTATTTCAACCCTTCCCTTAGAATAGTGCTTTATTAAGGTGACATTCAAACAGGCTAATGGGCAACGTTGTATTTTTCAAACACTTAGTCAGTATGTTGAGAAGATAAATTTTACCCTTTCACAGGCAAGTTGAATGTCACCTCTATCTTGCACGCTCTTCAGGGCCATGTGACATACACTATTTTGGAGGCAAAACATTGATTAATTTACCTCCAACTTGACATAGATTTTGGAATACATATGCACGAGGAAACTGATACATGTCTCTACCAGTTGATATCTATTGCTTGCAATTAACCAGAGAGGATCTTATAGCCTGCGTTGCCAATTGTTGGAGCTTCCAATTCTTTTATTTCAATTTAAATTAAATTTAAATTTGAAGGTATATTTTTATTTTACAATTATATGTAACAAGGTTGTAGAAAAGCTCATTGCACTCATCGATAAGTTTTTTACAGTCCGCGGTCAAAACTGGATTTTTATATGCAAGTTACAGTAGTTACGAACATTAATCTATTTAAGCTGAGTTCAGATCACTACGATCATGCTATCAAATAATATGCTATAAATATGCAAATTTATAAGTTTAATAACAACAATAATCTCACAAATGCTGCAAATATATATCCGCAAACAAGTGACGTGAACAAACCGTAATTATAATACATGCAGCAAAAAAACTTTAATTTAAAAACAAATATTAACATTTTTAAAAGAAAAATATTAGCATCCTTTGCTCGACCAATTGCGTTGATTGTTGCTTTCATTTAAAACCATTTCATTTTCTTCTGGCTGTTCAGTACCTTCCACAGTGTTTTCTGACCTTAACTCCTTATGCACAGTTAAGCTAGTCGATAATGTACAAACAATTTTTAGCAGAGCAAAACTTTTTACACGATGCCATTTTGAATAGAGACTTCTAGCGCAAATAAAGAGAAACCACGTGTAATAAAAATAGCCTCAAAGTATGTGGTACCACATTTTCCATTGTAAATGCGAACTTTTTCTAACATATATCGAAGTATAACTACCATATTGAAAAAAGACCTACTATTAGCCTGATACAGTTACTAATTATTTTTGTGGTGCTGCAACCAAAGTTTGTAATAAAATCGTCAAAGACTTGGAGTTGAAAAATGGACTCCAATACGCATAGAAACAGCGAACGAATTAATTGTTGGTAGAATCGAGTGATTATCAGTACGATTTTGTAGACACATTTTTACTGATCATTTGCAATTATGGGCTCGTGAAGATTAAGAATGTCAAATAGTATCAGCCAAATAGAAGTGGCGTTCAAATACAGGTTTTATGATAGGTGTGCATTGGAGGTGGAACGAGACACGAGACGTCTCGAGTATCGACCTGCCTCGTATCGGTCTCGTCTCGACTTTACTATTGCCAAACTCGAGACAGGAAATAGAACTAAAGCGCCTGCGCACGGTTGTTAAAACATGGCTTCTTGTGGTAGCAACAACTCCATATGTTGTAATGGATTGCAGGCAACTGCCTTTAAAGTTGTACCCAGTCCATTACTACCTGTTGCTATTGATTATGTTGGCCACCGAGTCTAATCATGTAGTCCGGACAACGGCCCTGTTAATATATTGTAGTTCTGTGTCCTTAAAACAGATACCGGGTCGTATCCGATATTGGATTATACCGGGATCACCCTCCGGATAATCCAATTTAATAAATAAGACTATTGCGGGTACAATGTCTGTATTTTATCGTATCGTGTCTAAACACCAACTGCCCTTCATAGAATTCGGGCCTCCTCTATATACTACCAAATGCGGGTAAAACTTGCCCTGACACAGGGAAACGAAC
Source organism: Watersipora subatra (assembly GCF_963576615.1). Lineage (NCBI taxonomy): Eukaryota > Metazoa > Bryozoa > Gymnolaemata > Cheilostomatida > Watersiporidae > Watersipora > Watersipora subatra. Next base: position 21,312,592 of record NC_088710.1, read on the forward strand.
GAAAGGCCGTGTCGACCATGGTCCGTGTTCGGTTAACAATGACGTTATTGTTAGTTCAATATAAGAATATACATGTACATGTATATAGTAATTCATATAATTTCATGAGTACAATTTATATATAATTCACATACTACAGTTAATACACAAACAAAACTTAACATTAATGAAACGATAAGAATGAAAGTGTTATCGTGCATTCTTTTAGTTGCGGTATTTCTTTGTAGAGCGACGGCTATCGGTTTCATTACACATTACATTAAGAAGTAAGACCTATTTAATAGATGGTAAAAATATACATGTACAAAGCAATATGTTTATAATAATTATGATCAATCAAGCTCAAAATTCTTAGAAATATATAACTTCGGTATTTTAGAGCTGTTTGTGTCACTTTTGTTTACAAAAACTACATGCATACCACTATTAAAATGTTGTAATTAAATTGTTTACACCAGGTGAAATTTCCATCTAAAAAGAGGTTTTTCAATTTTAAATATACCAAGTACGCTAGTACTTGTGTAGTGAAATCATCACCAAATGCTCATTATTTTACTGTCTCATGTATCAAGTCTCGAATTTTTACAAGACAGTGTCTCGAGTCTGGTCTCGAACTTAAAAAACCTGTATCGTTCCACCTCTAGTGTGCATACACTATGTTACCTAGCCGAGCCAGCCTCAATCAAATGGCTGAGCTTATTCTCACGTAGGCAGGGTTATTGACCCCGTTGCTAGGAAGATGAACAGCTGTTGCTGGGCTCTCTGTACTAACCTGAAGGTTAGATCTAGTTAGTGCTGCACCAGCACCGAGTTTTTTGCCTAGTCGCGTTTTTTGAACTATCCTTCTTTCAAGAGCAGGCAATTTTGTCAACACACATAGTGAACTTATAATTTTTTGCAATGTGCTTCTTTCCAGAGCAGACAGTTTTGTCAACACACTGGTGAAATTATAATTCTTTGAAATTTGCTTCTTTCAAGAGCAGACAATTTTTGTCAACACACATGGTGTAGTTCTAATAGATAAAACTACTCACATTACCAAAGATAGTAGATATATGATGCTGTACTACAACAGTGTTTATAACTGTTGACAAGCATTGTTATATATGTTTCTCATTTAGTGGTACTTCGAGGGTTCTGTTTGATAATATTCAGTTGAAACAATCTGTTAAAACCTCAAGCAGTCATTTATATATAAACACCAAGTTTTAGGTCCTCAGGCTATGCGATGCAAAAAATATTGTGAAGATATGCAATCGTGCAGCAAACAGACTTACTATTTCATACTTACTGAGAGTTAGTAACCGGAAGACGGTCACGTTAGCAGCTATATGTACTAGTTACAGAACACCCCCCCCCCCTCCTCCGTTATGGTTACCCTGTTATACGGTTTTTTGCCTTACAAGTTGAAACCCGATGTTTTTTCTGCCCTGCCATATAACTGTTTATTCGCCATACGATATCAACAAAAACCTTTTCTTGAAATTAAAATTTGAAAATTGGTATGCTGAATACATCGAAAGAATTAATATGCTAATATTCTATTTGCCAATAATTTTTACCCACAATGCTTAAAAGAGATAGATTGCTCGTTCTGTCTGAGTTCAATGCTATTCGTTATTAGTTATGGCGGAAACTAAACCGAAAACACAGGTGATAAAATTTTAGATGATGACAAAATTAATATTGTTTTGTTGATATTTTTGCATATTTTTAAGATAAAAGAAACTGTTTTCTGTTCGTAATAATTAGAAGCATTTATTGCATGAATACACGTGTGCGTGGAAGGCCATGGAATATGAGTTTATTATAAGACTAGAAGGCAAGTGTGTTTTAGTTCCAGTATCGCTCACTCTGAAAATCATCAGGTGTGAGATAATACACCATTGCAGGATCATGTCGTTTATACGATTGGTGATTTTCAAATGGTCTACCTTCGAGATTGTTTGTTAGCTTCGTTACCAAGCAATCGCGAAGCTATAATTACAAATGCCACATAATTGTAAGAATCTAGCGCTTTTTTAATGTTTTGTGGAATATATATTAATAAGGGAGGCTGTGATGTTGATAAACTATTTTCTCGAGTTTATGAAATAACTTATAGCCCGCAGTTTAGTATATTATTGTTACTAATAAAACATATAATAGAACATTTATCGAGAATGGTACTAAAATATGTTAGGGAAGAGACGAACAGATCAGATTCATAAGTCCTAGGCATATTGATCCAACCATATTTTAGAAGGTTCTGTTGATAGCACAAGCTACTTAAAATTAATTAGTTATTTGATTCACAGCTATGAAGTTGTTATTATTGATTTGTGAGTGTCTACCTGTTGCTGGTTGTCAACTAATACAGATGAGAAGGCTACCAACTGTCAGTTTTCTCACACAGTGTTTTTGTATGCCAAATATTTATATTTTAGTAAATTGGTGACTCAGGACTTTTGGTAGTTTTTGCGCCTTCGATTTTTACCAACTTGAGCTATACCCTGGTGCATATTTTAGAATTACCTATTTTATTGAGTTTTCTGTTAATATATTCAATCTAATTCACTTTAGCAATAACTATTGTAAGTACACATGCTACAGTTTCACTAAATGACTGTAATTTGTGGAATAAGGAGGAAGATAGGACTGAGGTTCCATTGCTTGTTGTTTCTGTGAATTATCTAAAAATAGACTGCTACTTGGGTCTTCTTACTTTATTGATATTTACTTGTACTTATTCAGCCATATAACAGACTATCTAATTATCAGCTTTGCTTTCACTAGGAGACACTAAGGACGGTTTTATTACATAATATTGCTTAATAATGTGGTTCTTACTAATTAGTTATTGATTGCTTGTGATATTTATTTGAAATAACAGACTATCTAATTATTACGTAATATAATAACTTCAGGTTGAGATCATCATATTCATATAAGATTGTATATAATACATTAATAACCATTAATATGGTATACTAGTATTATATATTAGTAATTTTTACGTATTAATTTATATCATCCATGTAATCAACATCTTAAAAAAGGATTTTTTGACTGAGGTGAATCTGACATGACAAATGTTTTAAACACGTTTTCTATCACGTCATGTTTGTGAGTTGGTGAACGGTATATTTATAACTTCATAGTGACATCTTTAACAGACTTGATTGAAATATTATAACTCCTGTACTGAGTGATGGTAATGATGAATACGTGTATCTTCAACTGTTACCTTCGGAAATAAAATCCTAGGAAATAATTGATATAAAACTCAGAGTTTCCTTGCCTAAGGGAAAGTACCCTAAAGGTAAAAGCTGTGATTATATCACTAAACACTAGCAGTACACCTCTATAACAATGGAGGGAGTGATGAGCTGCGAAATACATAAAAATTGTGAAAACTTCTCAATACAAGAGTGTTGTTCACTTTTGTCTATAGAATGACTTATAGACAGACTTGAAGGTGCCGTGGTAAATAGATTGAGGGTTAGTAAAAGTCGTTTTTCGGACTTAACAGTTAGCATTTGATAGGCTAGTAGGATGTTTTCAACCCACTAACTTGACAAATCCCAACTACTTTGACCAGTTTCTCTTCCACCCTCTTGTCTGTTTTAGGATCATAAGCAGAGCAAACGCCATCAAAGATGTTCTCCTTATCCTTATTGTCCAGCTGCAAATTAATTGGTGAATTGCCAAAAAGCATTGGCTCCGCCTACTGACTAATCAAGAGCTCTGAAGCTGTATTCTTGCCTTGGGGAATATTCCAAGAATGAGTTTTACTCATTCTTGTTACCAGCGCACAAGGCAATGCTGAAGGCCAGCACCTGTACCTGACGACGTCTGTAGTTAGAATGATTACTATCTTCAGCCACGCCTCTGACGTATTCTGACGCCTCTGATGTATTGCGCAAATGTTTAGAGGCTGAATCAGGAGTGAAACGCTGGTGGCTTGTCAAATAAGAACATTTTCCGTGGAATATCATGAAATATCGTAGTTGTGGACTATCCTCAGCGCGCACACCCTTTCAACTAGACACGTGATACATCAGATTGTCTCAACCCTCGCTGAAACTGTAACCAAGGTATGTACAGTGCCCCTTGGTTACCATGACCTTGTTGTACAGTTTTTGTTGTCTTTTTTTAAATACATGTTCTACTGTAAAATAGCATTAGTGAGACTGGCAACTCATAAACGGACAACGCATTCTTGGGTAGCTTATTTAAGTCTTACCCTACAGGATGAATTTATTCGCGGAGTTATATTTCGCGAAAATTGTCTTTTCATGCATATTCGCGGATGAATTTATTCGCGGCTGAAAACTGCCACTCTCTAGGAAAAGTTAACTCTATTGCGGCTAGTAATAGATATTCCTACGCATGCGCACACCGCGTGTTCCGGTTTATATTTAGCTTTCAAATGCGAGGCGATCATGCTTCCAAATGCGAAGCGATTATGCTTTTCTACGGTAAACAATTTTTGTTGCGTCCAGAGGTTTTCACGAATATTCATCGCTTTGGAGGCCTTTGATAAGCCAACAACTTGTGGTAAGTAATTAGTTTTTTACATTTACTAAATTAGTTGAATTTTACTTTGGTTCTTCGGTAAAACGCAATATTAATTTTTTTCCATCCCTGCTGCTTCATTATTTGTTTTAGTGTGAGAGAGATTTTTCATCATACACCGAAGAACAATGATTGCATGGGTGGTAGATGCCATTCTTAGAAGATCATCAATCATTCAGAGAGGTCTGGAAATTGAGGTTGAAGTGACCGCAGCTACTTGCGAGAAGAATATATCTGTTTATAAAAAAGGAACAAAAACGCCTTTACGAGCACAAATCTTTGGCCAGCCGGCAGAACTTTGCAATAGTAAGCCACGAGGAGAGTTCTGATGATAACTTCCTTACCAGCCATGTAGTAGCGAGAGAATTGCTTCCAACACCTACCCAAGACGGTGACAGCGACAGAGCTGCTATTACCAAAATAACTAGTCAGAAAGCACCATTACACGCTAGTATTCACATATCAAGAGTACCAGTTTAATTTTATTGCTAGACAACCGCCATATGGACTAAACTGTTTATATTCACTCCATTCATCGTTTATAAAATTTTATTTGTATTTGAAATATTTTATTTGTACACTCAAGTTTGTAATAAATTATAATACATCTATACATGAAATAAAATATATGATTTGATCATGTTTGCTACAGCGATATCAAGGAGTTGTTGTCGATGAAGGGGTCTAAGTTGACTGGTTGCCTCTCTGCCAATATTCCTGCCTTGATGAATATTACTACTTGTCTCTAGTTTTCGTAATCGGAGTAGGTTGTTTCATTCTCAATCTGCAGTAAACACAAAAAGAAAAAATATTAGCGAGTGTTGAGGAAGTACAAAAACAATAGCTGAAGTATTTGATGAAAGCGATCAGTTTTTGAACAAAAGAATTAACTAATGCAGTTGATTATGGAAAAACGTATCTGCACTGCAAATCAAATACATACCATAATGTCCTGATCAGAATCATGATCGTCCTTGACTTCGGTATTAGAGAGATTGATGGAGTTGATTCTAATGTAAAAAGACTAGGAGAGCTTTTTTGCTATGCTGAAGCCATGCCGAATAACTTGTAAAAACCTTGAATAATTTTGTAAAGTTTGACGCAATGACAATAAAGCTCGAAGCCTGGCGATGATTTAAAAGAAGTTTAGGAATTCGGCTACGTTTAGTACTTCTGCCTCGCGGCTATTTTTGTGATGACGCCATTCTGCATATCTTGTGACAACCCCGAATAATCTTTGTAAATAAATGTGATGCATTGCCAATGGTGTTAGCTCAAAGCTCAGGCAATGATTTTAAAAATGTTTTGAAACTCAATTACGTTTAGTATTTACATTAAAAACTAGGCTAGCGACTACCCTAGGACACTTATATTTTGCTAGTATTTAGTTTCGTGAGTAGCACACGGAGTAAAATTTCGCTGGAACTTAATTTCGCAGCTCTGATGAGTGCGAAAATATAGTGATGTGAAAATAAATGCAGTGGAACAAACATTAGATTACTCAGGTCCAGTTCGCTGGTACGAAATATTTTTCAATTTGGGACTACCGTACTGTTTGGACTATAAACTGCACCTCTATATAAGCTACATGTGCTTTATTTTCCAAAAACGATAATAAAACAATACATAAGCCGCACCTTACTATAGGCCGCAGAACTAAGGACTGTGCTTTTTAACGCCATTTAAAACGGAACAGTGCAGAACGGCACAGTTTCGTATTATCCGACGCTTTTAAACTTAGTGCCTAACGGGACAGTACCGTGAGGCACTGTTTCGTATTTTCTTTCACAGCTAGAAGTGCACTAATTGGAGATTCCCGTTAGTGCGCCCTAGCGGTGAAAGAAAAAGCCACAGAATAAGCCACAGTGATTAGCTGCACCCTTGTAGGCCTACATATAAGCAGCATGGCTCAAATCATCAGAAAAAAGTAGCGGCTAATCGTCCGAAAAGTACGGTAGTTTGTATTTGTGAACCACAGGTAGAAATGTGTAGGCGAGATCAATAATGCAATTTGATCGCTTGCTGCAGTTTGTCTCCTGGACTATCAATGACGTCTAGGTCCCTGCCACAGTGACTGATGTTGTACCAATATTAGAATTCAAGTATTTATAGCACGCCGTGCCGCGGTGGCCATGGCCCCGGGTTGTTATTGCTTTTGGTTGGTAATAAAATTCATCACCACAATAATTCTTATTCAATTTTATGACTTTCCCTACCAGACTGTCATCCTCAGCAGTTACAAATTCAATGACTAAACTAATATCATCATCTTCTTCATTTGTCTAGGCTTTTCCAAAAAAAACTTATTATCTTAATTTGTTTTGCCAAGCTGCTCAGTCGGTGTATTAGCTATAATGAGTTTAGCAAAACTTGCCCAATAAGCCCACCACACACGAAAATTGCCTGCATTTCTAATATGACGATTTTATTGTGAATATCAATGAAGAAAGCCATTTATTTTCGCGGTTTCGCTCGTTCGTTGTGATAGTTTAGTTTCGCTCATGAAATTTTCGCGAGAGCCTGTTGCTGCGAAAACGCGAAAGTTAGATGCCGCGAATACATAAGTGTCCTAGGGTAGGTGATACATGAGCTCAGTCTATAATAACTAACTACGTGATACATGACCTCAGTCTATAATAACTAACTAGGTGATACATCACCTCAGTCTATAATAACTAACTAGGTGATACATGACCTCAGTCTATAGTAACTAAGTGATACATGGCCTCAGTCTATAATAACTAACTAGGTGATACATGACCTCAGTCTTTAATAACTAACTAGGTGATACATGACCTCAGTCTATAATAACTAACTAGGTGATACATGACCTCAGTCTATAATAACTAACTAGGTGATACATGACCTCAGTCTTTAATAACTAACTACGTGATACATCACCTCAGTCTATAATAACTAACTAGGTGATACATGACCTCAGTCTATAATGACTAACTAGGTGATATATGACCTCAGTCTATGATAACTAACTACGTGATACATCACCTCAGTCTATAATAACTAACTAGGTGATGCATGAGCTCAGTCTATAGTAACTAAGTGATACATGGCCTCAGTCTATAATAACTAACTAGGTGACACATGACCTCAGTCTATAATGACTAGATAATACATGACCTCAGTCTATAATAACTCACTAGGTGATGCATGACCTCAGTCTATAATAACTAACTAGGTGATACATGGCCTCAGTCTATAATAACTAACTAGGTGATACATAACCTCAGTCTATTATAACTAACTAGGTGATACATGACCTCAGTCTATTATAACTAACTAGGTGATACATGACCTCAGTCTATAATAACTAACTAGGTGATACATGGCCTCAGTCTATAATAACTAACTAGGTGACACATGACCTCAGTCTATAATAACTAACTAGGTGTTGCATGACCTCAGTCTATAATAACTAACTAGGTGATACATGACCTCAGTCTATAATAACTAACTAGGTGATACATGACCTCAGTCTTTAATAACTAACTACGTGATACATCACCTCAGTCTATAATAACTAACTAGGTGATATATGACCTCAGTCTATAATAACTATGTGATACATGACCTCAGTCTATAATAACTAACTAGGTGATACATCACCTCAGTCTATAATAACTAACTAGGTGATGCATGAGCTCAGTCTATAGTAACTAAGTGATACATGGCCTCAGTCTATAATAACTAACTAGGTGATACATGACCTCAGTCTATAATGACTAGATAATACATGACCTCAGTCTATAATAACTCACTAGGTGATGCATGACCTCAGTCTATAATAACTAACTAGGTAATACATGGCCTCAGTCTATAATAACTAACTAGGTGATACATGACCTCAGTCTATTATAACTAACTAGGTGATACATGACCTCAGTCTATAATAACTAACTAGGTGATGCATGACCTCAGTCTATAATAACTAACTAGGTGATACATGACCTCATTCTATAATAACTAACTAGGTGATACATGACCTCAGTCTATAATGACTAACTAGGTGATATATGACCTCAGTCTATGATAACTAACTACGTGATACATCACCTCAGTCTATAATAACTAACTAGGTGATGCATGAGCTCAGTCTATAGTAACTAAGTGATACATGGCCTCAGTCTATAATAACTAACTAGGTGACACATGACCTCAGTCTATAATGACTAGATAATACATGACCTCAGTCTATAATAACTCACTAGGTGATGCATGACCTCAGTCTATAATAACTAACTAGGTGATACATGGCCTCAGTCTATAATAACTAACTAGGTGATACATAACCTCAGTCTATTATAACTAACTAGGTGATACATGACCTCAGTCTATTATAACTAACTAGGTGATACATGACCTCAGTCTATAATAACTAACTAGGTGATACATGGCCTCAGTCTATAATAACTAACTAGGTGATACATGACCTCAGTCTATAATGACTAACTAGGTGATATATGACCTCAGTCTATGATAACTAACTACGTGATACATCACCTCAGTCTATAATAACTAACTAGGTGATGCATGAGCTCAGTCTATAGTAACTAAGTGATACATGGCCTCAGTCTATAATAACTAACTAGGTGACACATGACCTCAGTCTATAATGACTAGATAATACATGACCTCAGTCTATAATAACTCACTAGGTGATGCATGACCTCAGTCTATAATAACTAACTAGGTGATACATGGCCTCAGTCTATAATAACTAACTAGGTGATACATAACCTCAGTCTATTATAACTAACTAGGTGATACATGACCTCAGTCTATTATAACTAACTAGGTGATACATGACCTCAGTCTATAATAACTAACTAGGTGATACATGGCCTCAGTCTATAATAACTAACTAGGTGACACATGACCTCAGTCTATAATAACTAACTAGGTGATGCATGACCTCAGTCTATAATAACTAACTAGGTGATACATGACCTCATTCTATAATAACTAACTAGGTGATACATGACCTCAGTCTTTAATAACTAACTAGGTGATACATGACCTCATTCTATAATAACTGACTAGGTAATACATGACCTCAGTCTATAATAACTAACTAGGTGATACATGACCTCAGTCTATAATAACTAACTAGGTGATACATCACCTCAGTCCATAATAACTAACTAGGTGACACATGACCTCATTCTATAATAACTTAGTGGCGCATGATCATTTTTGTTGCGCTTTCCTCATACACTATGTTTCCATGGTGCGCAGTACTGCGAAGCAGCCCCCTCCGAAGTCGAGGGGATTGTACATTTCCATGCTGCACAGTAGTTTTCAGCAAATTAGCCAGAAACGAGAAATTGTATAAATCGAATCGCTGGATGGATACATGGAATCGATCATGCGTACCGAACGTCAGAAAAGGTCTTTTTATGCTTTTGTCATCATTATACTTTTATTTACAATACACATTCACAATGTTTTACAAACCTCAACACAATTTTTACAAATAATTTATTTTTAATAGATATTTATAAAAGTAATAGATTATTGAAATGTTACTTTAGGCTTGCCACCTATTTTTCGAAAAGTATTGGTACCGATAACAGAGTCCAGGAAAGTAATCACTTCATCATCCTCGTAGGAGCAGACCATAATTAAATTTAAGTGGAAAAGTATCTGAAGAATAGCAAAAACAAAGATAAGCAGGATAACTTTTGTACTAGTCTATGGCGCTCGAAGAATCTGTTTGCACGGCATGAGAGCTATGCGCAGCCACTCCGCAATTGCTGTTTCCTTGCTGCGAATTTGCACTGGCTTTGCGCTGACCAGTGCGCAGTGATTTCAGTGCGAAGACGCCGTTTCCATGATTTGGAGAGGGCGCAACTCCGAAGCACTGCGCATCATGAAAACAGTGATACAAAAAACTTGCATTATGTGTAATCTAGGTGGTTACCTGAAGCTAGACTAGGAGTGTAGGAGGAAAAGCAAATGGTAACAACATGACTACAATTAGCTTTTATGTAACACTGTTAAATATAGTTATAAAATAGAAATATGCCTTCAAATTGAAAATGAAGTAAAAATTTGAAAGCTCTAACACATTGTATAGCAAGGGAGACGCTATAACACCATGTAACAGGTTAATTGCAAGCTATAGCTATTAACTAGTAGAGATATTTCACGGTTTCCCTTTGCATGTTTATTCAGAGATCTTTAACAAGTTTGAGGTACACGGCAGATTTATTACATCCAAAACGTTTAATGGTGTTCCGCCTGAAGAAAAGTGCAAAATATAGGCAACATTCGCTTCGCCGTGAAAGGGTTACCTAAATTGATCTTCCCAAAATTCTGAGGAGCCATTTGAAAAAAACAATCCCAGCTTCTAATTGAATGCCACCTCTAGTTTACTGCCCCTATAGAGTAAGGTTTAAAAACTAGAGAGCCCTGGCGTTCAAATAAAGATTTTACGGTATTCTGGCAATATAAATGCTAATTGTGAGTTATGTTCCCTTTGTTTTGCTTTACCATTGAGAAAGCAACTCTTAATGTTCCAATAATAATAAACTAATTATTTGTAATCTGGTCCTTAATCTGGTTTTGTGTTTGGTAGTTCTGCTCATTGTAAATATAATCTACACGCATTCTCAGCCATGGCTTCCGCTATGCATTCAAAATATTATGTAAAAAAACTTGTAAATATTTGTTAATATTTTTGTATATTTTAACTTAAAAAGAAAATGTTTTGTTTTCGTGATAATTAAAAACATTTATTTCATGAATGAGCTTTGAAAAAGCTTTGATATATCGTCTATCCAATCGGCGATATCGCTTAAATAGCAGCGATTCTTAAATCATCTACCTTGAGAATCGCTGCTAAGCAGTTGGATCACCACATCACGAAGCACAAATTGTATACATATTATTACCTTTATGGTCCAAGTTATAGAATATATTACCGAGCCGACAATAAATTGTTAACTAAATACATGGTTTATATTTAAGTTTTGCTTTATAGTTATTAAACCATATAAATCATTATATGGTTTAATTAATAGCCTATTTCTGCAAAAATAATCGAAATACTGTAGTTATGGTCTATAACTTGACACTTCAGAATCATAGAAAATAACAAGCAAGCTGCAAGCGTGGTAAACATGGTGATTAATAGTACTGATGCTAATATCATCAGTCTTACACAATATATGGGTATTCAAGTATCCAAATATATATTATATATTTGTAATATATTATATATAATATATTATATCCAAATATCGCACATCATAACTATTTGCTCAAAATGTTGAGTTCTTACTCATAGTTCTCGCCATCAGCATTTTCTGCTGCTACTGATGCAGCTTTCTTGCAGTGAGCATGTGCAAAGCTTTCTTTAACGCAGCTTTGCTGTGATACCAGCACATCTGTTCCCTCGGCAGCTGGATTTTGGCCCCACATAGATTTTGATTTTCTTCTTGTAATAGTTGTCGATCACAAAATCCACACAAGCAGCCTTTTACTTCTTAGCACGAGCAATAAACACATCAATAATTGTATCAGCAAATTGTCTGAATGATGAAGGATTAACGCTGGTAGGCAGAGCTTGGATATGTGCCATAGCATCCACAATAATGGTCCCACATCCTCAATAGCTTGGAGCCACTGGATTTAAGGTAGTTCGATCCTGTCTGCCATAGATTTGAGCTGGTCCTCTGAACAGGTTTCTTACTCAGTTGTTCTCAGGTGACCTGGGCGGAAATATCTAAAAACTACAGTTAGAGGCGCAGCTCTCTGCTTGTCCCTTTACATAAAAAGTTCCAAGGTACCATAGGTAAAGGTTGAACAATCTTCTTAATTGATTGTGTTGAAGCAAGACTAATCAATATTTTCACTACGTACGCAGTCGTGTATCTAACATGATGCAGATATACACGCCATTACACCATGGTGATAACAACAAGGTGTATCGTGAGTAGCAGGTTTCTGACTATCTTCATGTGGCTAAATAAATGACAGGACAAGATTGACTGGGAAAATCACTATCACATAGTCGCTTAAGACCAATCAACCAGAATGAATACATGATGGTTTTTCCATTTGACAAACTATGGCAAGACTGAAGGCTTATGCACACTATCGCTCAAATCAGGGTTTACCTGTACGATAGACAGCAATGATTAGTTGTTGATGTCATCACTAACGTAAGGTGTACACACTATGAGGGATTAACTGTTGGGGATCACCAAACAACAATCCATAGAAATTACAAAATTGCATTCCTGATATTGTGGGCCCTTCTGTTATCTTTTAATTATCTGATTATGTAATTCATTATGAGCGTGGTTCTTCACCATGCTTGCCAAATGGCGTTGACATCGATCTTCACAACTGTTGACATTAGATCCGATGCAATCCACAAACAGCCAATCAATATGCTCACAGTGGGGATCATCGGTGTCAAAGTTCAAAATGCTAAAAGTCTACCCCATCGACGCTAGTAATGATTACGTTGGCTGTTCATCGGAAAATGACATCGTAGTAGCCTGTCGTTGTGGTCTATCGCACAGCGAATCGCTGATTTGAGTGATAGTGTGCACAGGTTGTAATGGTTAATGTCTGGCTGGATTAGGATTTAGTTACTTTTTAAACTAAACACAAGTGCCTTGATCATTAGCCACCACTACTGTTTTGTACAAATTGTCATATCAGCCTTCCTTTCATGTTAATAATAATTTTAATCATGTAATGAAATTACATAATAATTATTTTATAGGGTAGTTGAGTCGCATCTCACCTTAAACCATAACAGCCACGTACAACTTTTATATTCTTTTCTAGCTAAATCAAACACGCTGATTCCGATTTTGTACTCAGAATATAGATTGGTTCACTAACTTTCAAAGTCATGAAGGCTTTTTACAGCAGTTCAATATCGGTCTCGAAAACAACACAATCGGCACAACAAGCTCCGCCCATAAATATGTGACGTATGCTAGCTTTTCAGGAACGGAAGTTAGGGATGGTTAGTCCGATTTAGAATAATAGAGATGGGTGTCTTGAAACCCATTATTATCTAAATTCAGCCTTCAAAATAATTTCAGTCTTTTATTTTAGGTAGTTAAATTATTAAAAACTGCTCGTAGCTTGTTACAAGATATAGGCTGAACACTGAGAAAACTGAGCTCAAAGAAGAGCGGTTTTATCACAAAATAGCGTTGTTATCGCACTTTTTTGAGCTATTTTTCTCGGCGTAGCATTTTTTCTAGTTATTAAATCAGTACATCTAATGACTGAGTATCAACTGATGACTGTAATGTACTAGTAGTAACTCATCTACTAACCTTAATAGTTAGAAGAACAATAATAAGGTAACCTACTAGCTCTTTGTGTAAAACATGACTACAAATCTTATAGTACTCTCTACCTTTTATTATATGCTCACAGGAAAATTGTTAGCAAAGAGTTGTATAAATAGGTTCATACAGTAGAAGAACATGCTTGTGTACTGAGAAATACTTTATCAAAGTGTACATTGATACAGAAACTGATTGTGTCAATAAAGAAGTCAAATACAAGGAATAGTTTATGTTAGTCTCAGAATCACCAAGTGAAGTGTTACTCAAATATGTCAGAGTGGTTTCGTTATTAATGTTGGCAATGAAGTGGAGGTGACAAAAATTGAGCTACTTTATAATACTGCTAAAATTAGGGAAGCAATTATAATGACCAGTTGAAGGAAGGACATTTAGTTATAATTGACATGTACTGACAGGTTCTATGAATTCTATCGTACAGCGACTAATGTCAAGGAACTGTCGACAGACCCAACAGTTGTACTTCCAAACAAAAGAGTCATTCAGAAAAGAGTTAAGAGAATCATTTCTTGGAAATGAAGGGTGCTGCCATTTGGACCGATTGCTAAAGACAGGCCAATAAAGTTCATCCAGCTAAAAACCATTTTGGGTAAGTGATAAAGAGTACATAACTCCATATATTATCACGTCTGCTCCTAATCACACTCATATAAACATTACTTGAAGCACATAAATCACGTAATTTCTTTATTATATAGTTCAATACATCAGAGTCTTGGCTTTCGAATGAGCCGATATTCAATACACAAAGAATAATAAAACTGTGAAAAACAGGGTGTCAAAAATATGTCCTGCAATAAAAAAACACTTGGTTGCGGTTCTCACAATGTGATGTCATAATAATTATTTAGCCTTAGATAGTCGATCCCTTTCGCTGTCATTAAAGCTGCGCTTTTCTGTGACAATCGGTGCTGCTAAACCCAGAGAGCGCTAGTAATAAACTAGGATTCTAGATAATCAACAATGCCGGGGATTGAGGTAACTCCCGCCAGACTAATACAAACACATGTTCTGGGTTAATTGATTATGCTTCAATAAATATACTTTCGATGATAAAGGTAATTAAATCACATCGATTAAATTGTGACCTGCAGTTGCGCGGCCCTAGGACTATATGTCAATCGCACTGTTGCGAGATCGCGCAATGCTTGAGATTAATTAGGCTCAATCGTGCCCCTCAACATCACAATAAAATGAGAGGGCTAGTGCATAATATCATCGGGAAAACATAGTATGGCGCTTGGAATCTGAGTTATTTATCATAGAAATAATCTGTACATGGAGAGCTAATGACTCAGTCCTTTATCATCTTTATTGGTTCGCTGGAGTTGTCCTACCTTCGCCTGCCACTAGCGTCATTATCGTAGTTGATAAATATCCATCGTTTTTTTTTATGTCATCAAGTCGTTTGCACATGCGCTCGTTCACGAAAAAGCCGCCATATTTGTAGAAAACGATCGTTTTTCTTTTATTTAACATTACTTTTCGGTGTTGTTTTGATATTATAATAAAAAAATTGCAAAGCATCGTTTTCAAAAATTCATTGCAAAAGTTTTGTGTTTTTAACGATAAAATTGTCTATAAATCTTGCCAACAACGATACAATTACATCACTAAAAGTCGAAAGATAAGCGGTAAGCAATAAAATAAGCAGTAAGAGCACACAACACCGAATATGAAAATTTTGACGTCACCATTTTCGAGCCTATACCATGGAAGATTTTTGAGGTAGAGCTCTGGGGAAATCCTATAAACACCAACCAATGTCTGTCTCACCATGTCAAACAATGGCTCATTCGAAATCCAAAACTGATGTATTGAAATATATGATAAAAAAGTTATGTAATTTATGTGCATTAAGGTATGGACCTTATATCAGGTGATAGTGTTAGTGAAGTCGTTGTGAGTTCTATCTTAACCTTGAAGAAACAAAATTAACTTGTTATGATGAGGAAGTCATTAGCAAAGCCGCTGCAATTTGCTCATAGGGTGAAAAGATATTTGATATATCCCAATATTTTGGCAGGCTATCTGTTTAGCTACAAATGAGAGATGCTACTCCTTGGTAGTTTCTCAAGTCCCAGAATTGACCCTAGAATCTAGCTGACATAAAACATCTTGTATATAGTAATTGAGATATAATATTTGATACAGTTTACACTATTACAGCTACCGATCAGGGCAGTCCTGCCTTCACACGAGAGGACAAACAACTCCTAAAAGACCTCAATGTACTCACTAGTTATTGATCAGAGCGGAGAGGTGTTTACCAACCAAGCTAACCTAAAGAGTAAATCAAACCTACCAGCATGTTCAGATAAAGAAGATCTAGAATATTCAAGAGTGCAGGTTGAACAAAAAGAACAAGGACAAACAGAGGTCGCTCATTCTCCAGGCAGTGAACAAAGAGAACAAGGACAGTCAGAGGTCGCTCATTCTTTATACATTGAACAAAAAGAACAAGGACAAACAGAGGTCGCTCATTCTTTATACATTGAACAAAGAGAACAAGGACAGTCAGAGGTCGCTCATTCTTTATACATTGAACAAAAAGAACAAGGACAGTCAGAGGTCGCTCATTCTTTATACATTGAACAAAGAGAACAAGGACAGACAGAGGTCGCTCATTCTCCAGGCAGTGAACAAAGAGAACAAGGACAGACAGAGGTCGCTCATTCTTTATACATTGAACAAAGAGAACAAGGACAGTCAGAGGTCGCTCATTCTTTATACATTGAACAAAGAGAACAAGGACAGTCAGAGGTCGCTCATTCTTTATACATTGAACAAAGAGAACAAGGACAGTCAGAGGTCGCTCATTCTTTATACATTGAACAAAGAGAACAAGGACAGTCAGAGGTCGCTCATTCTTTATACATTGAACAAAGAGAACAAGGACAGTCAGAGGTCGCTCATTCTTTATACATTGAACAAAGAGAACAAGGACAGACAGAGGTCGCTCATTCTTTATACATTGAACAAAGAGAACAAGGACAGACAGAGGTCGCTCATTCTCCAGGCAGTGAACAAAGAGAACAAGGACAGACAGAGGTCGCTCATTCTTTATACATTGAACAAAGAGAACAAGGACAGTCAGAGGTCGCTCATTCTTTATACATTGAACAAAAAGAACAAGGACAGACAAAGGTCGCTCATTCTTTATACATTGAACAAAGGGAACAAGGACAGTCAGAGGTTGCTCATTCTTTATACATTGAACAAAGAGAACAAGGACAGTCAGAGGTCGCTCATTCTTTATACATTGAACCAAGAGAACAAGGACAGTCAGAGGTCGCTCATTCTTTATACATTGAACAAAAAGAACAAGGACAGACAGAGGTCGCTCATTCTTTATACATTGAACAAAGAGAACAAGGACAGACAGAGGTCGCTCATTCTCCAGGCAGTGAACAAAGAGAACAAGGACAGACAGAGGTCGCTCATTCTTTATACATTGAACAAAGAGAACAAGGACAGTCAGAGGTCGCTCATTCTTTATACATTGAACAAAAAGAACAAGGACAGACAGAGGTCGCTCATTCTTTATACATTGAACAAAGAGAACAAGGACAGACAGAGGTCGCTCATTCTCCAGGCAGTGAACAAAGAGAACAAGGACAGACAGAGGTCGCTCATTCTTTATACATTGAACAAAGAGAACAAGGACAGACAGAGGTCGCTCATTCTCCAGGCAGTGAACAAAGAGAACAAGGACAGACAGAGGTCGCTCATTCTTTATACATTGAACAAAGAGAACAAGAACAGGCAAAAGTCGCTCATTCTCCAAGCACTGAACTTGTAAAAACAGAATGCAGAACTGATACCGTATAAACAATTCAGCCATTGCTGATATTTGTGTAAAACCAAAAAAACAATCTGGTATCAGAAAATTGTTGTTTTAAATTAATTGTTTGTTTTGAATTTTTGTTGTATTGTTTCTCGTACTGGTTGCTATAAAATAGAACAGATCTCTAAACATGTGTCTTGTTAATAGCCTATGTTTGTCTACTAAATCAATTTTCATTTTTAATAGTAAATAATAAAGCTACTCTATAAGTTGAGAGAATTAAGGATAGTGAAAAATAGATTTAGAGTTCTAATAGTAACAATGAGTAGATAACTTTCTACTGGTAACTAACACGCAAGTCTAAGAAATGACTGACTATTTGTCTACTGTGCTGTACTGACACACTTAACAATCTCTTCTCTTCATTCTCGACAATCAATTTCTATCCGAATACGGGAATGCCAGGATACTAGTAGATATAGCATGTTGATAAAGTCTATGGTGTGCAAAGAATGAGAGAGTCATTTTGTACACACCATAATCTGCTTGAAGTATCTGCTTAACAGACCAGGTTTACTGGAGAAGCCATACTAATTAGTTTACTAAAAGCCATAAACTAATTTAAATCTATCATAGAGTTACTCAGTAACCAACAATATAAAATAAATTGTTAGTGCTGGAGTCTTAAAGCCATAGCCTGAGGACCATTACAGCTTGCAGGAAGATAGTTTAATGTTAGTGCTGCCCGCTAGTTTGATATAAATCAGTCAATATTGTACTACAGAGGTGATTGAGCCTACCAATCTTGATCAGTTATATCACAGGTGGGGGCGGAACAGATGCCAGCCTTGTTTAAAATTTGCCATGTCACACATAATAGAAAAATTTAATACTTTCTAAGCGCATCAGATAGACACCAAAGCCAAAACCTCAACCAAATTGTGGCTTCAGCTTGTATATATTGCCAAGGCTTAAATATTTCTCCTTGAAAACTTCAAAATAGCAAATATTATGGATAAGGGAAGACAATTGCAGGTAAAGTTTAAATCTAGGACGCCTTTGTTGAGCACAGGGAACCGTTTAGTTGTAGCAATGAGACAAGTCATGCAATAAATTTACCGTAAAACCTGTAATTGATTCATGAGGTTCATTTTAGTGATCTTGTCCAGATTTCCTTATCATTGCTACAGATGATCCTAAGTTTTCATGTTTAAACAAGTGCATACATTCAACTACCCATTATAAAGCAAGTGGTAACAAGAGAAGACAACTCTCATTTTATATTTTGCAATTTTCAATTTATGTTTGTCACAGTTTGTTACTCAAGTGTCAAGTGGCTAACAAACTGTAAGCAGCTCGGTGGTCAGTTTAAACAAGTGTATACATTCAACTAACCATTGTAACTTACAGGATGAAATTATTCGCGGAGTTATATTTCGCGAAAATCCATTTCATGCATATTCGCGGATTAATTTATTCGCGGCTGAGAACCGTCACTCTCTATGAAGAGTTAGCTCTATTGCGTCTAGCAATAAAGTTAACCTTACGCGTGCGCACATTGCGTGTTTCGTTTTCTATTTAGCTTACAACTACACATGCGGGTCGATCGTGCTAAACTATAAATTTTTTGCTGCATTCAGAGGTTTTCAAGAATATTCATAGATTTGTTGATTTGGAATAAATGAACCAACAATTTGTGGTAAGTAATGAGTTTTTCACTTTTACTAAATTAGTTGAATTTTGCTTTGGTTCTTCGGTAAAATGCAATATTTATTTTTTCCATCCTATCGCTTCATTATTTGTTTTAGTGTGAGAGAGATTTTTCATCATACATGGAAGCACAATGATTGCAAGGGTGGTAGATGTCATTCTTAGAAGATCATCAATCATTCAGGGAGGTAGAAGTGATCGCAGCTGCTAACGAGGAGAATATATCTGTTTTAAAAAAGGAACAAAAACGCCTTTACGAACACAAATCTTTGGCCAACCGGCAGAACTTTACAATAGTACACCACGAGGAGAGTTCTGATGATAACTTTTTACTAGTCATGTAGTAGCGAGCGAATCGCCTTTAACATCTACCTAAGACAGTGACAGTGACAGCGACAGAGCTGCTATTACCAAAATAACTAGTCAGAAAGCACCATTACACGCTAGTATTCACTTATCAAGAGTACCAGTTTAATTTTATTGCTAGAAAACCGCCATATGGACTAAACTGTATATATTTACTCCATTCATCGTTTATAAAATTTTATTTGTATTTGAAATATTTTATTTGTACGTACACTCAAGTTTGTAATAAATTATAGTATATCTATACATGAAATAAAATATATAATTTAATCATGTTTGCTGCAGCGATATCAAAGAGTTGTTGTTGATGAAGAGTTTAGGTTGACTGGTTGCTTCTCTGCCAATATTCCTGCCTTGATGAATATTACTACTTGTCTCTAGTTTTCGTAATCGGAGTAGGTTGTTTCATTCTCAATCTGCAGTAAACACAAAAAAAGAAAAAATATTAATAAGTGCTAAGGAAGTACAAAAACAATAGCTGAAGTTTTTAATGAAAGCGATCAATTTTTAAACAAAAGAATTAACTAATGCAGTTAATTATGGAAAAACGTATCTTCACTGCTAATCAAATACATACCATAATGTCCAGATCATAATCATGATCGTTCTCAACATCGGTATTAAAAAATGATGGAGTTGATTTCAATGTAAAAAGACTAGGAGAGAATTTTTGCGATGACAAAGCTATGCCGAATAACTTGTGAAAACCTTGAAGAATTTTGTAAAGTTGGATGCAATGGCAATAAAACTCGAAGCTCGGCAATTATTTTAAAGAAGTTTTGGAACTCGGCTTCGTTTAGTACTTCTGCCTAGCGGCTATTTTCGCGATGACGCCATTCTGCATATCTTGTGACAACCTTGGATAGTTTTGTAAATAAATGTGATGCATTGGTAATGGTGTTAGCTCAAAGCCTAGGGTATGATTTTAAAAATGTTTTGGAACTCAACTACGTTTAATATTTATATTAAAAACTAGCCTAACGACTAGTTTTTACTGTCTCTACTCCCCTTGAGTTAGTAAAAGAAGATTAGACCTTTCATAGACTAAGTACATGTGAATAATTCTCTCTTTTATGTTGTTCTATTGTAAGAGGAGCTCTGCCTACCATAGCTTGTCAGAGTAGAATTGTCTCTCACAAACTCTAGTTACTGTTCTCATCGGTATCACACTCATTTGATATTGTCAGCTATATTGCCTGTTAGCAAGGATAAAGGATAAATTTACTTATTTATGGGTGTGTACATTGTAATAGACTGGCAGCACACATTTTTAAATCACCTACTCCAACAATCAACAAGGTCAGGCAGCGTTACGTTGAACAATCAAAAATCATCTGCTGAAGAGAAACTGAGCTGTCAAGATGCTTTATTTACCTTCTCCTTCTACTCTAATTACTCTCATCTGCATATACTTCCTGTTTGCTGTCGCTGTGCCAGTAATATGTGATCTTATATCACAGCTGATCAGGGATATTATCATAGCTGTACTCATCTTCACTCCATTAACCTTTGTGACAGTGTGAGTATATGTTGATTTGTTTAAACTGATGTTTGAGTTGTTGAATCGGTACTTCTAATAACTGAGTATCAACTGATGACTGTAATGTACTGGTAGTAACTCATCTACTAACCTTAATAGTTAGAAGAACAATAATAAGGTAACCTACTAGCTCTTTGCGTAAAACATGACTACAAATCTTATAGTACTCTCCACCTTTTATAATATGCTCACAGGAAAATTGTTAGCAAAGAGTTGTATAAATAGGTTCATACAGTAGAAGGACATGCTTGTGTACTGAGAAATACTTTATCAAAGTGTACATTGATACAGAAACTGATTGTGTCAATAAAGAAGTCAAGTACTAGGAATAGTTTACGTTAGTCTCAGAATCACCAAGTGAAGTGTTACTCAAATATGTCAGAGTGGTTTCATTATTAATGTTGGCAATGAAGTGGAGGTGACAAAAATAGAGCTACTTTATAATTATAAATTTATAATTATAATGACCAGTTGAAGGAAGTACATTTAGTTATAATTGACATGTACTCACAGGTTCTATGAAATCTATGGTACAACGACTAATGTCAAGGAGGCATCAACAGGCCCAACAGTTGTACTTCCAAACAAAAGGGTCATTCAGAAAAGAGTCAGAAGAATGATTTCTTGTAAACGAAGGGTGCTACCATTTGGACCAATTGCTAAAGACAAGCCGATAGAGTTGAGCCAGCTAAAAATTGTTTTGGGTGAGTGATAAAGAGTAGATAACTCTAGATATTTTCATGTCTGTTCCTAATCTAGCCTGTCTTGACAAACTGTTGTTTTTGCGGAGGTGTCACCCGGTCGAGCGAGCGAGCAACACAACAGCTTGTCACAAGACGTACTGCACCTGATGCATCAGCTGCACTGAAAGGGAGTTGTTCTCTTCCGTCTATGCGGCTTGGCTGCGATGTTATGGCGGTCGCTCCATTGGTAATCATAACGGATTTCGCACAAAATTTTATGTAGAAGAAACAAGATGACAACGTTTAACCAAAGACCAGTCTCTGTTGTGAACGTTACTAGAAGGCGTTAGTTTTATTTTAACTTTTAAGAAACAAAATTAACTTTTTTATCATGAAGAAGTCATTAGCAAAGCTACCGCAACTTGCTCATAGGGTGAAAACATATTTGGTAAATTCCAATATATTGGCAGGCTGTCGGCTGTTAGCTACAAATGAAATGCTACTTCTTGGCAGCTTCTCAAGTCCCAGAAATGACCATAGATTCTAGCTGACATAAAACATCTTATATATAGTAATTGAAATACATTATATAGTTAATACAGTTTACACATATTACAGCTACCAATCAGGGAAGTCCTGCCTTCACACGAGAGGACAAACAACTCCTAAAAGACCTCAATGTACTCACTGGTCCTTATAGTGTTGATCAGAGCAGAAAAGTGTTTTCCAACCAAGCTTACCTAAAGAGTAAATCAACCCTACCAGCATGTTCAGATAAAGAAGATCTAGATTATTCAAGAGCGCAGGTTGAACAAAGGGAACAAGGACAGACAGAGGTCGCTCATTCTCCAGGCACTGAACAAAGAGAACAAGGACAGACAGAGGTCGCTCATTCTTTATGCATTGAACAAAGAGACCAAGGACAGGCAAAAGTCGCTCATTCTCCAAGCACTGAACTTGTAGAAACAGAATGCAGAACTGATATAAACATTTCAGCCATTGCTGATATTTGTGTAAAACCAAAAGAACAATCTGGTATCAGAAAATTGTTGTTCGGTTGTTTTAAATGAATTGTTTGTTTTGAATTTTTGTTGTATTGTTTTTTGTACTGGTTGCTATAAAATAGAACAGATCTTTAAACATGTGTTTGGTTAATAGCCTATGGTTGTCTATCAAATCAATTTTATCTTTCAATAATCAATAATAGAGCTACTCCATAAGTTGAGAGAATTAAGAATAGGGAAAAATGGATTTAGTTCTAATAGTAACAATGAGTAGATAACTCTCCACTGGTAAATAACACCCAAGTCTAAGAAATGACTGACTACTTGTCTACTGTGCTGTACTGACACTCCTAACAAGATTGGTAGAGCCTACCAATTTTGATCAGTTATATCACAGGTGGGGGCGGAACAGATGCCAGCCTTGTTTGAAATTTGCCATGTCGCACATAATAGAAAATACTTTCTCTGCGCATCAGATAAACACCAAAGCCAAAATCTCAACCAAATTGTGGCTTCAACTTGTATATATTGCAAAGACCTAAATATTTATCCTTAAAAACTTCAAAATAGTAAATATTATTGATAAGGGAAGACAATTGCAGGTAAAGATTAAATCTAGGATGCCTTTGTTGAGCATAGGGAATCGTTTAGTTGTAGCAGTGATACTAGTCATGCAATAAATTTACCGTAAAACCTGTAATTGAAAGCCACATTTATTTGACCGCCACCTCCATTTGACCGCCGCTTTGAGTTTCTTTGATTTTTATGAACCCATAATATCAAGTGATCAATAGAAAAGTGTCTACAAAATCGTATTAATAATGAATCGTTTACATTGATAACAGTCAATTCTCCCATTGTCCATCTCTAAAGCTTTTCGCGTTTTTTGTTAAAACTTTGAAAGCAACACCATAAAAATAATCAATAACGGTCTCAGGCTAATACATGTAATAGTTCTTCGTTTAACATGGTCTTTATACTTTGAAGTACACGTGCATATATAAAAAAATGGTTTAAATTTGTAACGGTAGATGAACTTTCAAAGCAACTCCATAGAAATAATTACTAACCGTCTCAGGCTAATAGTAGTTTCTTGTTTTACGCGGTTTTAATAATTTGAAGAACATGCACATAAAAAAAACAGTTTACAAGTTTTTGACCGAAGGCTACATTTAGCGAGCAAACATTTACGCATTACATTTGTGCTAAAAGCAGCAGCGCTTAGAAGTTTGGCTTTTCCATAAATTCGTTTAGACGCTAATATCGACTAGCTCAGCAGTGCAGAAGAAAAGTTAAGGCCAGACGATATTGTGGAAGGTATTGGACGACTAAAAGATGTTCGTTAAATCAAAAGTAACAATCAGAACGCAGCTATCCAAGCAAACGATGAAAATATTTTTGTTTTAAATACATTAATAGCTGTTTTTGTATGTACTATAAGTATGGTTCGTTTATGTCACTTGTTCATGAATACATTTTGTATCATATAATAAATTATCTTTACATAACTTTTAAATAGGCAGATTTATAGCATGTTATTTAATAACATTCTTGCAGTTATCTTAACATGGCTTACAATGGGTCGATGCTCATAATCCTCTTCTATTGCACATAAAAAGCTAGTTTTGGCTGCAAACTGTAGTGAACATATCAGTGAGTGCAATTAGCTTTTATGCAGCAATGTTAAATATAGATATGAAATAAAAATATGTCTTTAAGTTCAGAATGAAATAAAATTTCAATATGACAACAAATTGCTAAAAATAACACAGGCTATAATATCATCGCTGGTCAATTGCAAGTAATAGATATCAACTGGTAGATATATTTCTCGGTTTTTCCATGCACATCTATTAAAAGATCTCTGACAAGTTGGAGGTACATGTAAGTTAGCAGATTTAATGCATCTAAAAGGCTTAAAATATCGCTCCACCGAAAAAAGAGGATAAAATATAAGCGACATCTGCGTCACCCATAATAGGGCTAGATCTATTTACCGGAAATTCTGACGAGCCATTTGAAAAATACACTGTCAGTTTCTATTTAAACACCCCCTTTAATAGACTGCCACTATTGAGAAAAGGTTGAAAAATAAAGCGCTATAGCGTTCATTTATGGTTTTTTGTGGTAGTTTATCAATTCCTATACTTCAAATTAGAGTTATCCACTTGATCAATAGCTTACTTCCTTGAGCACTCACCAACTGAAATCAGTAAGGGGGCCTAGACTATCCTATTGTATCTGAATATGGAAATAAGCCAGATGTAAATCCTGAGAGACTCTGATTATCACCATCTGCCTTGAAAGACTATTGAGCTGGAGATCAACTCATCTCTGCTGTTAGAGTGAAATGCAGGATTCAAAGTTTTGGAAATAATAATAACATGTTTTTGCCCTGCTGACAAGCATGTTTCTAAAATAGCCTGTGTTCTACATATAAGTTGTTAATAAACAGAGTCCTCCTCTGACAAGTACTCAAACTATCCTACTTTCAATATCTAATATGTTGAAAGTCAGCAGAATTTAATACTAATGATTATTTTAAAATTATATAATTGATATAAATCATATAATCTTTACTATTCCATGTAGTAGACTCTTCAGTAACTGATTATTATCTAGTGTTAGAGGAAGTGAACAAAACCATATCTGATAGGTAAGTGTTACTGTAGCCAATACTTCTATGGCTACTGGTATATCTGGTGTTTTTATATTTCAGTATGTTTATATCTCCTCTCTAAGTGGCTGATATTTTAACACCTTCTCCTTTTCTTTTCCTGTTATATTGTATCATTTGGGAATACGATGTCGATTATTTTATTGCATCGATCTTTTCTATCAATAACCAGGATTGTCTGGACGGCTGACATGTTTATCTGTTTGGGGTTAGAAATCTCAAAGTATGTTAGCAAGATTCATTTTAGTGATCTTGTCCAGATTTTCCTATCAGTGCTACAGGTGGTCCTGAGTTTTTAAGTTTGAACCAGTGTATACATTCAACTAACCATTATAAAAAGCAAGTGGTAACAAGAGAAGACAACTCACATTTTATATTTTAATACTTTTAATTTATAATGTTTGTCACAATTTGCTACTCAAATGTCAAATGGCTAACAAACTGTAAGCAGCTCGTTGGTTAGTATTTAATGAACTGATGGATTCTGTTTGTACAGGGGAGTATTTGTAGAACTAATGAGATTACATATGTAAAAAGGTAACAGTAAGCCTATGGGTGTTTTATATCTGTCTCTGTCCCCTAAATAAGAGTTGATTATGAATAGAGAGGCATTATGTTTTTCATCGTACTCCCCTTGAGTTAGTAAAAGAAGATTAGACCTTACATAGACTAAGTACATGTGAATAAATCTCTCTTTTATGTTGTTCTATTGTAAGAGGAGCTCTGCCTACCATAGCTTGTCAGAGTAGAATTTTCTCTCACAAACTCTAATTACTGTTCTCATCGGTATCACACTCATTTGATATTGTCAGCTATATTGCCTGTTAGCAAGAATAAAGGAGGACAGTTATGAAAACAAAGTATTTGTCCTTTACACTCGGACTATGGCTAATGTCAGCCATGGTCAGGTAGGCAACGCAAGAATATAAGAGGGGCGAAGAAGAGATGTAGCTGCCACAAAACAGTAAGCAAGAAACAAGAACTAATGCAGTTTAGGTTTAAGGCTAGTCAATTTGGAGTTGTTTTTCAGAAATAGTGGGAGCAGCTAACTCCTGCATAAGCAGACACCTTTTAAGATAAAACTGGATTGACCACATGACCAGCACATTCTATGTTGATCCATCATGCAAATCAAGTTGTTGGGGACTGGTGTGATAGTTGTCTTTGCTTATATCACATGTATCACAGAAACTTGTAACTATAACCGTTACACCATTAGTTATCATTTTTGTGTATCCTGGGAAATAATATTCTGCTGCTGGTTTTGTACTCATCAGAAAAATTGTTAACTTTTGGTGGTATTTTTACTAATCGGCATAAGTCAGCATCAATAAAAGCTACTTACAGAAATATTCTTGATAAGAAGACTTGCTACGTATCACAAACCAATAGGTGTAAATAGGGTGAGAGTATGTATAATATTAGCCGTTTCTCAATACACTAACTTCCTAAAATTATAACTGGTCATAGACTCAGATGACTGGCTTAACATGTTATTATTACTGATAAATTCCTCAAGTTCCAAATGGTGTGAAATATAATTACAATTGTAGATGTTTTAAAAGGCGTTCTTGATTGGCAGCTTGATGTACCATTGTAACAACATGATCACCATGAGTACCATGACCACCATGAAAACCAGAAACAGTGTGAACAGTGGAATACACTGAGAGATAAAAGTTAAGGTAATCTGTTGTGTTGATACTGTCAAAATTAGAAGTCGATTGTTAGTAAGTATTGTTTGACCTTGCTGCCGCAATGCTGACCTCTGAAAAGTTCAGCCAAAAGTTATATTTTGCTAGAGAACTTTACAAATTTGCTAAGCTGGAACCCTAGACCTACTAACTATATTAAGTATAGTTAATAGGTCTATGGCTGGAACTCCGAAAATGTCCTCTCTGAGTTATATAAAAGTTGAACTTTTTTATAATGTGAATCAAAAGATGGCTATAGTAGTTAAATATATAAGTTATTTAATAATTATTTACAATAAAAATAATATTTAGTTAAATATGTAATATATAGAAGAAAAATTTAACTTACACATCGCAAATAAATATTACAGATATATTACCTAAAAAGGTATTGCTAGTAATAAGGGCACCCAAAGTTTATTCATAGAGCTTGTGGAGGGCACCATAGATAAATGACAATGAGAGAGTCTTATGCATCTTTAATGCGCTTTACATCTTCATTGGTAACAGGAAAGCACAACTTTCTCTTTCTCCCAGCACCTAAGAAATGCAGGCACATGATGAATGATAAAAGA
Source organism: Watersipora subatra (assembly GCF_963576615.1). Classification (NCBI taxonomy): domain Eukaryota; kingdom Metazoa; phylum Bryozoa; class Gymnolaemata; order Cheilostomatida; family Watersiporidae; genus Watersipora; species Watersipora subatra. Next base: position 21,340,541 of record NC_088710.1, read on the forward strand.
GCTTTCTATTTTCCCATCCCCAGCCAAAACACTTAAAGATAAATACGCAAACAATTACGAATAATAATAAAATAAAAGGCATGGAACCAAAATTGCATTACTAAATGCATAAATTAAATCCTGAAAGATGGACTAAATTAAGCTATTTATATATATAAATCTCAAAGTCTGTGCGTAGTTCAGTTTGTCCAGTTATAGCTATTAAAATATTAGAATGAAGACTTCGTATCGTAGAAGATGTGCAATGGGAACTTCCCATTCGCCAGGCAAATGCCTTAGCAATTTAGCTATATATATAAATATATATATAAATATATATACATGTATATATATATATATGTATATATATATATTTATAGCTAAATATATATTTATATTTACCTATATATATTTATATGTAGTGAGTTAGAGATCATGATACAATGTTATATATTGTATATATACAACATTGTATCATGATCTCTCACTCACTCATGATCTTCAAGTGTGCTAGCGGAAGCGGGCAGTGTGCTATTTTAACCAATCAACATTAAAGATTGGCAGGTGCATAAGTAAGCTTACAAATATTTATTAGCATTCCCAGTTGGATGGTGCAGTGTAATGGATAGTATGCCTGTCTGCAGATATGAAAGTTTCAAGTTTAAATCCAGTGCGAAGGAGATGTTTTGTTTTTTAAAACGTTATCGCTGTAACTGGGCACACTAATGACAGACAAAAAAACACTAATATTTACATATATAATATATATAGAGTGTATATATATATATATTTATAATATATATTTACAGTAGGAGCGGCTATACTGTATTGAGGTTTGTAATTTATGCCATAGAATATTTTTATCAGTTCCTTAACTCTTTCGCTACCAAATATATTTCTTTACCAGAACATAGTTACGTATTTGATAAAACCTAATATTCGCGTAATGCGTCAGACATGACTGATCATTGTTAAAAAGAAAATGCGATAAAAAATATAGCTTTGCAAAGCGAAAGCTATATTTGTGAGTTGCAAACATATTTTTTATTGGCTCAACACAAGCAGATATTTTTTTCATTTAAGTACAGATACAATAGTCCATTTCATTAACTTCTTATTAATCAGTAATGTTTTGTAAAAAGCATACTACACAATTTGAACTTGGCCATATGCAAATGTCTAGACGTACTACAACTTGATTTTTGTAGTTCTGAACGATATAAACTTTATTATAAACAAGATATGGTGTCATAAAGTTAATATAGAAACAGAGGGGTAAAGACTTCTAACTCTCTTAGCTCGAGTCTCTACCAACAGTTCTAGCCACTGCTTTTGAGACACCTCACTAATGGTATCATGAACATGTTTATTAAACTTGTTTCGAGGCTTTCTCTCTGCCATCCTATCAAGCGCAAGCCTTGTTGTGTTGTTCAATAGACGATTAAATCCTCTATCAGATATCAGTATGTGAAAAGTGGCATGAGTAATACAATTGTTTCAAAAGTATAACACTCAGATGACGTGTGGAATACAATTCCATGTTTGCCTTAACAACCACAAAATGAAAGGCATTACAATACATCTACACTTTAGCTGGTGGTTGCTAAACATGGCAGAGTAACACTCTCGTATGCCTTTCCCAGCACAGCGTTCTTATGACTTGCTTCTCATCAGTCAGATAATCAACTGTTCAATCCTCAGGCATACGATCAACAATTATAAGCTCATTCCCTTCTGATGGCCAGGCTTACAAATGAGCACATTCCTCCATTTCCATAACTATAAATAGGGCACATATTGAACAGCAGTACTACTTTAGCAGTAGTACTGCTAAAACTTTAGTAATAATAAAAAACTAGCATTTTTATTTTGCGACAATGACAACTTTTCATATTGGCATGAATGAGTTTAAAATTAATAGGCTAAAAGCGTTCAGAAAAAAAGAATGCTGTTACGAACACTATGGCTTTCATTTAAACCTAGTGATATGCTTTTACAGTAACCTTAAAGGTTGACTTGCAACAAAATTCACATTACCGTTATTTGATATGAAAAGATTCACCATCTTTTAATCTGTTGTGTTGTAGGTGCAAAATATGTGGAAAGGTGATTACAAGCTCTTAAAAGCTCAAAAACGAACAGAAAATCGCAGCCACACGAGACCGCCGTAGTTTGGATTCCGTTTCCAAAACGGCTCAAATGTGATGTAGTTGTGAGAGATGGTTTCTGTTTACACTTTCTTGCAACCTTATTCGTCGAAATATTTTCACTAATATGCTTCACGCATTCAATAAAACTATGTCTATTGTTCTTACGCGTCTGTTTTATCGTTATTAGAATGCTGTCACTTTTAGCAGTGATATCTAATAACTTACCGTAGAAATTTGTTTAATTTTTTAGCCTTAGCTTGAAGAAGTACATATCATTGTCTGATAATCATGACGAGCCTGTTGGTCACTTGTGATAATCGAAAAGTGCTGCATAAATTATTTGCGAAGTATTGGGTCACATGATCAGATTACGACTTGCCGATTACACCAGGCCGAAACAAAACTGTAAAGTAGCGAGCATCTATATTTGATACGGGGTCTTCGGTAAAACCCGAAGTGTTTGTCATAAACTAGTGCTACGATAAGTTTTATATTGAGCTTTGTATTGGCCTTTCAATTCCCGTGAGAACATACGTGACAAGACGATAACCAAATTTCGTGTCTAGGTCATGAATTTCGTGTCTAGGTCACCTCTAGTTTTTGTAATCGGAATAGGTTGTTTCATTCTCAATCTGCAGTAAACACAAAAAAAGAAAAAATATTAATAAGTGTTACGGAAGTACAAAAACAATAGCTGAAGTTTTTAATGAAAGCAATCAATTTTTAAACAAAAGAATTAACTAATGCAGTTAATTATGGAAAAACGTATCTGCACTGCAAATCAAATACATACCATAATGTCCAGATCATAATCATGATCGTTCTCAACTTCGGTATTAGAAAATGATGGAGTTGATTTCAATGTAAAAAGACTAGGAGAGATATTTTGCGATGACGAAGCTATGCCGAATAACTTGTGAAAACCTTGAAGAATTTTGTAAAGTTGGATGCAATGGCAATAAAACTCGAAGCTCGGCAATTATTTTAAAGAAGTTTTGGAACTCGGCTTCGTATAGTACTTCTGCCTAGTGGCTATTTTCGCGATGACGCCATTCTGCATATCTTGTGACAACCTTGGATAATTTTGTAACTAAATGTGATGCATTGGCAATGGTGTTAGCTCAAAGCCCAAGGTATAATTTTAAAAATGTTTTGGAATTCAACTACGTTTAGTATTTATATTAAAAACCAGCCTAACGACTAGTTTTTACACGTTACTTGTTTTGACCAGTTTTTATTGTCTCTACTCCCCCGGAGTTAGTAAAAGAAGATTAGACCTTACATAGACTAAGTACATGTGAATAAATCTCTCTTTTATGTTGTTATATTGTAAGAGGAGCTCTGCCTACCATAGCTTGTCAGAGTAGAATTGTCTCTCACAAACTCTAGTTACTGTTCTCATCGGTATCACACTCATTTGATATTGTCAGCTATATTGCCTGTTAGCAAGGATAAAGAATAAATTTACTTATTTATGGGTGTGTACATTGTGATACACTGGCAGCACACATTTTTAAATCCCCTACTCCAACAATCAACAAGGTCAGGCAGCGTTACATTAAACAATCAAAAATCATCTGCTGAAGAGAAACTGAGCTGTCAAGATGCTTTATTTACCTTCTCCTTCTACTCTAATTACTCTCATCTGCATATACTTCCTGTTTGCTGTCGCTGTGCCAGTAATATGTGATTTTATATCACAGCTGATCAGGGATATTATCATAGCTGTACTCATCTTCACTCCATTAACCTTTGTGACAGTGTGAGTATATGTTGATTTGTATAAACTAGTGTTTGAGTTGTTGAAACAGTACTTCTAAAGACTGAGTATCAACTGATGACTATAATGTACTAGTAGTAACTCATCTACTAACCTTAATAGTTAGAAGAACAATAATAAGGTAACCTATTAGCTCTTTGCGTGAAACATGACTACAAATCTTATAGTGCTCTCCACATTTTATGATATGCTCACAGGAAAATTGTTAGCAAAGAGTTGTATAAATAGGTTCATACAGTAGAAGAACATGCTTGTGTACTGAGAAATACTTTATCAAAGTGTACATTGATACAGAAACTGATTGTGTCAATAAAGAAGTCAAATACAAGGAATAGTCTATGTTAGTCTCAGAATCACCAAGTGAAGTGTTACTCAAATATGTCAGAGTGGTTTCGTTATTAATGTTGGCAATGAAGTGGAGGTGACAAAAATTTAGCTACTTTATAATTATAAATTTATAATTATAATGACCAGTTGAAGGAAGTACATTTAGTTATAATTGACATGTACTCACAGGTTCTATGAAATCTATGGTACAACGACTAATGTCAAGGAGGCATCAACAGACCCAACAGTTGTACTTCCAAACAAAAGGGTCATTCAGAAAAAAATTAGAAGAATAATTTCTTGTAAACGAAGGGTGCTACCATTTGGACCAATTGCTAAAGACAAGCCGATAGAGTTGAGCCAGCTAAAAATTGTTTTGGGTAAGTGATAAAGAGTAGACAACTCTAGATATTTTCATGTCTGTTCCTAATCTAGCCTGTCTTGACAAACTGTTGTTTTTGCGGAGTTGTCACCCGATTGAGCGGGCGAGCAACACAACAGCTTGTCACAAGACGTACTGCACCTGATGCATCAGCTGCACTGAAAGGGAGTTGTTCTCTTCCGTCTATGCTGCTTGGCTGCGATGTTATGGCGGTCGCTCCATTGGTAATCATAACGGATTTCGCACAAAAATTTATGTAGAAAAAAAAAGATGACAACGTTTAACCAAAGACCAGTCTCTGTTGTGAACGTTACTAGAATTTAAGAATAAAATTAATTGAAAATAAAATCTATAAGAACAAATCTTATAATCTTATTTTTTCTGCATAAATTTTTGCGCAAAATTCGTTATGATTACCAATGGAACGACCGCCATAACATCGCAACCAAGCCGCATAGACGGAAGAGAACAACTCTCTATAAGTGCAGCTGATGCATCAGGTGCAGTACGTCTTGTGACAAGCTGTTGTGTTGCTCGCCCGCTCGACGGGGGAACAGCTCCGCAAAAACAACAGTTTGTCAAGACAGGCTATTCCTAATCACACTCATATAAGTATTACTCAAGGTATGGACCTTATATCAGGGGGAAGTGTTGGCGAAGGCGTTAGTTTTATTTTAACTTTTAAGAAACAAAATTAACTTTTTTATCATGAAGAAGTCATTAGCAAAGCCACTGCAACTTGCTCATAGGGTAAAAACATATTTGGTAAATTCCAATATATTGGCAGGCTGTCGGCTGTTAGCTACAAATGAAATGCTACTCATTGGCAGCTTCTCAAATCCAAAAAATGACCATAGATTCTAGCAGACATAAAACATCTTATATATAGTAATTGAAATACAATAGATAGTTAATACAGTTTACACATATTACAGCTACCAATCAGGGAAGTCCTGCCTTCACTCGAGAGGACAAACAACTCCTAAAAGACCTCATTGTACTCACTGGTCCTTATAGTGTTGATCAGAGCAGAAAAGTGTTTTCCAACCAAGCTAACCTAAAAAGTAAATCAACCCTACCAGCATGTTCAGATAAAGGAGATCTAGAATATTCAAGAGCGCAGGTTGAACAAAGAGAACAAGGACAGACAGAGGTTGCTCATTCTCCAAGCAGTGAACAAAGAGAACAAGGACAGACAGAAGTCGCTCATTCTTTATACATTAAACAAAGAGACCAAGGACAGGCAAAAGTCGCTCATTCTCCAAGCACTGAACTTGTAGAAACAGAATGCAGAACTGATATAAACATTTCAGCCATTGCTGATATTTGTGTAAAACCAAAAGAACAATCTGGTATCAGAAAATTGTTGTTCGGTTGTTTTAAATGAATTGTTTGTTTTGAATTTTTGTTGTATTGTTTATTGTATTGGTTGCTATAAAATAGAACAGATCTCTAAACATGTGTTTTGTTAATAGCCTATGTTTGTCTACCAAATCAATTTTATCTTTCAATAATCAATAATAGAGCTACTCCATAAGTTGAGAGAATTAAGAATAGGGAAAAATGAATTTAGTTCTAATAGTAACAATGAGTAGATACCTCTCCACTAGTAAATAACACCCAAGTCTAAGAAATGACTGACTACTTGTCTACTGTGCTGTATTGACACACATAACAATCTCTCCTCTTCATTCTCGACAATCAAATTCTATCCGAGTACGGGAATGTCAGGATACTAGTAGATATAACATGTTGATAAAGTCTATGGTGTGCAAAGAATGAGAGAGTCATTTTGTACACACCATAAACTGCTTGAAGTATCTGCTTAACAGACCAGGTTTACTGTAGAAGCCATACTAATTAGTTTACTAAAAGCCATAAACTAATTTAAATCTATCATAGAGTTACTCGGTAACCAACAATATAAAATAAATTGTTAGTGCTAGAGTCTTAAAGCCATAGCCTGAGGACCATTACAGCTTGCAGGAAGATAGTTTACTGTTAGTGCTGCCAGCTAGTTTGATATAAATCAGTCCATATCGTACTACAGAGCTGATTGAGCCTACCAATCTTGATCAGTTATATCACAGGTGGGGCGGGACAGACGCCAGCCTTGTTTAAAATTTGCCATGTCACACATAATAAAAAAATTTAATACTTTCTCTGCGCATCAGATAGACACCAAAGCCAAAACCTCAACCAAATTGTGGCTTCAGCTCAAATATATTGCAAAAGCCTAAATATTTCTCCTTAAAAACTTCAAAATAGCAAATATTATTGATAAGGGAAAACAATTGCAGGTAAAGTTTAAATCTAGGACTCCTTTGTTGAGCATAGGGAATCGTTTAGTTGTAGCAGTGAGACAAGTCATGCAATAAATTTACCAAAAAACCTGTAATTGATTCATAAGGTTCATTTTAGTGATCTTGTCCAGGTTTCCCTATCAGTGCTACAGATGATCCCAAGTTTTCATGTTTAAACAAGTGTATACATTCAACTAACCAATATACCCTACAGGATGAATTTATTCGCGGAGTTATATTTCGCGAAAATTGCCATTTCATGCATATTCGCGGATTAATTTATTTGCGGCTGAGAACTGTCACTCTCTATGAAGAGTTAACTCTATTACGTCTAGCAATAGAGGTAACCCTACGCGTGCGCACATTGCGTGTTTCGTTTTCTATTTAGCTTACAACTACACATGCGGGTCGATCGTGATAAGCTATAAATTTTTTGCTGCATTCAGAGGTTTTCAAGAATATTCATAGATTTGTTGATTTAGAATAGATAAACCAACAATTTGTGGTAAGTAATGAGTTTTTCACTTTTACTAAATTAGTTGAATTTTGCTTTGGTTCTTCGGTAAAACGCAATATTTATTTTTTCCATCCTACCGCTTCATTATTTGTTTTAGTGTGAGAGAGATTTTTCATCATACACGGAAGCACAATGATTGCAAGGGTGGTAGATGTCATTCTTAGAAGATCATCAATCATTCAGGGAGGTACAAGTGATCACAGCTGCTAACGAGGAGAATATATCTGTTTTAAAAAAGGAACAAAAACGCCTTTACGAACACAAATCTTTGGCCAACCGGCAGAACTTTGCAATAGTAAGCCACGAGGAGAGTTCTGATGATAACTTCCTTACTAGTCATGTAGTAGCGAGCGAATCGCCTTTAACATCTACCCAAGACAGTGACAGTGACAGCGACAGAGCTGCTATTACCAAAATAACTAGTCAGAGAGCACCATTACACGCTAGTATTCACTTATCAAGAGTACCAGTTTAATTTTATTGCGAGACAACCGCCATATGGACTAAACTGTATATATTTACTCCATTCATCGTTTATAAAATTTTATTTGTATTTGAAATATTTTATTTGTACGTACACTCAAATTTGTAATAAATTATAATATATCTATACATGAAATAAAATATATAATTTAATCATGTTTGCTGCAGTGATATCAAGGAGTTGTTGTCGATGAAGGGGTCTAGGTTGACTGGTTGCTTCTCTGCCAATATTCCTGCCTTGATGAATATTACTACTTGTCTCTAGTTTTGGTAATTGGAGTAGGTTGTTTCATTCTCAATCTGGAGTAAACACAAACAAAGAAAAAATATTAATAAGTGTTAAGGAAGTACAAAAACAATAGCTGAAGTTTTTAATGAAAGCGATCAGTTTTTAAACAAAAGAATTAACTAATGCAGTTGATTATGGAAAAACGTATCTGCACTGCAAATCAAATACATACCATAATGTCCAGATCATAATCATGATCGTTCTCAACTTCGGTATTAGAGATTGATGGAGTTGATTTCAATGTAAAAAGACTAGGAGAGATTTGTTCCGATGACGAAGCTATGCCGAACAATTTGTGAAAACCTTGAATAATTTTGTAAAGTTTGATGCAATGGCAATAAAACTCGAAGCCCGGCGATTATTTTAAAGAAGTTTTGGAACTCGGCTTCGTTTAGCACTTCTGCCTAGCGGCTATTTTCGCGATGACGCCATTCTGCATATCTTGTGACAACCTTGGATAGTTTTGTAAATAAATGTGATGCATTGGTAATGGTGTTAGCTCAAAGCCCAGGGTATGATTTTAAAAATGTTTTGGAACTCAACTACGTTTAGTATTTATATTAAAAATTAGCCTAGCGACTAGTTTTTACTGTCTCTACTCCCCCTGAGTTAGTAAAAGAAAGTTAGACCTTTCATAGACTAAGTACATGTGAATAAATCTCTCTTTTATGTTGTTCTATTGTAAGAGGAGCTCTGCCTACCATAGCTTGTCAGAGTAGAGTTGTCTCTCACAAACTCTAGTTACTGTTCTCATCGGTATCACACTCATTTGATATTGTCAGCAATATTGCCTGTTAGCAAGGATAAAGGATAAATTTACTTATTTATGGGTGTGTACATTATGATAGACGGGCAGCACACATTTTTAAATCACCTACTCCAACAATCAACAAGGTCAGGCAGCGTTACGTTAAACAATCAAAAATCATCTGCTGAAGAGAAACTGAGCTGTCAAGATGCTTTATTTACCTTCTTCTTCTACTCTAGTTACTCTCATCTGCATATACTTCCTGTTTGCTGTCGCTGTGCCAGTAATATGTGATTTTATATCACAGCTGATCAGGGATATTATCATAGCTGTACTCATCTTCACTCCATTAACCTTTGTGACAGTGTGAGTATATGTTGATTTGTATAAACTAGAGTTTTAGTTATTGAATCGGTACTTCTAAAGACTGAGTATCAACTGATGACTGTAATGTACTAGTAGTAACTCATCTACTAACCTTAATAGTTAGAAAAACAATAATAAGGTAACCTACTAGCTCTTTGTGTAAAACATGACTACAAATCTTATAGTGCTCTCCACCTTTTATAATATGCTCACAGAAAAATTGTTAGCAAAGAGTTGTATAAATAGGTTCATACAGTAGAAGGACATGCTTGTGTACTGAGAAATACTTTATCAAAGTGTACATTGATACAGAAACTGATTGTGTCAATAAAGAAGTCAAATACAAGGAATAGTCTATGTTAGTCTCAGAATCACAAGTGAAGTGTTACTCAAATATGTCAGAGTGGTTTCGTTATTAATGTTGGCAATGAAGTGGAGGTGACAAAAATTGAGCTACTTTATAATTATAAATTTATAATTATAATGACCAGTTGAAGGAAGTACATTTAGTTATAATTGACATGTACTCACAGGTTCTATGAAATCTATGGTACAACGACTAATGTCAAGGAGGCATCAACAGACCCAACAGTTGTACTTCCAAACAAAAGGGTCATTCAGAAAAGAGTTAGGAGAATAATTTCTTGTAAACGAAGGGTGCTACCATTTGGACCAATTGCTAAAGACAAGCCGATAGAGTTGAGCCAGCTAAAAATTGTTTTGGGTGAGTGATAAAGAGTAGATAACTCCAGATATTTTCATGTCTGTTCCTAATCTAGCCTATTTTGACAAACTGTTGTTTTGCGGAGGTGTCACCCGGTCGAGCGAGCGAGCAACACAACAGCTTGTCACAAGACGTACTGCAACTGATGCATCAGCTGCACTGAAAGGGAGTTGTTCTCTTCCGTCTATGCGGCTTGGCTGCGATGTTATGGCGGTCGCTCCATTGGTAATCATAACGGATTTCGCACAGAAATTTATGTAGAAAAAAAAGAGGGCAACATTTAACCAAAGACCAGTCTTTGTTGTGAACGTTACTAGAATTTAAGAATAAAATAAATTGAAAATAAAATCTATAAGAACAAATAAAACTGGCTGATACAAAAATAGAAATCAAACTGACTGAGCGCACAAATAATGACATGTTTAGTCGCTGTTGTTGCCTAAGTTCTCAAGTTCTACTAAAGTTTACCGCAGAGACTGGTCGCTGGTTAAACGTTATAATCTTATTTTTTCTGCATAAATTTTTGCGCGAAATTCGTTATGATTACCAATGGAACGACCGACATAACATCGCAACCAAGAAGCATAGACGGAAGAGAACAACTCCCTATAAGCGCAGCTGATGCATCAGGTGCAGTACGTCTTGTGACAAGCTGTTGTATTGCTCGCCCGCTCGACGGGGGAACAACTCTGCAAAAACAACAGTTTGTCAAGACAGGCTATTCCTAATCACGCTCATATAAGTATTACTCAAGGTATGGACCTTATATCAGGGGAAGTGTTGGCGAAAGCGTTAGTTTTATTTTAACTTTTAAGAAACAAAATTAACTTTTTTATCATGAAGAAGTCATTAGCGAAGCCACTGCAACTTGCTCATAGGGTGAAAACATATTTGGTAAATTCCAATATATTGGCAGGCTGTCGGCTGTTAGCTACAAATGAAATGCTACTCCTTGGCAGCTTCTCAAATCCAAGAAATGACCATAGATTCTAGCTGACATAAAACATCTTATACATATAGTAATTGAAATACAATATATAGTTAATATAGTTTACACATATTACAGCTACCAATCAGGGAAGTCCTGCCTTCACTCGAGAGGACAAACAACTCCTAAAAGACCTCAATGTACTCACTGGTCCTTATAGTGTTGATCAGAGCAGAAAAGTGTTTTCCAACCAAGCTTACCTAAAGAGTAAATCAACCCTACCAGCATGTTCAGATAAAGAAGATCTAGATTATTCAAGAGCGCAGGTTGAACAAAGAGAACAAGGACAGACAGAGGTTGCTCATTCTCCAGGTACTGAACAAAGAGAACAAGGACAGACAGAGGTCGCTCATTTTCCAGGTACTGAACAAAGAGAACAAGGACAGACTGAGGTCGCTCATTCTCCAGGCACTGAACAAAGAGAACAAGGACCGACAGAGGTCGCTCATTCTTTATGCATTGAACAAAGAGACCAAGGACAGGCAAAAGTCGCTCATTTTCCAGGCACTGAACTTGTAGAAACAGAATGCAGAACTGATATAAACATTTCAGCCATTGCTGATATTTGTGTAAAACCAAAAGAACATTCTGGTATCAGAAAATTGTTGTTCGGTTGTTTTAAATGAATTGTTTGTTTTGAATTTTTGTTGTATTGTTTCTCGTACTGGTTGCTATAAATTAGAACAGATCTTTAAACATGTGTTTTGTTAATAGCCTAAGCTTGTCTACCAAATCAATTTTATCTTTCAATAATCAATAATAGAGCTGCTCTATAAGTTGAGAGAATTAAGGATAGGGAAAAATGGATTTACTTCTAATAGTAACAATGAGTAGATAACTCTCCACTGGTAAACAACACCCGAGTCTAAGAAATGACTGACTACTTGTCTACTGTGCTGTACTGACCCACCTAACAATCTCTCCTCTTCATTCTCGACAATCAATTTCTATCCGAATGCGGGAATGCCAGGATACTAGTAGATATAACATGTTGATAAAGTCTATGGTGTGCAAAGAATGAGAGAGTCATTTTGTACACACCATAAACTGCTTGAAGTATCTGCTTAACAGACCAGGTTTACTGGAGAAGCCATACTAATTAGTTTACTAAAAGCCATAAACTAATTTAAATCTATCATAGAGTTACTCAGTAACCAATAATATAGAATAAATTGTTAGTGCTGGAGTCTTAAAGCCATAGCCTGAGGACCATTACAGCTTGCAGGAAGATATACATGTAGTTTAACGTTAGTGCTGCCTGCTAGTTTGATATAAATCAGTCTATATTGTACTACAGAGCTGATTGAGCCTACCAATCTTGATCAGTTATATCACAGGTGGGGGCGGAACAGATGCCAGCCTTGTTTAAAATTTGCCATGTCACACATAATAGAAAATACTTTCTTTGCACATCAGATAGACACCAAAGCCAAAATCTCAACCAAATTGTGGCTTCAACTTGTATATATTGCAAAGACCTAAATATTTATCCTTAAAAACTTCAAAATAGTAAATATTATTGATAAGGAAAGACAATTGCAGGTAGAGTTTAAATCTAGGATGCCTTTGTTGAGCATAGGGAATCGTTTAGTTGTAGCAGTGATACTAGTCATGCAATAAATTTACCGTAAAACCTGTAATTGAACGCCACATTTATTTGACCGCCACCTCCATTTGACCGCCGCTTTGAGTTTCTTTGATTTTTATGAACCCATAATATCAAGTGATCAATAGAAAAGTGTCCACAAAATCGTATTAATAATGAATCGTTTACATTGATAACAGTCAATTCTCCCATTGTCCATCTCTAAAGCTTTTCGCGTTTTTTGTTAAAACTTTGAAAGCAACACCATAAAAATAATCAATAACGGTCTCAGGCTAATACATGTAGTAGTTTTTCGTTTAACGTGGTCTTTATACTTTGAAGTACACGTACATATATAAAAAAAATGGTTTAAATTTGTAACGGTAGATGAACTTTCAAAGCAACTCCATAGAAATAATTACTAACCGTCTCAGGCTAATAGTAGTTTCTTGTTTTACGCGGTTTTAATAATTTGAAGAACACGCACATAAAAAAACAGTTTACAAGTTTTTGACCAAAGGCTACATTAAGCGAGCAAACATTTACGCATTACATTTGTGCTAAAAGCAGCGCTTAAAAGTTTTGCTTTTCCATAAATTCGTTTAGACGCTAATATCGACTAGCTCAGCAGTGCAGAAAAAAAGTTAAGGCCAGACGATATTGTGGAAGGTATTGGACAACTAAAAGATGTTCGTTAAATCGAAAGCAACAATCAGAACGCAGCTATCCGAGCAAACGATGAAGAAATTTTTGTTTTAAATACGTTAATTTTTGTTTCTGCATGTAACATAAGTATGGTTCGTTTATGTTACTTGTTCATGAATATATATTTGTATCATTTGATAGATTATCATTATATAACTTTTAAATATGCAGATTTATAGCATGTTATTTAATAACATCCTTGCAGTAATCTTAACATGGCTTACAATGGATCGATGCTCATAACTCCTCTTCTATTGCTCATAAAAAGCTAGTTTTGGCTGCAAACTGTAGCAAACATATCAATGATTGCAATGAGCTTTTATGCAGCGTTGGTAAATATAAATATGAAATAAAAATATGTCTTTAAATTTAGAATGAAATAAAAGTTGAAAATGACAACAAATTGCTAAGAATAACACAGGCTATAATATCATCGCAGGTCAACTGCAAGCAATAGATATCAACTGGTAGATATATTTCTCTGTTTTTCCATGCACATTTATTAAGAGATCTTTGACAAGTTGGATGTAAGTTGGCAGATTTAATGCATCCAAAAGGCTTAATATCGCTCCACCAAAAAAAGAGAACAAAATATAGGTGACATCTGCGTCGCCCATAATAGGGCTAAATTTATCTTCCGAAAATTCTGATGAGCCATTTGAAAAATACACTGCCAGCCTCTATTTAAACACCCCCTTTAATAGACTGCCACTATTGAGAAAAGGTTGAAAAATAAAGCGCTATGGCGTTCAATTAGGGTTTTTTGTAGTAGTTTATTGATTCCTATACTTCAAACTGGAGCTATCTCCTTTATCAATGGCCTTATTCCTGGAGCACTCACCAACTGAAATCAGTAAGGCAGCTTAGACTATCCTATTGTATCTAAATATGGAAATAAGCCAGATGTAAATCCTGAGAGACTCCGATTATCAGCATCTGCCTTGAAAGACTATTGAGCTGGGGATTAATTCATCTCTGCTTTTAGAGTGAGTTGCAGGATTCAAAGTTTTGGAAATCATAATAATATGTTTTTGCCCTGCTGACAAGCATGCTCTTAAAATAGCCTGTGTTCTACATTTAAGTTGTTAATAAACAGAGTCCTCCTCTGACAAGTACTCAAACTATCCTACTTTCAATATCTAATATGTTGAAAGTCAGCAGAATTTAATACTGTTGATTATTTTAAAATTATATAATTTATATAAATCATATCATCTTTACTATTCCATGTAGTAGACTCTTCAGTAACTGATTACTATCCAGTGTTAGAGGAAGTGAACTAAACCATATCTGATAGGTAAGTTTTACTGGAGCCAATACTTCTATGGCTACTGATATATATGGTGTTTTTATATTTTAGTACGTTTATAGTTTATATCTTTTTTCTAAGTGGCTGATCTTTTAATACTTCCTTCTTTGCCTATTCTATTGTATCATTTGAGAATGTTGATTATTTCAGTACATCGATCTTTGTTATTAATAACCAGGATTGTCTGGTTCGCTGACATGTTCATCTGTTTGGAGTTACAAGCCTCAGAGTATGTTAGCAAGATTCATTTTAGTGATCTCGCCCAGATTTCCCTATCAGTGCTACAGATGATCCTAAGTTTTCATGTTTAAACAAGTGCATACATTCGACTAACCATTATAAAGCAAATGGTAACAAGAGAAGACAACTCTCATTTTATATTTTGCAACTCTTAATTTATGTTTGTCACAATTTGTTACTTAAGTGTCAATTGGCTAACAAACTGTGAGCAGCTCGTTGGTCAGCATTTACTGAACTGATGGATTCTGTTTGAACAGTAGAGTATTTGTAGAGTTAATGAGATTACATATGTAAAAAGGTAACAGTAAGCCTATGTGTGTTTTATATCTGTCTCTGTTCTCTAGATGAAGGTTGATTATGAATAGAGAGGCATTATGTTTTTCATCGTAATCACCATGCACTAGTAAAAAAGATTAGACCTTACATAGACTAAGTATATATGAATAATTCTCTCTTTTATGTTGTCCAGCCAGAGTGTCCTTTACACTCGGGCTGTGACTAATGTCAGCCAAGGTCAGGTAGGCAACTTAAGAATATAGAAGGGGTGAAGATGAGATGTGATTGTCACAAACAAACAAATTGTCATGATGTTAGCAAGAACATATCGTAGTTCAGGTTTTGAGGCTGGTCAATCTGGAGTTGCTTTTCTAGCAATAGTGGGAGCAACTAACTCCTGCCATAAGTAGACAACTCTGACAATAACAGTGGACTGACCCTATGACCAACCCATTCTATGTAGATCCATCACACAAAACAAGTTTAGAGAAATTGGGTTCATAGTTATTCTTGTCTATATTACAACAGCTTGTAACTATAACCATTCTAGCATGAGGTATCATTTTTGTGTTTCTTTGGAAATGGTATTCTTCTACTTGTTTTGTACTCAGCAGAAAAACTGTTCACTCTTTATGATAGTTTTACTAATCAGCCTAAGTCAGCATCAATAAAACCTACTTTCAGAAACATTATTGATAGATTTTTAACAACTCTCAAAGGTTTGCTAGGTATCACAATCAATTAGGGGTAAATAGGGTCAGAGCATGTATAATATTAGCTGTTTTTCCATACACTAACACTGTTTTTCTACATAACTGGTGATAAACTCAGATGAATGGCTTAACATGTTATTATTACTGATAAATTCCTTAAATTCCGAATGGTGTAAAATACTGTTAGATGTTGCAAAGCCCTAAAAATGACTTCGATTCAATTAAAGTCTCTTCAAGAACTTGAATTCCCAATTATTTTGCATCATATAACGAGTGAGAACCGATTGAATTCGGTATTTACACAATTATCTCTACAGTTTGATGTTGTGATCGATGTTTTGTAAAAGTACCATGGAAAGCCGTTATGAAGGCTTTCTGACAGAATAAAGGAAGCAGGCGGGCCATTATAAAGGCTTTGCATAAAGGAGCTAGGGCTAGTATTCATAAAATATAAAACAATATAAGCACAAAAATAAACATACCTTTCTGGATGACTAGCGCATATATGCTTAACAATATTACATTTATCTGTATCGAGGTAAAACTGGAACAACTAAGTTTATTGTCAGTCTGGAGGCAAATCATAGAACTACTACACTAGTGCATGGTACATGCGATCGACTGATAAGATACATGTAGTGATATCTTGTGGAGATGTGTGCGGTTGGCATCATTGGACTGCACTGACATCTTCACTTTAGCACACATATAACGGATTGGTTTACTTAGGATATCACCATCCATCAGTGCAGTAATAATCGTAGAGGTAGAAATAATAAAGGGTAGCATTGGTGCATTTGGACTCGAGGTGTTTTGCTTATTGTAAATAAAGAATCGAATCATTTTGTCTATAGTGACAGTAAAGAGCCGATTGAATTCAATATTTGCTGGTAGAATGGGCTGAGTCAATTCAATTATACTGTCAGTGAAAGATACCAGACAATCATTTCAGTTTAATTTGTTTGTGAGTTGAGGCTTGCTTTAGCGAGCATGTTAAACTGAGTGCCCATCTGTGGATATTCTTAAATGGCAGCTTGATGTACCATTATAACAAAATGATCACCACAAGTACCGTGACCACCATGAAAACGAGAAACAGTACGAATGCTGGAATACACTGATAGATACAAGGTAAGGTAAAGTTGTGTTGGTACAGTTGAAATTCCAAGAAAGTCAATAGCTAGTAATTGCGGCTTGACTTTGCTGCTGCAAAGTTGACCTCTGAAAAGTTCAACTTCAAAAGCGATTTTAGCTAGAGAACTTAACAAATTTGCTAAGCTGGAACTATGAAAATGTGAGTTATATGCAAGTTAAATCTTTTTTACCATGTGAATCAAAGGATGGCTATAGTAGTTGAATATATAATTTATTTAATAATTATTTATGATAAAAATAATATCTAATTAAATATGTAATATATAGAAGAAAATGTAACGTACACATCACAAATAAACCTTACAGATATATCACCTAGAAAAGTATTGCTAGTAATTGGGGCACCCAAAGTTTATCCATGGAGCTTGTGGAGGCCCCACAGGTAAATGACGATAAGAGGGTCTTATGCATCTTTAATGCGCTTTACGTCTTCATTGGTAACAGGAGAGCACAACTTTCTCTTTCTCCCAGCACCTAAGAAATGCAGGCACATGATGAATGATGAAAGAGCTTCCAGTCAAAAAACTTAAAGGTTGACTTGCAACAAAATTCACATTACAGTTATTTGGTATCAAAAGATTCACCATGTCTTACTCTGCTGTGTTGTAGGTGCCACATATGTGGAAATGTGATTACAAGCTCTTAAAAGCTCAAAAACAAAAAGCCGCTGTAGATTGGAATCTTTATTTCTCTGACGTAGTCATGAAATTTGGTTATTGTCTTGGATGTTTTCACGTGAATTGAAAGGGCAATAAAAATCTCAATATAAAACTTATCGTAGCACTAGTTTATGACAAACACTTCGGGTTTTACCGAAGACCCCGTATCAAATATAGATGCTCGCTACTTTACACTTGTTTCGGTTCGGTCTAAACGGCAAGTCGTAATCTGATCATGTGACCCAATACTTCGCAAATAATTTCTGCAGCACTTTTCGATTATCACAAATGACCAACAGGCTCGTCATGATTATCAGACAATGATACGTACTCCTTCAAGCTAAGGCTAAAAAATTAAACAAATTTTTACGGTAAGCTATAAGATATCACTGCTACAAGTGACAGAATTAAAATGACGATAAAACAGACGTGTAAGAACAATAGACATGGTTTTATTGAACGCGTGAAGTATATTTGTGAAATATTTCGATGAATGAGGTTGCGTGAAAATGTAAACATTTGAGCCATTTTGAAAAGAGAATCCAAACTACGGCGGTCTCGTGTGGCAGCGATTAACTGTTCGTTTTTGAGCTTTTAAGAGCTTGTAATCACATTCCCACATATTTTGCGCCTACAACACAACAGAGTAAGACATGGTAAATCTTTTCATATCAAATAACTGTAACGTGAATTTTGTTGCTTTCACAACAAAATTCAAAGTTATCTTGAGTATTTATCTTTAAAGGTCAACCTTTAAAGATAAATACCCAAACAATTATCAATAACAATAAAATGAAACACATGGAATAAAAATCGCATAACTAAATTAATAAATTAAAGCCTGAAAGAGGGACTAAGTTGAACTATTTATAGATATAAATCTCAAAGTATGTGTGTAGTTCAGTTTGTCCAGTTATAGCTATTACAATATTAGAATGAAGACTTTGTATCGTAGAAGATGTACAATGGGAACTTCCCGTTCGCCAGGCAAATGCCTTAGCAATTTAGCTACGCGCGATTGATGGATTCTTTATCGATATATGTCGTTATATATGGGTGAAAATATGATGTCGTTCTCCGTTACAGCGCACATAATTTTATGCTTGCTCTCCCGTTAAAGCAAGCATTTAGCTCTTATTAGTACGCTTACTCAAATTAGCCATTGGCAATGTGCCAAGCATTTGTTTATAAGCTGATTTTTAATATCCGTGCAACGCCGAGCATTCCGTTTGTGTATATGTGACCCAGGCAGTCAGAATGTACAATCGTGCTAAAACCACATTTTTGGGTCTAATTAAAGATTTAAAATCAGCAAATTCTGAGGATTTTAATGCATTTTAAATTTATTAAATCGGGTTATTTATGCCCAGGTTATGCAGGATTTAGTAGAAAAGGTCTCGTGATGAACTAAATCTGTTGTTTTGATGTTAAGCAGGATAAAGTTGATGATTCATTAACTGTAAATCATGGTATTTGTTTACAAATCAAAATGCCATAGCAACCAACCACTAAATCTCAACCTACATGTATATTGATGAAACCTGGCATTCTCTACAATAAAACCCTGAAAAAGATGATTGTTGCATTTTTAATCCAATTCAATTGACGGTTGACCTCCCAAAGGTCATGGTAAGGTTAACAATATATGTGGCTAAAAGCTCGCCGTCCTGGAGATATTCATTAAAAGGGTATGCTTCAAACTGGGCACTTCTCATCAAGCTACATTGCTATGACTGCATATAATGACAGTCCAACAACTTAACAAAACGTTGGAAGTGTATTCAGAATTGTCCACCTATACAGAAGGTCGTGGTAAGGTCAACAAAAAGTGACAACATAGGGCATCAGGATGCGGAAATATCAACTCAACTCATCAAGTGACCATTCAATCTAGAGCTCTTTTTATGCAGTTTAACACTTCCACAGTGTACCACTAGTACGCTGCAGACAATTATTGTAGCACATTGGAGGGGTTTGTTTGTTATGCTAGTGGCAATTTGTCCCAACACAACCATATCCAATGTTTCCTTCGGTAATCCTTGATACACAGTTCTAATAAGGCTTAATTGTTCAAATGACATAAAACTAATGCATAATTCCCTACATTTGCATCCGCTTATTAGTTTGATGTCAACAGCTAGAATGGGAATGTTATCAGCAGCGATAGGCTGATCGTTATTCTCTGTAATTTGATTTAATTCATTCGCATTTTCGTTAGCAGCCACATATTGCGTAAGCAGCTGTATTTCTAAAATTGCCCTATTTTCACAATCCTCATCATCGCTTTCACTATGATCTGAGGCAGCTGACTCAGATTCTAAGTGGAAATACTCATCTAGCATCAACTAGCCGTAATTTTTCCGATTGTTTTATTTTGTTATAGCCTGAAGCATTAAAACAGGAAATAGCCACATACATGCGCGCACCCGCAGTTAGAGCCTAAATCTAAGATCTTGGGTTATGAAAAATTCCATAGCAACCACTGATATGGCTATAATTAAATGGCAATTCTGGCTTTATGATTGGTCAGACACAAAAATAAACAAGACCATGTGAAAGAGCAGGGTTGAATGCTCTATAAACCACTGTTTACTAAAATAGTGACGGTAAGTCATATAACAGCGTAAAGCACGCTTAGCGCGCTATTGTGAACAATGCATTTACCACACGATTGTACATTCTGACCGCCGGGATCACATATATATATACAGTCAAACATGGATAACTCGAACTTCAAGGGACCGAGCAAAAGTGTTCGAATTATCAGAGCGTTCAAGTTATCAGAGCACTGTCACAAGTCCATATATTTACTTATTTATTAGTAGATACATGTACATATACAAACTATAATATAAATCAAAAGCACAAATGGCTTGTTTCAAATTAAATGCTTCTAATGTAAAGTTTAAAACGTTTTCATGAAAAAGTATAGAGATTTTTCTATCACTTAATATTGGTTTGTTGTTTGAGGTGATGTTATTGCCAGGACGTTTTTCAGATTGACATTGGCAAAACTTGATCGTTGTTGAAATGCTCAAAAGAAAAGACATTTTTTTCTTTTGGGGTTTTACCCACGATCAATTTTGCCGTTTTTTCTTGAAGTTTATGCAGATTACCTTACTTTACCTGGGATTCGTTAAGAGCAACACTCCGAGGCAGTTCAATTAGAAGTTTTACGAGGTTTTACGGTAAATTCTATATCACTCACGCTTTTTTAATAGATACTTATTGAATGTACACACGTATTCTAAGTTTAAGTCAAACGATGAATAGTTTTTTGTAGCTCAGACAACGTATACGTTTAATTACAACATTTTTTAAGACGTTTTAAACATTCAACATTCCGACGTTGATTCAACACGGAATCAACGTCGGAAAACTATTCATCACGGGCTAGCCGGGTCACGCACTCAAGGATTTTCGCCACGCACATACAAAACAACATGCGATTTTTGTTTTGTATGTGCGTGGCGAAAATCCTTGCCCGCGTGACCCGGCTAGCCCGTGCTATTCATCGTATCGCAGTATAAATCAAATTTCACCAAACTTTTAGAAAAGTCGTTGACAAAAATATTTTGCCGATGGTGGTAATAACGACGCTTATGAATTACGAAAAGATGAAGTTTACCTCTATGACTTTGAATAAAGTGATTTTCTAAAGCGATAACAACCGTTTCGGTAGCCGTTGGGCAAAAAAACAGTTCGAATTAACAGTGTTGAGTTCGAGTTATCTATAGCAATTTATCATTACGTGGGAACGGACCAAAGGAAATGTTCGAATTAACCATGTGTTCGAGCTATCCGTGGACGAGTTATCCATGTTTGACTGTATATAAATCTTGGTGTTTCTTTGTCTGTCATTATTGTGCCCAATTACAACGATAACGTCCTAGGAAACCAAAAAATCCCCTTCGCACTAGGATTGAACTTGAAACTTTCACATCGCGGAGAGGCGCACTATCAATTACACTACGCCTCCAACTGACAATACTAATAAATAATTGTGCGCATACTTATGCACCTGCTAATCTTTAATGCTGACTGGTTAAAATAGCACATTGCAGCCAGCACACTTGAAGATCATGAGTGAGTGAGAGATCATTATGCAATATTTTTTCCTAACGCTGGCTCTATAATAACGGGTCTTATTTTAGTACAAATTTCGACTAGCTTGTGTTACTTAAACTCATTTTGAAAAAAAACAATTACAATTGTGGTTTTCATGTTAAGCAAAGGTGAACTAAAGTGCAGCCTTGGCTACACAAGAAACAAATGGTTCATAGGTAGAGGTCAGGGCAGAGATACAAAGCTAGCCTAACTTAGCCATCTAAAATTTAAGTCCCCAAAACTTCTTTTTCAGATAGATCGACAAGGTAAAAATTAAATGCAAAAGGTATCCCATACAAAACCAATAATGTACATGAATGTAAATAACTGCATTTATATGTCGTGAACTACCACACTATCAACAGTACTTCGAAAAATTTGAAAGCTGAAATTTAAAAACCACTTGGTCTGTTAAAATAAACATTTACTATAATTTTACTTGCACATCAAAGAATTTCATGATGATCGTAAATCAAGGTTTGATAGAATCCTCACTCACCCTCTGCTCTCACAGCACTGCCTGACTCTTGGTGAGATGGCAAGGGAGAGGTAGGAGAAGCTATGGGTGCTTCTGTGGCATTCTCAATGCATCCACCAGCATCAGCTACGATCTCTTCATGGTGAAACATGGATGGGTCATTGATGCCTACACCGACTATATCATTACATGAGGTCCCATATACAGCATCGCTTTCCAGCTCTAACGTAATGACACGCGGATCTTCAGGAGCTGAAACAAAGTCAAGTGAGAGAAGGTCAAAGTTTGAGAGACCAACCAGCTGAGCTCACCTAATCAATGTAAAAGAAACCAGAGAGCAAGTTGAGCGATAGAGAGACTAACAGACGGAACATGTCATGACTAACAAACCAACAACATTAAACAAAGTGCCTCATACAGTTACGCTACCTTGAAAGTAAACCAAACAGTATTGAATAGTGTCAACACTCACCTGGTGGTAAGCTCTCCTCAGAAACTGAACTGCTATCGGTGAGACCAGAGTCAGAAGTAGATGAGCTGTCAGAATGAGGCCAATAGAAAGTAGGACTAGAGCCCCTAGCCTCATTCTCAGAGACACGAGGTGAAGATGAGGATGTTCCAGAGGAATGAGGTGCCCTGGCTGTTGCGCTAAATAAAAGGAAATCTCATGAAAACGGGAACACAGTCCAGATGCTGTTTATGTCTCCATAAATATGAAAGATATAGCCTTACTTCACTGAACATAGTAGAAACAATAAAGCCATATATCTATACAATATGTACACACTTGCTGATAGGTATAAACTGCTGTGAGAGTAACAGATGATACAAAACAAAATATTTTCCTGCAGTTTTTACATTCACATAAAAACAGTTTCTTTAAAATCGCTAACAAAAATGATAGCCTTTCACAAATAGAACGAAACATCTCTATACAAGAGAAGTTCCTATGACATATACCTCCTATGACGTAAGTTCCAGATAATGCAAACAATTTATGTCAAGTTTCTGTTTCACACTACGTAAAAAATCCCATATAACACATAGTGTCAAGTCATGCGTGTGCTTAAATTCGATTTGAATGTTAATCTATCACGGCGCACTTGTGCAAAAAAAACGACCCACCTATATCATTATATCTATTATATATACAACTTTCGCGACATCTCGTTTGTCATGATAGATCATCAGATGTGTCGACAAAACAGAGAATAGGTAGCTGCGCAATTGTTCCTAAATAAAAAAGTGATCAATTGGTGCAGGTATTACAGCGTCAATTTATCATATTGAGTATCACAAGTTGGATTATCGCCAACAGTTATCATTTATCTTAACCGCTGGGTGCCGATCGACGACGAACAGGAAGTACCTCTATTTTTATAATGAAAATATTTTTTGTTAAGTTAAAATATTGTTTTATTGTAGAATCATAAAATATTTGTTATTAGTTTTACTTTGTAGAATAGACTTTGCTGTTTAAAAAAATAAACAAATCATTGAAAATGAACTTCGAAGATGTGCGTTCCCCATCAACTTATAGTAAAATTACTGCAAGTGTAGTCTATAAAACCATTGCGATTGATCAGAAAAAGGAAAAAAAGTTGTCAATGCAAACCAATAATACGGCAGTTACGGTACATCCCACAAATTAACCCTTTGGCTAGGGAAACGACCAAACTGTAGTCTATTAGTTCCACGGAGAAACAACATTTTTTGTTGCTTTCGGTACACTTTTATAAATCTGTGGCCTAGTAACAATAAACAAAGGATATAAACGCTAGTAAATCTTAAATAGTATCGACAAGATATTGGTCGATGAATCACAATATGATAGGATCATCTGAGATGCGTTGCTTTGTGCTAAAAGCTAAAGAAATGGTGACTCTTTTAAAAAAAAGGAAGTTGGAAAAACCAGCCAACATGTGATCTTTTGTCTGCTCAGTATGATAAAAATTCGAATGCTGGTAGCGATGTAAACTTTTAAGACTTTGAATATAAAGAGAAAAGCGATGGTTATGGTAGCTCGGACAATGACATTGCAACTGGCGTTGTCTTTGCTGTGGCGTTGGACTCTGCCGAAAGGAACGCTTCCAAGCATTTCATACATAGAAAATTGTAGACAGTCGTAGCTTTTTGTAGTAGTACATATGTAAATGAATGATAATGTACAAAAGATTTTGTTAATAGAAATAAATTTCAGTTTGAGCTGTGTATGTTCATAGAATACCGATTTTATTGAATTTGAAAAAATAAATTACACGATTTTCAGTTGTTTTGCAGGGCTTTCACCCAGCCAAAGGGTTAAAAAAATTGTCAGGTTTTTCCTTTTTGCGTGGCCAAAGGGGTGAGTTTGGAATGATCTTAGAATGGATTAGACAATTTACATGTACCTTATTGTTCTTATAACGTAAAATCCCTTGTTGGAGGAGTGGCTACTGTATTGAGGTTTGTAATTTATGCCATAAAATCTTTTTATTAGTTCCTTAACTCTTTCGCTACCGCAAGCTGATGTATCGGCTTATCAATAGGACTTCACTTTTGTTTTTATTACGAAGCCCACACGTTAGCCAGACTCATCAAATTTTGTCTCCACTGAAACAACCTTTTTGCCAAGCACGTGCAACCAATAAAAATTTTTTTAGTTCAACAATTCCAACAATTCGCGGTAATATAAGCACAGACCATAAGCCGAAGTATCGGCTTATCAATAGGGTTTCACTTTTCTTTTTATTACGAAGCCCATGCATTAGCTGGACTAATCAAATTTGGTTTCCCACGAAACAACCTTGTTACCAATCACGTGCAACCAATAAAAAAAAATTTGGCTCAACAACAATTCTATTTCTAATTATTTTTCAAAACGGCCAAACCAGATCGTTATCGTCATGGCAATAAGAAACACGCCGCGTTCGTTCAACGCAAAAACAAATTGCAAGAGTGAGATTCACTAAATAATTTTACACCTATCTTGTAGAGAATCTTTTTCTGAACACGATGTATTTTACAGTAAAACAATATCAGCTTTAATTCTCAAGATATTGCTTAAATACTAGAAGTAAATCGGTTTTTCGAAAATCCTTTAGAATTAATTTGGTCAGAATAATCGTTCGGTCAGAATGTAATGCGGTAGCAAAAAAGTTAACTCTTTCGCTACCAAATATATTTCTTTACCAGGGCATAATTGCGTATTTGAAACCTAATATTTGTGCAATGCGTCAGACATGACTGGTCATTGTTAAAAATAATGTGCGGTAAAAAATAAAGCTTTCACAGAGTGAAACAACGCTCAGGATGAGTTGTAAACATATTTTCTATTGGCTCGATGCAAGCAGATATTTCTTTTATTCAAGTACAGATAGTCCAGTTCATTAACTTCTTATTAATCAGTAATGTTTTGTACAAAACATACTACACAATTTGAACTTGGCCACATGCAAATCCCTAGTCATACTGCAAGTTGATTTTTGTAGTTCTGAACAATATAAACTTTATTATTATAAACAAGATATAGTCTCATAGAGTTAATAAAGAAACAGAGGAGAGAAGATTTCTTACTCACTTTGCTCGAGTCTTTACCAACAGTTCTAGCCACTGTTTCCGAGACACTTCACTAATGGTATCATGAACATGTTCATTAAACTTGTTTCGAGGCTTTCTCTCTGCCATCCTATCAAGCGCAAGCCTTGTTGTGTTGTTCATTAGACGAATAAACCCTCTATCAGATATCTTAGCCCTATTACATCTCAGAGCAGCCTGTAACACAGGAAATATACAGAGAAATAGAGTTGCTTTAAAACATACACAGGAATAAATAGAAACCGTATTATTTAATCATATTGAGTGATTGTACAGATATCAACAGAACGCAAGCTTTACTTGACAACCGAACTATGTCATAATATAAAACTAATTATGCTGTATTATAGATACTCAAGTGATAACTTTCTAGAGAAATACGTGCATTAAAAAATTAACAGAACTTTATAATTTAACATCTTGGACTAGACTCTCAGGCTACAATAGTTGGAATATAAAGTACTCCAATGATAATAAAATAGACAGCACAAACCTTTATAAACCTCTGACTGGCCATCATGCTCATCATCAACACATACACTCTGTAGTTAGAGAGGTGAGAGAAGTTCTTGACTCTAACCAGATGTTCATACTCGTATCCAAAAGTACCCACTTCAATAGCCTCTTTCTATGAACATAAATTATGGTCAGTAAATCAGTTTATTTCCAAGAACCACCAAACTGTTAGTTGGAGTGAATGTTAAGTTATAAAACAGTGCAGACCACATGATATAATAACTTCGAATAAAATGTCTGACACACATAGGAACTGACAACAAAGATGCTGTTTCATCATTATTATGTAATCAAGACGTGCTGACTATGTACCTTGATATAAAACATTCAGGGGTTAAAGAAAACTACAGCTATCAGCCACTACTGACAAAGCATTTCATTTATTACTCGAGAAATTCAGAAAGATACTAGAGTAGACGAAAACACAAATTTAATCATCTATTAAAATAGAAAACTACATAGTAATGTCTCAAATAGTTCACATGTCCTCTAGCTCACATGTTGACTCAATGAAACACTGTTTGGTCTATTATAGATTGTTAGATTCACATGTCTGTACTACATGTAATTGTACAATATACAAATAACCATACCATGGCAGCACGAACTTTAGAAGGAATGACCGACTCCATGAGCAGCTGAGACACAGAGTTCATACTGAGAGAGCCATCAGCAACACTTGTCTCACTCTTTGAACATCTCTGTAAACCATTTCAGTTGAAAATACTTTAATAGTTCGATATAATACAATCATAATGCCATCATGTTCGATGTAACAAAACTTTAAATATTTTAGAAATGTCACAGTTTCTGTGTGTGCTCAGTCGTGCAAGGGCTAATCATTGTATGTTGAACTTACTGATTACCTCAAACCCTTGACTTTATCCTATGAGTGCTATCATCAATGGCATAAAGATATTCAGCTAATCATAACCATTAGATTCCTATTAAAATATTGTAGAGCTCAATGTTATCCCTTGATTGATTGCAGATAATGATAAAACATTTTATGTTTAAACATTGCTATATCATTAACGATAGGTTTCTTGTACAATGACCTTACTTACCATAGTAACTTTATGAGACGCTCTACTATGAGTCTGATCAGTAAGACTTCTAGATTTTGTAGCATTCTATAAAACAATGATTACAATATAAGCTATGTAACATTTTTACATTTAGAAAATCCATAAATTTTAGCTACTACATATAAATACTCGGACACTTTCTCTAAACCAAGATGATTTGTGGGAGGCAACTCAATGCTTGCCTAAACAACTACAATCTGATGGTCATTGCACTATATCTACACCTTAGTTTGTGATTCTTAGCCATGACAGCGTAACACTCTAGTATGCCTTTCCCAGCACAGCGTTGTTGTGGCTTGCTTTCCATCAGTCAGGTAAACAACTGTTCAATTCTCCTGACAGGCATACGATCAAGTATGCAAAACTTCATTCCCTTCTGATGGTTAGGCTAAAGTATGAGTTTATTCGTCCATCATTTCCTTTACTATAAATAGGCAATATAATTGTTGTAAATAAATATCTAACCTCAGCCATCACTAATTATTTAAAAAAATTATAAATCGATTTACATATGATTAGAAGTTAGATCATACGCTGAAATGCTTGCAATGCCTTACAATTCTTGATAAGAGTATGTTCAACGTAAGGCAAATGAGTACATAAATTTGTTTATCTGATTTCAAATTATTTTTCGAACAGTATTATAAACCAGTCCGAATATCGACGTAGAAACTTAATGACGTATGTTTGGGCAGTCAAACGTCGCTGTTGATCCTATTATAACAATAAGGTTCCAATATAACCTTTTCGATATGATCACCACGCCAGTTTTAAAATTTATTACTTATTTATGTTCAGAATCATAAACAATTATGCATAGTCTGTATTACCAATGTGACGCCACGCCGCAAGACGTGTTAGTTGAATAATTATAGACAGAGGCCTTTTGAACAACACGTGATATCATACTTTAAACTGTTTAAATCAGCTATTCATCAGTAGCAGCTCGCAAAAACATTAACATTTAAGCTTCTGCAATAAACATACGTTTTACTCTAAATAATAAATAAAATTGAACGCCAAAATATAAACTGAATAGCGCTACCTCGAATTACAAATCCGAGCATACCTGCCAACTCTCACGCTTTAGGCGTGAGACTCACGCAATCACCCCAAAGAAAATATGAAAATGCGTGAGAAATGCGTGAGATTTTTGCCCCAATTTCCACAATTTTATATATACTATCATTGATACATCAATTGCCTCAAAACCAAATCTCACGCATTGCCCCACTCTTGGGTTGGCAGGTCTGAATCCGAGGGAACGTTATTCAGCTTTGAATTATTGTAATAGGAAAATGAATTGAAAAGTATAATATTACTTACCATTGACATGACTGAAAAAGTCTGGTAAAACAATGAGTAAATACTGGTTGATGCAACACTTGTTCACTTGTCAGCAAACGAGAATATTCAAATCTACAGCGTCGCGTAACGTAGCGTCCGACAATAGCATTTTATTTAGCAGTTGTATTGGACTTTGAAAGTGCCGTTACTTGTATAGCATTGTCCGACAAGCTTTTAAGACATTTCTGACAGTAGACTGCTCTCAAGACGTCGCCAGCACAACGTTAGAGGACAACTCTTGTACATTGCAGGCGGTATGCAGCTCCAGGAAATTTGATGAGTCTTCGATCTGACACTCAGCTGAAATGATTTCACACTTATAACATCTAAACTTGGTTTAATTAAAATGCTTTTTAAAATATGGATGTTGAGACCTCATAATGTTTGACAGAAAATAGCCTAGTGGAGTATTACATGATCCAATTTAGAATACATAATTATAACTTACTGTAACTTACAGAAATTTTAAGCTTTATTGCTCTTGTGATGAAAATATGAGTTGACATCTTTTAAATTGATACCTCTACTATTAGCGATGCCTTTTTTAACTTTTCTGTTAAAATGTTTTATTTTCTTTTCCGTAACATTATTTTTATTAGCAAGGCATGCCAGCTAAAATAAATTAGTTCAATAAGATTGAGAGATAACAATAAACGTTGCTGTAATATTTCCTAGAAGCACATACAAAGATCATGTTAATAAACAAACATATATTTGAGTAGTTGTACATTTTTGAGTTCAAGAGGGAACAAAATTATGCATCAAAATTGTTTCACAGCAGGTGAGTAAATTATGCAAAGACAAGGAATGTGAAAGCCATGTTCGAAACTGTTAGAGATAAAATGCTTATAATGACAATAGACACAAATATAAAAAATATCAGTTGCTTCCTAGTGGTTTAGAAACAGCAGAGATTATAGAACATGAGAGATTAGACAGGCAGGAGTAAAGAGTAATCCAATCACAGTATGTGCATCTTTGAACGGTCCAATTGTAGTGAGCATTACATGTTTAGAAGGTCCTACAAATAAAGAAGCAAAAGAAACTTCACAATCCAATAATAAACTAATTGCAGATTATAGTTGACTAACTAAACGACATTAACTTTTTACCTGCGGTAAACGTATGTATATTGTAGCTTGAGAAAAGCTACATGTATAATAAACATGATTTTTAAGTTGTCCCATAAGTTTCTTTAGACGTTATAAGGAACACAAAGAAGGCGCACGAATCTCCTCTTCTACTAGTAAAAACGTAATAATAAAAACGTCAAAACGTAATAATATACTTTCTCTATTTTTATTTGTGAAAGAACGCAGGCTGCTAAAAGAATGGAGATATTTAATGACATAACCCTGCTATTTATACCTTTTTTCATAGCTTATAGTATGTAGATATTATAAAATGCTGTGAGCCAAATTCAATCTTAATAAAATATAATAATAATAAAAATAAAATATTTAACACAATATCCAACAAATATAAATTCTATTTGAATGTAAAAAGTTAGCTAAATAATCACTTTTAAGGGAAACAAATAAAATGCCAGAAATTATTCTTTGAATTGGTCACATGATAAACATTCATCTAAGACCATTGTGTATCCATAAACTTGGAGTTATCCTCTCCATACTCTGTCCACTACAGCATATGTGACTCATATGGTAATTACTCTATAGATAACCGGTAGATAAATCCAACAAAAACACCTTCAGCATATACCAAATGCATTCGCTATAAGGCTAGTGTTTGGGTATCATAACCTACAAATGTTAACGATGCATCGCCACACACGCGCTTATCGACAGTCGATGAAACCTAACCGACTCGGTTACCAATAACCAACATGCACCCAAATCAAAGCAAATGCTACCATAACACTTCAACAGTAGTGAAGGTACTGCGATAAGAACCTAAACACTATCTGTGTACATCATTGAGCGCCTCTTACATGCAGAAAATCGAAAAGCTTCTTAAAAGTAGATTGAAACTGATGATTTTATTTTTATGAAATATTCACAACATTTTTCTTGTATCTTGCGCATGATGCGTATGTAGCGTCCTGCATGCTTGCAATCGAATTCTCAAAAAATATAAATCTATAAATATAAATTTATAGATCTGCAAATCTGAACCACACCAGCTGATGGAAACTATTGAAAAAACATACAGAAGTCTATGCGCATTAGAATAGAATAAACTAGAATATCTAGAACAGAATGAGCACAAATGTTACAATTCACACTTATAGAAATACATATTCATTACTAACCAAAACTAAACCCCGTATTAAACACGGCTGACCCATAATCTCAAGGACAATGACTCATAAGATTCTAGTTCAATGACTCACCACATCTGACTCAGCTCCAGTTTCCTTCAGTCTTGAGTAGGACCGTCCTCTACCTTCCCCTACGTTTATTCTCAAAGCCTAAAATCAGCAATAGCCGTGTTTCAAAGCTAGCGCAGTACGCTGGCAGCGAGAGATCAAGAAAAGGGTCACAAAACTATATAAGTATAAATTCTCTTTGAATATGTGTACCGCTTTATATTTCACCATGGAAAATGATCGTTAACATTTTCATGCAGCTCCTCAGCATGAAAGGACGGTACATTTCACTTCGTAGAGACTTGGTAGATAACAGTGGAAGGTAGGTACGAGCAATTGAATATTTTTGCTAAGATGAATAGTATGGCAGACAGCTGCCATATTATAAAAAGGTGTAATCATAGAGTTAGTTTTAGTATAAATCAAGTCATAACAAGTACACGTAGACGTAGTCAATGTAGATCTATAAATTAGAGGCTAAACTGTAACGGTCAAAAATCATATTCTTATAAGTACCGCTGTCACCATTTACTTATACTTGTTTTACATCAAGGCAGCTTTAATCTTGACTTCTTCTGACACTGTTACTAGAGTTACTAAAGTTCTCGATTAATAAAAATACCTATTTATTAAAAGAATATATGGTGAAAGTATATGTTAGTCATATAGTTGGCCATTTTCTTATTGTTTCCATAACGACTATTTGACATTTGTGTCGAGTAGTCTTGGAGCTCTGAAAACTGATTCCGGATTCACATGTGTTACTACAAGTCAGTCAAGTCAAACATGGATAACTCGAACTTCATGGGACAGAGCGAAAGTGTTCGAATTATCAGAGCGTTCAAGTTATCAGAGCACTGTCACAAGTCCATGTATTTACTTATTTATTAGTAGATACATGTACATATACAAACTATAATATAAATCAAAAGCACAAATGGCTTGTTTCAAATTAAATGCTTCTAATGTAAAGTTTAAAACGTTTTTATCAAAAAGTATAGAGATTTTTCTATCACTTGAGATTGGTTTGTTGTTTGAGGTGATGTTATTGCCAGGACGTTTTTTAAATTGACATTGGCAAAACTTGATCCTTGTTGAAATTCTCAAAAAAAAGACATCTTTTTCTTTTGAGCGATTTACCCACGATCAATTTTGCCGATTCTTCTTGAAGTTTATGCAAAGATTACCTCACTTTACCTTGCTTTCGAAGGGCGATCGCTAAGCGGATGTTTGGTATAAATCAAATTTCACCAAACCTTTAGAAAAGTCGTTGACAAAAATATTTTGCCGATGGTGGTAATAACGACGCTTATGAATTACGAAAAGATGAGGTTTACCTCTATGGCTTGGAATAAAGTGATTTTCTAAAGCCATAACAACCGTTTCGGTAGCCGTTGGGCAAAAAACAGTTTGAGTTAACAGTGTTGAGTTCGAGTTATCTATAGCAATTTATCACTACGTGGGAACGGACCAAAGAAACCGTTCGAGTTAACCATGTGTTCGAGCTATCCGTGGGCGAGTTATCCATGTTTGACTGTATATTGTAATTTTTCCAAATTTTTTCATTCAAAATGACGCTATTACGATAAGTTTTATATTGAGCTTTTTATTGGCCTTTCAATTCACGTGAGAATATCATGTGATAAGATGATATCCAAACTGTAATGAATACGTCAGGTAAATAAAGAGATTTCAAGCTACGGCGGCTTTTCTAACTACAAAGTGTATGTGTTGATGATGAGCATGATGGCCAGTCAGAGATTTATAAAAGTTTGTGCTGTCTATTCTGTTATCATTTGAATACTCCAACTGAATATATTCCAACTATTGTAGCCTGAGAATTTAGTCCAAGATGTTAAATAATAAAGTTCTGTTCTTTTTCAAGTGCATGTATTTCTCTAGAAGATATTAGTGCTATTCTCTAGTCTGATAAGTAAAATGTTTACTTATCAGACCAAATTCATCAGTTCATCAAATGATGACCAACCAGTTGCTTACGGTTTGTAAGCCATTTGGCAATTTAGCAACAAATGTGACATACATTGTGAATAAGACGTTGCAAAGTATAAAATGAGAGTTGTCTTCTCTTATTATCACACACTTTAAAATGGTTAGTTGAATGTATACAAGCAGTTGTTTAAATTTGGGATCATGTACAGCACTGATAGGAAAATCAAATGAAGGTTGATAAAAAGAACTTATCTGACATCACCTGAGGCTTGAAACTCTAAACAGATAAACATGTCAGCCATCGAGACAATTCTAGTTATTGATAAGAAAGATTGATGCACCAAAATAATCAACACGGCATTCTCAATTGACATGATATACATGATATAACAGGAAAAGAAAAGGAGAAGGTGTTAAATTACCAGCCACTTAGAGAAGAGATATAAACGTGTTGGAATATAAGAACACCAGATATACCAGTAGCCATAGAAGTATTGGCTACAGTAAAACTTACCTATCAGATATGGTTTAGTTTACTTCCTCTAACACCGGATAATAATCAGTTACTGAAGAGTCTACTACATAGAATAGTAAAGATTATATGATTTATATAAATTATATAATTTAAAATAATCAATAGTATTAAATTCTGCTATCAACATATTAGATATTGAAAGTAGGATAGTTTGAGTACTTGTCAGAGGAGGACTGTTTATTAACAACTTATATGTAGAACACAGACTATTTTAAGAGCATGCCGCTGGTGCTATGGTCAGCAGAGAAAAACATACCTATTATTCTACATTACATAGCTCGAATCATGCATCTCTCTCTAGCACCAGAGTTGATAATCAAAGTCTCTCAGGGTCTACATCTGGCATATTTCCATATTCAGATACAATAGGATAGTCTAAGCTGCCTTACTCAATTCATTTGGTGAATGCTCAAGAAAGTAGGCTATTGATAAAGAGGATAACTCCCTTTGAAGTAGAGTGATAGATAAACTGAATATATTGCAAGAATTGTCTCCCCTCACTGCTCTAAGTAAAAAGTCTCCCTATGCTCAACAAAGATATCCTGCATTTAAAACTTTACCTGCAACTGTCTTCCCTCATCGGTAACATTGTCCATTTAGGAAAAATTTAAAAAGACAAGTTTGGCCTTTGTAATATATTATTACACGTTAAAGCCAGTATTTAGTTGAGGTTGTGGCTTTGGAGTCCATCCGATGCATAGAGAATGTAATTTCTGCTATTTGCAATATGGCAAGTTTGTAACAATGCCGGCATCTGTTCCGCCCCCACCTGCGATATATCTTATCAAGATTGGTAGGCTCAATCAGCTATGGGTAACAATATAGAGTGTGATTCATATCAAGCAGGTAGGCAGTACTAACATTAAATTATCTTCCTGCAAGCTGCAATGGTCTTCAGGCTATGAGTTTGAGAATCCTGCATTAAGAACATATTCTATGTTGTTGGTTACTGAGTTTAGCTCTATGACGGATTTAAATTAGTTTACGGTTTTTGGTTTTCACAGTAAACCTGGAGACACTTCAAGTAGTCTATGGTGTGTACAGAATGACTCTCTCATCAACATGTTATATCTACTAGTACCCTGGCCATTCCATATGATGGTAGAGATTGTAATAGAATCCCTACATGTATATTTACAAAAGTTCTTACATCTACAGGGGTGACTTATTGGCACAGGTGGTAGTGTGTTGGCTGGTGATGGCGATTGATGTGGGTTTAAATTCTGAATCGATATCTTTTTTACCGCATACCGAGGCTTTGGACAAACTTATTATAACTATCTCTTATTATTATCAGTTTCATAAAGATTGTTCAACCAAAATATGATGATTTTTATCTAATTCCTTTTACTAAATTGACTTTGGACTGTTTTTAACAAGTAAACAACCTCAAGTTCTAGCTTCAACATTTGGATGCTGCGTTTCAACTTCTTTTAGACATGAGTACTATTTACTGGCAGAGAGTTATCTACTCATTGATGCTATTAGAGCTCTAACTCTGTTATCATTATCCTTAATCCTCTCGACTTGTAGAGTAGCTCTATTATTTACTATTAAAAAAGAAAATTAATTCGATAGACAAACTTAGGCTATTAACAAAACACATGTTTAGAGATCAGTTTTATTTTATAGCAACAACCAATATGAAAAACAATACAACAAAAATTCAAAACAAACAATTCATTTAAAACAACCGAACAACAATTTTCTGATACCAGAATGTTCTTTTGGTTTTACACAAATATCAGCAATGGCTGAAATGTTTATATCAGTTCTGCATTCTGTTTCTACAAGTTCAGTGCTTGGAGAATGAGCGACTTTTGCCTGTCCTTGTTCTCTTTGTTCAGTGCCTGGAGAATGAGCGACCTCAGTCTGTCCTTGTTCTCTTTGTTCAGTACCTGGAGAATGAGCGACTTTTGATCGACCATGCTTTCTTTGTGCTCTAGAATATTCTAGATATTTTTGTCAGAAAATGCTGGTAGGTTCAGTTCACTGTTTATGTTAGCTTGGTTAGTAGCCAGTTCCTTGCTATGATTAGCACTATAATGACCAGTAAGTGCTTTGAGGTCTTTTAGGAGTTGTTTGTCCTCTTGTGGGAAGGACTGTACTGATTGATAGCTGCAATACATGTAAACTATTAAATATGCATTATATCTCAATTACTACATATGTATATATAAAATGTTTTACGTCATCTAGAGTCTATTTTAACTTTTATATAACAGTGACAATAGATTATACAAGGAGCTGATATAAAACATAGCTAAATAGTTTATAAAACCTGTATACATATTTCTCAAATTTGGTATGTGTATTCGTTGGTTTGATCGTCCAGCTCTAGCTATTGATATCTCGGAACATTTCGATTCCGTATCGCAGATGATTTGAACTAAGGCCCTCCGGTTTACTAATCAGACACCATACCAACTCAGCCACACGAATTTGATTGTTTAACTTGCGATATATGTCGCTATATGGGAGCAAATGCAGGGTGATTGTATAAGGTCACCGAGACAAGAGGGTTGCTCTATCAGTAGCTTACTCAAATTATGCATTGGCAATGTGCCAGGCTAATAGCAAGTAGCAGACAACTCTCATTGCCTTTCATTGTTTATAAGCTGATTTTAATACCCGGGCAACACCGGGTAGCACAGCTAGTCTATCTTTATATAAAAAACCCAAAATCCGTCTGTAGTTCAGTTTGTCCAGCTATAGTTATCAAAATCCTGAATTAAAGCTTACTGCGTGCTGGATTTTAACTCATGGTGATTGTAATCGCAAGGTTCGAACCACGCCGTTAACTACTGAGCTACACAATCCAGTTTCCACACTGACAAAGCTGCTTCGGCTGGTGAGACAACATAAACATCCTGTAATCAATAAAACAAATGCAATAAATATGTCATTCTAACGCGGATCTACTGAAAGCTTTCAAATTGGGAGTTAGATAGATTGCGAGTGTAATTTTGAAAATGAATAAATGTTTAACAAAAGCATAAGTACGCCAAGCCAATGGTTCAAAGCTTTGGTTCTGGAAGTTAAAGATTTGCATTGACCAATCGATTTTTTTCACTTTCTTCAAGTGAAAAGTGAACATCTAAAGTCAAATCATAAATCTAATTTATTAGCTGAAACTGCAAAAGAAAATTTGAAGCAAATATAGCTAGGTGAACCGATAAAAAATTATAAAACGATGATTAGTAATAGCAAAGTTATAATTCTATTAATTAGTAAATGTATTTATGAGTACTGTACTACAATTATTGCTTTTAGTATATTCATCAATCTAAGCCATTGTATTGCTACATGCTATGGATTAAAAAGAAGCCGTCAAGAACTCACTGTACATTCGTATCTCGCACACGCGCACAAGAAATTACATTATAACCTCAAACAGGGAAATATAATCTGAATGTAAACTCAACAGTATATCTATAGGAGACTTTAACCACCTGATGCTCAGAAAACTCGGGAGTCACCTTCGCAGTAACTTTATAGTAATTTTTGCAATTCTGTTGTTTGTCAATCAAACGTGTCGATCAAGTAATTCATTAAAGTAACGATGTTAATTAATTTAGTAAATATCGATGTCCATGCGATTTAATAGAGAAAAATCCCTAAATTTGAGATCACAGACAACGCGTTTTACGAGTGATAACATTTATTACGACCTATATAAAAAATTCGTGCTGATGATGGGCTAATGAAGCGATCCTATATTTATCGCCATTGGACTCTTTTCAGATGTATCACTAGTTACGTCACGAATGAAGCACCCGCTGGAATCTGAGCTTTTTAAAAGATGGCCTCATTCAAACGAATATATCTCTGGACAGGGTTAGTCTACAAAGACAAAATGACATCAAGCTGTAGCTGATGTTTTAGCCTTTTATTGGTCTTAATTTCATTAAACCGACCTTTTTGACACAACCGCATCTTTAACCATTACGACCCGTGCACACTTTTACTCAAATTAGCGATTCGCTGTGCGATAGACCACAACGATGGGCTACTACGATGTCATTTTCCGATGAACAGCCAACATAATTGTTACTAGCGATGATGCGACGAACTTTTAACATTTTGAACTTTGACACCGATGATCCCAACTGTGAGCATCTTGATTGTGTGCTTGTGGACAACATTTGGCAAGCATGGCAAAGAACCACGCTCATAATGAATTACATAATCCGATTGTTAAACCTTTGCGTTCCAAACCGACCTTTGTCGGTTTACGAGCAATGTCTCAGCATACCAAAACCGAAAAACCCGACATTTTTGTCGTTTTCGATAGACCTTTTTTAAAACGTTTTATTTATTTTAAAAACAATGTTAAAAATTAAAATTAAAAATTTGAGCAATTTCAGTAAGTTTTTTTCTGCTGTTTTGAGGCTATACATAATAAATTTTATGCGCATGTGCAAAAAGAACACATTGTAAAGATTTGATCTTTTTTTATGGAAAGCTGATCAACATGGACGGACGTGATTATTTGAGCTCGGCTAAAAAAATTTGTTTAGAGGATGATATCGACTGGTTCGAAAGTGAAGAAGAGGATTTCGGATCAGAAGAATGTGGGGAAGACGATGAAAGTGAAAAAGAAGATCGACAGAGTGAATCTGATGGCGAAAGTGAGAGTGAAACGACCGACGTTGAACCAGGGAGTAATTTCGGATTTCAAAGAGGAGCTGATCTAAAACCGAAAGAACTGCATTTTGATGAGAGCTTGGCAGGTGTACAAAGTCGAATTACTGGACAGATAAGTATTTTCAATTATTTACAGCTTTTTATTACATCGGCCATCAAGAATGTTATAGTTAACAAAACAAATAGATATGGCCTTCACAAACATGGCGATGCATGGGAGTCTGTCGATGACAAAGATATTTGGCGAGTTTTTGGTTTAGTTTTGCTCATGGGTATTGTCAAGAAGCCTACTTTGTTGTCGTATTGGTCTACCAATCCGTTAATATCAACGCCAATGTTTAGTAAAGTGATTTTGAGGAATAAGTTTTTAATGGTTTTGAACAGTTTGCATTTCACTGACAATTCGGAAAACCCTGCTGGCAATAAGTTATTCAAGCTAGGAAATGTTTTAGCCATGATATCTGACCGGTTATCTTCTGTTTTGCTGCCTGGTAAATTTATATCTATAGATGAAGGCTTGCTGGCTTGGAAAGGACGGCTCAGCTTCAGGCAGTATATTCCATCTAAAAGATCTAGATTTGGAATAAAGCTATTTGCTCTCTGCGATGCTGTCTCTGGCTATGTACACAAGCTGTCTGTGTACATTGGTGATGAGCGACAACAAGCCGAAGGAACTGGTAGAGGAATCACTCACAACATAGTGAAGAAATTAATGAATGGTTTGCTTAATTCGGGTCGTTGTTTATATATGGATAATTATTATAATTCGCCAGAGTTAGCAGCTGAACTTATTAAAAATAACACTCATGTTTGCGGAACTCTGCGTGCAAACAGAAAATGTGTTCCTAAAGATTTGAAAGTTTTCAATGGAAAAGGTATTAAAAAAGGTGAAACAACAAGCTTTTTTAATGGAGAAAGTATGATTGGCTGTTGGAGAGATAAGAAATATATTTCTGTAATTTCAACTGTATTTCAATTTCAGCTGATCAACTTGGATGTCGTTGATACAGGCAAAGTAAACTATAAAGGGGGTAAAGTTTGCAAACCAGCTGCTATTTTGGATTACAACCAATACATGGGAGGAGTTGACAAATCTGATCAAAATTTGCATTATTATAACGCTGCGCGTAAAACCATGAAATGGTACAAAAAACTATTTTTTCATTTATTAGATATTTGTGTGTATACAATGCAGCCATAGTTTATAGAATCCATAGCGGTTGTAAAATAACTGACTTAGAGTTTCGACAGAAATTAATTGAACAAACATTGGAATACACTGGATCTTGCCGAAAAAACACTGTTCTCCGCGCTTCAACTTCTTCCGCTCATCGATTAGTGCTAAATAGTCCAGGAAAAAGTAAACGAGCTAAATATAGAAATTGTAGGCGCTGCCCAAAGCGAGCTGATGACAACACCCGTAAGCGAGACGAAACTAGATTTAAATGCCAAGCATGTGGAGTACCTTTGTGTGAAGCCTGCTTTGAGGGTATAAACACACTAGGCGATTTTATCGCGAGCGTCATGAGGGCGGAGATATCGCTAGCGTGTGCATAAACACACTTGAGCGATTAACTAGCAAGCGATATAATGGGCACGCCCGCAAACTGCCAATAAAATTCCGTATCATGAGTTTCTTCGGAGTTGTTAATAAATTTAGGTCAGTCAATATGGCACCGTCTTGGCGACAACGTAAACAACTTACGCATTTGTTATTAAACCTATCTCACTTTCACGGATTGTACACTGCCTACACTACAAGGAGACATAAGAAAAACGATTATTGCATTTTTAACTGTAATATTTTTTACTATTTTTATTCATATTTTATTTTGAAGTGGTTTTTTATATTTAGGCCTAATGTATTAAATATTTACCGTTCTCAAGATGGTCAACCTGTGCAACGATTGACTCCAAATGTTGGTTTTCAACTTGGATTTTTTGTAATTTTTGTTTGTTATGGTGCACATGACTGGGAGTGCTATTATTAAATTTATGAACAATTCAGCGCTCGTTCTGAAGATGTTTCGATATTAACAAAATAGCAAATTGTCGCCGCTGTACGTTGGTGAACATCGATAAGAAATAATTACCCGCCATAAAATTGCATTCTGGTAAAATCCAACCAATCCAAATGCATCTCGCTAGCGATAAAGTTGTGCAGAGAAAGTCTAACGTTATCGCTCTGGATGAGCACGCTGGGTGAATTCTAGCGCAGATTAGCGCCATGCAGCGCGATATCGCTCTAAATATCGCCTAGTGTGTTTATACCTTTACCATGCTAAATAAATTTTCAAATTGTATTTAAAATAATTTAGTTTATGCAAATGTTTTGTTGTGTTGCTAGCTATTGTACATACACTTGCTGAAATGTCATGATATATTGTAGTTGTTGTGCATTGTTATGTTGTATTTGTTGCCCACGGCCCTCTTCAGGGCCACATCTAATCAAAAAGTTCAGTTCTCATATTGTTCTGCCATCTGGCAGAAGGATTTCTCCATCATTTGCCGTCTCTGCTCATAATAAATGTTGCTTCCTGTCTTTTGCTGCTTCACCAACTGTGTGAATACAGGCTCACCACTCAATTCTTCTTGTGCACAACCAGTCAATCTTTGCTGCAGCACACATGCATCCATGCGATCAGTTTATATGCAAAATTGTTACATGAATCTATAGTTTCAAGAAATGCATATAAATCTGACAGTAAAAAATAATAACTGAATATATAGATCTGAAGTTGCAGCATTTGCAAGCTGCCTGGAGGAAAATATTTCAATCTGTAGGAAAATATCTCAGCTTTCAGATGCATATTCATTTGCAGTTTTATGTCAATTTGCACGAGAGTTATAGCAGAGTTTGAGGGGCCATGTCAGGTAACTGCTGCACTGCTTATCGCCATGGCGTCAGGAGCATTTCGTAGGCCTGCACCCGCGATGCACAGGAGCACCTAACTCAACTTTTGATGCGCTTGGACAACCAATTTTTTTTGCAAACTCTCGTAAACCTATGACACCATGCAGATGCTTATCATGAACCGGTTTTGGCAGAGATATTGCTTCTAAAAATGTATTTGTTATCGAAATTTCATGGTAGAGGGGTGACAACTTAGTCAAATCTGACTTGTGACTAAAGTGTTCCCAGCCGATGTACAGGGAATATATGGCTGTTTGTTGAAAAATTTCTAAGCTTTCAAATGCATATTCATTTACAGCTCCATGCAAATTTCCATGCGAGTTATAGCCAAGTTCAGACGACCATGTCCCGCCCCCATTATTCGCAGGTTGTTAGAGTCACGCGCTGAAAATTTCGAAAGGCGTTCCTGCATTGCAACGGAGCTTGTAACTCCGCGTTCAATGCTCTTCAATGATCAGGTTTTTTGCAAATTGTTGTGAACATATGACTCTATGCAAGTATCATTTGTACAACATTGTCAATTACTTATATCAATTAGAAAAATACAATTGAAAATGGCACACAAAAATAAAAATTTCATAGCTTCAGTAAATTGAGATTTTTGTTGGTAAGTATTTGCGAGTTATCTACATAGAAGGAGCATCAGCTTGTAGAGAAATTTCTCAGCCTTCTTATGCATACTAATTTATGTAACTGCCACAATTTTGTTGTAAGTTACTGCAGTTTCTATGCGGTCATGTCGAAAGCTCAAATCGCGCCAGTTATTGCCCGGTACTCTAGTGGTTTTTCTATCGTAACCGCGCGGTCGCTAAAGGGTTAAAAGATAACAGAAGGGCCCACAATATCAGGAATGCAATTTCATAATTTTTATGGATTGTTGTTTGGTGACCCCTACAGTTAATCTCTCATAGTGTGTACACCATATCGTTAGTGATGACATCGACAACTAATCATAGTGTGTACACCATATCGTTAGTGATGACATCGACAACTAATCATAGTGTGTACACCTTATTGTTAGTGATGACATCGACAACTAATCATAGTGTGTACACCTTATCGTTAGTGATGACATCGACAACTAATCATAATGTGTACACCATATCGTTAGTGATGACATCGACAACTAATCATAGTGTGTACACCATATCGTTAGTGATGACATCGACAACTAATCATAGTGTGTACACCATATCGTTAGTGATGACATCGACAACTAATCATAGTGTGTACACCTTATCGTTAGTGATGACATCGACAACTAATCATAGTGTGTACACCTTATCGTTAGTGATGACATCGACAACTAATCATAGTGTGTACACCTTATTGTTAGTGATGACATCGACAACTAATCATAGTGTGTACTCCTTATTGTTAGTGATGACATCGACAACTAATCATAGTGTGTACACCTTATTGTTAGTGATGACATCGACAACTAATCATAGTGTGTACACCTTATTGTTAGTGATGACATCGACAACTAATCATAGTGTGTACACCTTATTGTTAGTGATGACATCGACAACTAATCATAGTGTGTACACCTTATCGTTAGTGATGACATCGACAACTAATCATAGTGTGTACACCTTATTGTTAGTGATGACATCGACAACTAATCATAGTGTGTACACCTTATCGTTAGTGATGACATCGACAACTAATCATAGTGTGTACACCTTATTGTTAGTGATGACATCGACAACTAATCATAGTGTGTACGCCTTATTGTTAGTGATGACATCGACAACTAATCATAGT
Organism: Watersipora subatra; assembly: GCF_963576615.1. Classification (NCBI taxonomy): domain Eukaryota; kingdom Metazoa; phylum Bryozoa; class Gymnolaemata; order Cheilostomatida; family Watersiporidae; genus Watersipora; species Watersipora subatra. Next base: position 21,383,473 of record NC_088710.1, read on the forward strand.
GTGTACACCTTATCGTTAGTGATGACATCGACAACTAATCATAGTGTGTACACCTTATTGTTAGTGATGACATCGACAACTAATCATAGTGTGTACACCTTATCGTTAGTGATGACATCGACAACTAATCATAGTGTGTACACCTTATCTTTAGTGATGACATCAACAGCCAATCATTGTGGTCTATCGTACAGTTGAACCCTGATTTGAGCGATAGTGTGCATGGGCCTTCAAACAGAATGATAGAAAAACCGATGATAAAAATTTTAATGTAGCACCAATCAAATTCAATTTGAGCATAGTACCTGTCGAAGAGAAAGTGTGTGAAGTGAGTCACGATTATGTGGAGCACCCTGGTGAGACCGTTGTTGGTCTTGTAGTGTGAAAAGTTCTGCTTGAAACGTTTGTTGATGTGTTCGATGCCGTTGTTGGTGCGTACACTAAACAGGAATCTATCATGCCTATAACACTCCATCCGCTTCTACAATAATACATAAATGAACTGATATAAACTTCAGATCAAAATAATTTATTGAGCTTGTCTGTATGGAGGCTTGTCTGTATGGAGGCTATTCTTCAACATTGTCTTAGACCCAAAGGATCTCAACGAATTATGTTATATTGTATGTGGACAGAAAATTCGAAAATAAGAAGCGGCGCATGCTCAAAACCTTTTGAAACATTTCAATTATACTGTTAATTAAAATACAGCAACATTAATTATGTCAATTACTGATACAAAAAGCTGATGTGAATTTTCAATTTTTTTCTATAATTCTACCTTGGGCATATCCTCACTCATCCACTGGTTTAGGAAGTACTCTTGTATCTTGAGGGATTTGGAATTTGCCCACCAGTTTGCCCACCCCTCTAAAGCTGCCTTGATGACACATACTGCTCCGTTCTGAAATATGAAAAAAACAACTAGATGTACTAAAATCAACTCTTGTATACTTTTACACAAAAAGTACATGGGACATGAGCCCGAACCTCATACACTGCTATTATTTTATTAGATCCAGATTTATTGTGTACATAGGACATGAGGAGACAAACCTAGACTGTGCAATTTTCCTTGGTGATGCGAGTATGATCTGCCGTTCTTCTCCGATTTCATTGTCTCTTCTTTTCAACTGTCTGTCCCAGGCCTGCTCACGATGGAATGCACACAGTAGAACTTTGCTTTCTAAAAAAGTTCAAGAGCATGTATCGGAAACTTGAAATGTATTCATTTAGGTCATTTTATTATTTACTTGATCATTTTTTGATATTGGTTTATGAAGTGTGATGCCACATTAGTGAGTCTCAGACCTACAATAGTATATGTCACAACACTGACAGCCCGACGTACCATTTTTCTAAAAATCAGCGCAACTTGACATTCTTCTAAAAGTACATATACAGTACATGCATATCTTGACAATCTGCATACCTACATCTACACATACACCTATCACTAAGCTTTTTCCTTTTAGCTGAGTCATTATAGTTTAGAGATGCATTAAAAAAAGGTTATTACCTGGAAAGAGGTGTTCAAGAGCAGACATCACTGCCTGAGCATAATCTATGATCTAGGACCTTGGCGATCATACTGGATTCCATTTCTTCCCGATACTGAAAGCTTCCTGAATAGCTCCTCGAGTCTCGTCCATTGTTACTAATGTAGCAGCAACCTGTGTAAAATTGAAAAGCTTTCTTCATTGTTGAAGATGTACAACTAGTATGCGTGTAGTGAGATATCAATTTTGACACAAGTACATTTCATCACAAAATAGAGTGGCCTCATCGAGATGCTGCAATAAAGGTGGAAATTTGGCTTTAGACAATGTGAACCATCAGAAGAAACAAGACGTTAATACGATCAGTTACCACTTCACGATCAACCCACTTCAATATTTACTAGTTAGAAGACTGACATATGACTGTATTACCTAGCAGCCAGCATTGGTTTTCACCACAACGAAGAAGAGATATACAGCAAAATCTTACAGTTGTCTTATATGTCGCATCCAAACAACATACCGTACAGGATGAATTTATTCGCGGAGTTATATTTCGCGAAAATTGTCTTTTCATGCATATTCGCGGATGAATTTATTCGCGGCTGAAAACTGCCACTCCCTAGGAAAAGTTAACTCTATTACGTATAGCAATAGAGTTAACCTTACGCATGCGCGGTTGTGCGCATTGCGCGTTTGGTTTCCTATTTAGCTTACAACTATAGTTGTAAGCTAAATAGGAAACCAAACCATACTCTCCTGGTGGCTTAATCGATCGACCCGTATACGGGTCGATCGTGCTAAGCTATAAATTATTTGCTGTGTTCAGAGGTTTTCACGAATATTCATAGATTTGGAGGCCTTTGATGAACCAACAATTTGTGGCAAGTAATGAGTTTTTCACATTTATTAAATTAGTTGAATTTTACTTTAGTTCTTCGGTAAAACGCAATATTTATTTTTTCCATCCCTACTGCTTCATTATTTGTTTTAGTGTGAGAGAGAGATTTTTCATCATACACGGAAGAACAATGATTTCAAGGGTGGTAGATGTCATTCTTAGAAGATCACCAATCATTCAGGGAGGTCTTGAAATTGAGGTAGAAGTGGCCGCAGCTGCTAACGAGGAGAATATATCTGTTTTAAAAAAGAACAAAAACGCCTTTACGAACACAAATCTTTGGCCAACCGGCAGAACTTTACAATAGTAAGCCACGAGGAGAGTTCTGATGATAACTTCCTTACCAGTCATGTAGTTGCGAGGGAATCGCCTTTAACAACTACCCAAGACATGCAGTGACAGAGCTGCTATTACCAACATAACTAGTCAGAGAGCACCATTGCACGCTAGTATTCACCTATCAAGAGTACCAGTTTAATTTTATTGCCAGATAACCGCCATAATGACTAAACTGTTTATATTTACTCAATTCATCATTTGTAAAAGTTTATTTGTATTTGAAATATTTTATTTGTGCACTCAAGTTTGTAATAAATTATAATATATTTATACATGAAATAAAATATATAATTTAATCATGTTTGCTGCAGCGATATCAAGGAGTTGTTGTCGATGAAGGGGTCTAAGTTGACTGGTTGCTTCTCTGCCAATATTCCTGCATTGATGAATATTACTACTTGTCTCTAGTTTTCGTAATTGGAGTAGGTTGTTTCATTCTCAATCTGCAGTAAACACAAAAAAGAAGAAAATATTAATAAGTGTCTAGCAAGTACAAAAACAATAGCTGAAGTATTTAATGAAAACGATCAGTTTTTAAACAAAAGTATTAACTAATGCAGTAAATTATGGAAAAATGTATCTGCACTACAAATCAAATACATACCATAATGTCCTGATCAGAATCATGGTCGTCCTCAACTTCGGTATTAGAGATTGATGGAGTTGATTTCGATGTAAAAAGACTAGGAGAGTTTTTTAGCGATGATGAAGCCATGCCGAATAACTTGTGAAAACCTTGAATAATTTTGTAAAGTTTGCTGCAATGGCAATGAAGCTCGAAGCCTGGCGATGAATTTAAAGAAGTTTTGGAACTCGGCTACGTTTAGTACTTCTGCCTAGTGGCTATTTTCGCTATGAAACTATTCTGCATATCTTGTGACAACCTTGAATAATTTTGTAAATAAATGTGATGCATTGGCAATGGTGTTAGCTCAAAGCCCAGGCAATGATTTTAAAAATGTTTTGGAACTCAACTACGTTTAGTATTTATGTTTAAAAACTAGCCTAGCGACTAGTTTTCAATTTGATGCAGTAGTTATTCTCTCTTGTGATTAAAAATAGAACTAATTATTCACGGAATTTCATAACTCGTGGAATTACTGTTCACGAAATCGCGAATTTTTATGACCGACGAATATTTTCATCCTGTACGGTAGCTCATCACCATAGCGCTTCAGTAGATGACGTTGGTCTGGTGTGGTGCACAAACAGAAAGCGCTGTGAGCCTCTTACATAGTCTGAAGTGAAACTGACCTTCACTGTCTCTTTAACCAGCTTTCTACCAGAGTGGCACAGTTATCTTGGTCACTGCTGCTACCCCTATAAGGACGATGGTAACTGGTAAAAATCTACATACACCGTACATATATTAGGCCTAGTTATTATCAGCACAAATTAATTCGGTCATGAGCACATTCAGAAAGAAAATTATCGATCACATGGTTTTTAGGTACTGTCAAGAAAACTCCATGAAAACATCCAATGATAATCTCAGTTGTGGAATGAATACTACTTAAATTCAATACTAACATCATGGAAGAGCTTGTGATTGGCAATGTCAAGGTCTTTAGGCTAATATCTTCTATTAGATCTGTCAGGAAGGGCATCCTTGAACTTGATTTAAGATATTCCAGTACATGTGGCCTCATCTCGGATAGAAAATTAACCCATTAATGAAAATGATGCACTATGAATTTTCAATAAACAATCGTTGTTTATTATTTTCTCAACCGAGTACTCATGGCGTGGGGATGAGAAAGGAATATGTTCGTGGGTTGTAGCGAGTTAAAGCGGAAAAGAGACTTTTCTGATGGGAAAGAAAAACTACCGTATATACCGCAGACCTAGAGCGCACGACTTTTCTGATGGGAACTAGCTTTTACCGTTTCTAACAAGGCGATAGCGGAAACAGACTAAGGACCTATGTGTTATCGGTGATAGCGAACAAGCGCCGTATTAAAAAAGGCATAGATTTGTTTACGAAGCCGATTTGGCTATATGCGCAAATAAATTTTGATGTAAGTATTTCTTCTCACCTTTTAATGACAAGTAATCACGGCTTGACTACAATATTTCTAGTAGGTATAGTAAATAAGGTATGGTATGTTTTATTATATCTATTAAATTAAAGACTCGTTAAACCCCATTGTCATGCCTCCTTAGCAAAGATGACACAGAAATGCCCTGTGGTCCCAGACTAAGAACGCAGGGTGCAATAGACCGAGTTTTTGTTAACACTACCCGACGGATCCGTGTACCAAAACCCGAACTTGAATGTCAAAACCCGAACCCGAAGGACCGGAATACTCGAAATATCTATTACCCGATACTCGAGAGAAGATAAACCCGCGAGTTCAACGAGTATCACTACCCGTGCCCAGCACTAGTGTGTACACCTTATCGTTAGTGATGACATCGACAGCTAATCATTGCTGTCTATCGTACAGGTAAACCCTGATTTGAGCGATAGTGTGCATAGGCCTTCAGTCTTGCCATAGTTTGTCAAATGGAAAAACCATCATGTATTCATTCTGGTTGATTGGTCTTAAGCGACTATCTGATAGTTATTTTCCCAGTCAATCTTGTCCTATCATTTATTTAGCCACATGAAAATCATCAGAAACCTGCTACTCATGATACACCTTGTTATTATCACCATGGTGTAATGGCGTGTTTATCTGCATCGTGTTACATACACGACTGCGTACATAGTGAAAATATTGATCAGTATTGCTTCAACACAATCAATTAAGAAGATTGTTCAACCTTTACCTGTAGTACCTTGGAACTTTTTATGTAAAGGGACAAGCAGAGAGCTGCGCCTCTAACTGTAGTTTTTAGATATTTCCGCCCAGGTCACCTGAGAACAACTGAGTAAGAAACCTGTTTAGAGGACCAGCTCATATCTATGGCAGACATGATCGAACTACCCTAAATGCAGTGGCTCCAAGCTATTGAGGATGTGGGACCATTATTGTGGATGCTATGGCACATATCCAAGCTCTGCCTACCAGCGTTAATCCTTCATTATTCAGACAATTTGCTGATACAATTATTTATGTGTTTATTGCTCATGCTAAGAAGTAAAAGGCTGCTTGTGTGGATTTTGTGATCGACAACTATTACATGAAGAAAATCAAATTCTATGTGGGGCCAAAAACCAGCTGCCGAGGGAACAGATGTGCTGGTATCACAGCAAAGCTGTGTTAAAGAAAGCTTTGCACATGCTCACTGCAAGAAAGCAGCATCAGTAGCAGCAGAAATGCTGATGGCGAGAATTATGAGTAAGAACTCATACATTCATACTCATACTGGAACCACATTGCATGAACCCTTTTGTCTTATAATAAACTGACTCAATGTTTTTCAAAGCTCATTCATGAAATAAATGCTTTTAATTATCACAAAAACAAAACATTTTATTTTTAAATTAAAATATACAAAAATATTAACAAATATGTACAAGTTTTTTTACATAATATTTTGAATGCATAGCAGAAGCTGTTTAGAATGCGTGTAGATTATATTTACAATGAGCTTGTAAACACAAAACCGGATTAAGGACCAGATTACAAATAATTAGTCTATTAATATTGAAACATTAAGAGTTGCTTTCTAAATGGGAAAGCAAAACAAAGGGAACACAACTCACAATTAGCATTTATTATGCCAGAATACCGTAAAACCTCTATTTGAACGCAAGGGCTCTCTAGTTTTTAAACCTTACTCTATAGGGGCAGTCAACTGGAGGTGGCATTCAATTAAAGGCTGAGATTGTTTTTTTTTCAAATGGCTCGTCAGAATTTTGGGAAGATCAATTTCAGTAACCCTTTCACGGGTGAAGCGAATGTCGCCTATATTTTGCACTCTCCTTCGAGCGGAACACCATTAAACGTTTTGGATGCAATAAATCTGCCAACTTACCTCGAACTTGTTAGAGATATCTGAATAAATTTGCATTGGGAAACCGTGAAATATCTTTACCAGTTAATAACTATATCTTGCAATTAACCTGTTATGGTGTTATAGTGTCTCCCTTACTATACAAATTGTTAGAGCTTTCAAATCTTTACTTCATTTTGAATTTGAAGGCATATTTCTATTTTATAACTATATTTAACATTAACAGTGTTACATAAAAGCTAATTGCATTCATGTTGTTACCATTTGCTTTTCTTCCTACACTCCTAGTCTAGCTTCAAGTAGCCACCTAGATTACACATAAAGCAAGCTTTTTGTATGAAAAAAGCGCAACAAAAATGTCTCTCCTACCGATCTCTTCAGAGATTGACAGTTAGATTGACAGCAAGTAGCAGGTTTTCCATATTCCTACGCAGGCATTACAAAAAACATTGTTATTATCTTGGGTTATAACATTCAATTATATGAAACTAAATAAATCTGGACAAAAACATGAAAGTAAGACACACATACGCGCATATGAAGAAAAAGTTGTACAGGTCATGCGCCACTTAGTTAATTATTATAGACTGAGGTCATGTGTCACCTAGTTAGTTATCATAGACTGAGGTCATGTGTCACCTAGTTAGTTATTATAGACTGAGGCCATATATCACCTAGTTAGTTATTATAGACTGAGGTCATGTGTCACATAGTTAGTTATTATAGACTGAGGCCATGTATCACCTAGTTAGTTATTATAGACTGAGGTCATGTGTTACCTAGTTAGTTATCGTAGACTGAGGTCATATATCACCTAGTTGGTTATTAAAGACTGAGGTCATGCATCACCTAGTTAGTTATTATAGACTGAGGTCATGTGTCACATAGTTAGTTTTTATAGACTGAGGTCATGTATCACCTAGTTAGTTATTATAGACTGAGGTCATGTATCACCTATTTAGTTATTATAGACTGAGGTCATATATCACCTAGTTAGTTATTATAGACTGAGGTCATGCTAACACTGTAATATGTACTTAACTACTTAATTCTTTAACTTAACGGGTATTCAGTATTAAAGGTATTAACTTAACTTATTCAGTATAGCTACCATCTCAAAGATGAAATATAGGAGTTACATATATGCAGACTGTCTTGACTCAAATTTATATTATTTAGCTACGACTTGATCTTATTATGACTTTAGATTATTCGGGGTTGTCACAAGATATGCAGAATGGCGTCATCACAAAAATAGCCGCGAGGCAGAAGTACTAAACGTAGCCGAATTCCTAAACTTCTTTTAAATAATCGCCAGGCTGCGAGCTTTATTGCCATTGCGTCAAACTTTACAAAATTATTCAAGGTTTTCACAAGTTATTCGGCATGGCTTCAGCATAGCAAAAAAGCTCTCCTAGTCTTTTTACATTAGAATCAACTCCATCAATCTCTACAATACCGAAGTCAAGGACGATCATGATTCTGATCAGGACATTATGGTATGTATTTGATTTGCAGTCAGATACGTTTTTCCATAATCAACTGCATTAGTTAAATTTTTTGTTCAAAAACTGATCGCTTTCATCAAATACTTCAGCTATTGTTTTTGTACTTCCTCAACACTCGTTAATATTTTTTCTTTTTGTGTTTACTGCAGATTGAGAATGAAACAACCTACTCCGATTACGAAAACTAGAGACAAGTAGTAATATTCATCAAGGGAGGAATATTGGCAGAGAGGCAACCAGTCAACTTAGACCCCTTCATCGACAACAACTCCTTGATATCGCTGTAGCAAACATGATCAAATCATATATTTTATTTCATGTATAGATGTATTATAATTTATTACAAACTTGAGTGTACAAATAAAATATTTCAAATACAAATAAAATTTTATAAACGATGAATGGAGTGAATATAAACAGTTTTGTCCATATGGCGGTTGTCTAGCAATAAAATTAAACTGGTACTCTTGATATGTGAATACTAGCGTGTAATGGTGCTTTCTGACTAGTTATTTTGGTAATAGCAGCTCTGTCGCTGTCACCGTCTTGGGTAGGTGTTGGAAGCAATTCTCTCGCTACTACATGGCTGGTAAGGAAGTTATCATCAGAACTCTCCTCGTGGCTTACTATTGCAAAGTTCTGCCGGCTGGCCAAAGATTTGTGCTCGTAAAGGCGTTTTTGTTCCTTTTCATAAACAGATATATTCTTCTCGCAAGTAGCTGCAGTCACTTCAACCTCAATTTCCAGACCTCTCTGAATGATTGATGATCTTCTAAGAATGGCATCTACCACCCATGCAATCATTGTTCTTCGGCGTATGATGAAAAATCTCTCTCTCACACTAAAACAAATAATGAAGCAGTAGGGATGAAAAAAAATTAATATTGCGTTTTACCAATGAACCAAAGTAAAATTCAACTAATTTAGTTAATGTAAAAAACTAATTACTTACCACAAGTTGTTGGCTTATCAAAGGCCTCCAAGGCGATGAATATTCGTGAAAACCTCTGGACGCAACAAAAATTGTTTACCGTAGAAAAGCATAATCGCCTCACATTTGGAAGCATGATCGCCTCGCATTTGAAAGCTAAGTATAAACCGGAACACGCGGTGTGCGCATGCGTAGGAATATCTATTACTAGCCGCAATAGAGTTAACTTTTCCTAGAGAGTGGCAGTTTTCAGCCGCGAATAAATTCATCCGCGAATATGCATGAAAAGACAATTTTCGCGAAATATAACTCCGCGAATAAATTCATCCTGTAGGGTAAGACTTAAATAAGCTACCCAAGAATGCGTTGTCCGTTTATGAGTTGTCAGTCTCACTAATGCTATTTTACAGTAGAACATGTATTTAAAAAAAGACAACAAAAACTGTACAACAAGATCATGGTAACCAAGGGGCACTGTACATACCTTGGTTATAGTTTCAGCGAGGGTTGAGATAATCTGATGTATCACGAGTCTAGTTGAAAGGGTGTGCGCGCTGAGGATAGTCTACAACTACGATATTTCATGATATTCCACGGAAAATGTTCTTATTTGACAAGCCGCCACCAGCGTTTCACTCCTGATTCAGCCTCTAAACATTTGCGCAATACATCAGAGGCGTCAGAATACGTCAGAGGCGTGGCTGAAGATAGTAATCATTCTAACTACAGACGTCGTCAGGTACAGGTGCTGGCCTTCAGCATTGCCTTGTGCGCTGGTAACACGAATGAGTAAAACTCACTTGGAATATTTCCCAAGGCAGGAATACAGCTTCAGAGCTCTTGATTAGTCAGTAGGCGGAGCCAATGCTTTTTGGCAATTCACCAATTAATTTGCAGCTGGACAATAAGGATAAGAAGAACATCTTTGATGGCGTCTGCTCTGCTTATGATCCTAAAACAGACAAGAGGGTGGAAGAGAAACTGGTCAAAGTAGTTGGGATTTGTCAAGTTAGTGGGTTGAAAACATCCTACTAGCCTATCAAATGCTAACTGTTAAGTCCGAAAAACGACTTTTACTAACCCCTCAATCTATTTACCACGACACCTTCAAGTCTGTCTATAAGTCATTCTATAGACAAAAGTGAACAACACTCTTGTATTGTGAAGTTTTCACAATTGTTATGTATTTCGCAGCTCATGCTTCCCTCCATTGTTATAGAGGTGTACTGCTAGTGTTTAGTGATATAATCACAGCTTTTACCTTTAGGGTACTTTCCCTTAGGCAAGGAAACTTTGAGTTTTATATCAATTATTTCCTAGGATTTTATTTCCGAAGGTAACAGTTGAAGATACACGTATTCATCATTACCATCACTCAGTACAGGGTTTATAATATTTCAATCAAGTCTGTTAAAGATGTCACTATGAAGTTATAAATATACCGTTCACCAACTCACAAACATGACGTGATAGAAAACGTGTTTAAAACATTTGTCATGTCAGATTCACCTCAGTCAAAAAATCCTTTTTTAAGATGTTGATTACATGGATGATATAAATTAATACGTAAAAATTACTAATATATAATACTAGTATACCATATTAATGGTTATTAATGTATTATATACAATCTTAGATGAACATGATGATCTCAACCTGAAGTTATTATATTATGTAACAATTAGATAGTCTGTTATTTCAAATCAATATCACAAGCAATCAATAACTAATTAGTAAGAACCACATTATTAAGCAATATTATGTAATAAAACTGTCCTTAGTGTCTCCTAGTGAAAGCAAAGTTGATAATTAGATAGTCTGTTATACGGCTGAATGAGTGCAAGTAAATATCAATAAAGTAAGAAGACCCAAGTAGCAGTCTATTTTTAGATAATTCACAGAAACAACAAGCAATGGAACCTCAGTCCTCATCTTCCTCCTTATTCCACAAATTACAGTCATTTAGTGAAACTGTAGCATGTGTACTTACAATAGTTATTGCTAAAGTGAATTAGATTGAAAATATTAACAGAAAACTCAATAAAATGGGTAATTCTAAAATATGCACCAGGGTATAGCTAAAGTTGGTAAAAATCGAAGGCGCAAAAACTACCAAAAGTCCTGAGTCACCAATTTACTAAAATATAAATATTTGGCATACAAAACACTGTGTGAGAAAACTGACAGTTGGTAGTCTTCTAGTCTGTATTAGTTGACAACCAACAACAGGTAGACACTCACAAATCAATAATACCAACTTCATAGCTGTGAAACAAACAACTAATTAATTTTAAGTAGCTTGTGCTATCAACAGAACCTTCTAGAAGATGGTTGGATCAATATGCCTAGGACTTATGAATCTGATGTGTTCGTCTCTTCCCTAACATATTTTAGTACCATTCTCGATAAATGTTCTATTATATGTTTTATTAGTAACAATAATATACTAAACTGCGGGCTATAAGTTATTTCATAAACTCGAGAAAATAGTTTATCAACATCACAGCCTCCCTTATTAATATATATTCCACAAAACATTAAAAAAGCGCTAGATTCTTACAATTATGTGGCCTTCGCAATTATAGCTTCGCGATTGTTTCGTAACAAAGCTAACAAAGAATCTCGAACATAGACCATTTGAAAATCACCAATCGTATAAACGAAATAATTCTGTAATGGCGATTTATATCATACCTGACGATTTTCAGATTGAGTCATGCTGGAACTAAAACGCTTAGTCCTAGTCTTATAATAAACTCATATTCCATGGCCTTCCACGCACACGGTTATTCAAGAAATAAATGCTTCTAATTATTACGAACAGAAAACAGTTTCTTTTATCTTAAAAATATGCAAAAATATTAACAAAACAATATTAATTTTGTCATCATATAAAGTTTTATCACCTATATGTGCTCGGTTTAGTTTTCGCCATAACTAATAACTAATAGCATTGAACTCAGACAGAGTGAGCATTCTATGTCTTTAAGCATTGTGGGTAAAAATTATTGGCAAATAGAATATTAGCATATTAATTCTTTCGATGTATTCAGCATACCAATTTTCAAATTTTAATTTCAAGAAAAGGTTTTTGTTGATATCGTATGGCGAATAAACAGTTATATGGCAGGGCAGAAAAAACATCGCGTTTCAAATTGTAAGGCAAAAAACCGTATAACAGGGTAACCATAACGGAGGAGGGGGGGGGAGTGCTCTGTAACTAGTACATATAGCTGCTAACATGACCGTCTTCCGGTTACTAACTCTCAGTAAGTATGAAATAGTAAGTCTGTTTGCTGCACGATTGCATATCTTCACAATATTTTTGCATCGCATAGCCTGAGGACCTAAAACTTGGCTTTTCTATATAAATGACTGCTTGAGGTTTTAACAGATTGTTTCAACTGAATATTATCAAACAGAACCCTCGAAGTACCACTAAATGAGAAACATATATGACAATGCTTGTCAACAGTTATAAACACTGTTGTAGTACAGCATCATATATCTACTATCTTTGGTAATGTGAGTAGTTTTATCTATTAGAACTACACCATGTGTGTTGACAAAAATTGTCTGCTCTTGAAAGAAGCAAATTTCAAAGAATTATAATTTCACCAGTGTGTTGACAAAACTGTCTGCTCTGGAAAGAAGCACATTGCAAAAAATTATAAGTTCACTATGTGTGTTGACAAAATTGCCTGCTCTTGAAAGAAGGATAGTTCAAAAAACGCGACTAGGCAAAAAACTCGGTGCTGGTGCAGCACTAACTAGATCTAACCTTCAGGTTAGTACAGAGAGCCCAGCAACAGCTGTTCATCTTCCTAGCAACGGGGTCAATAACCCTGCCTACGTGAGAATAAGCTCAGCCATTTGATTGAGGCTGGCTCGGCTAGGTAACATAGTGTATGCACACTAGAGGTGGAACGATACAGGTTTTTTAAGTTCGAGACCAGACTCGAGACAGTCTTGTAAAAATTCGAGACTTGATACACGACACAGTAAAATAATGAGCATTTGGTGATGATTTCACTACACAAGTACTAGCGTACTTGGTATATTTAAAATTGAAAAACCTCTTTTTAGATGGAAATTTCACCTGGTGTAAACAATTTAATTACAACATTTTAATAGTGGTATGCATGTAGTTTTTGTAAACAAAAGTGACACAAACAGCTCTAAAATACCGAAGTTATATATTTCTAAGAATTTTGAGCTTGATTGATAATAATTATTATAAACATATTGCTTTGTACATGTATATTTTTACCATCTATTGAATAGGTCTTACTTTTTAATGCAATGTGTAATGAAACCGATAGCCGTCGCTCTACAAAGAAATACCGCAACTAAAAGAATGCACGATAACACTTTCATTCTTATCGTTTCATTAATGTTAAGTTTTGTTTGTGTATCAACTGTAGTATGTGAATTATATATAAATTGTACTCATGACATTATATGAATTACTATATACATGTACATGTATATTCTTATATTGAACTAACAATAACGTCATTGTTAACCGAACACGGACCATGGTCGACACGGCCTTTCGTTCGTTTCCCTGTGTCAGGGCAAGTTTTACCCGCATTTGGTAGTATATAGAGGAGGCCCGAATTCTATGAAGGGCAGTTGGCGTTTAGACACGATACGATAAAATACAAACATTGTACCCGCAATAGTCTTATTTATTAAATTGGATTATCCGGAGGGTAATCCCGGTATAATCCAATATCGGATACGACCCGGTATCTGTTTTAAGGACACAGAACTACAATATATTAACAGGGCCGTTGTCCGGACTACATGATTAGACTCGGTGGCCAACATAATCAATAGCAACAGGTAGTAATGGACCGGGTACAACTTTAAAGGCAGTTGCCTGCAATCCATTACAACATATGGAGTTGTTGCTACATCAAGAAGCCATGTTTTAACAACCGTGCGCAGGCGCTTTAGTTCTATTTCCTGTCTCGAGTTTGGCAATAGTGAAGTCGAGACGAGACCGATACGAGGCAGGTCGATACTCGAGATGTCTCGTGTCTCGGTTCCACCTCCAATGCACACCTATCATAAAACCTGTATTTGAACGCCACTTCTATTTGGCTGATACTATTTGACATTCTTAATCTTCATGAGCCCATAATTGCAAATGATCAGTAAAAATGTGTCTACAAAACCGTACTGATAATGACTCGATTCTACCAACAATTAATTCGTTCGCTGTTTCTGTTCGTATTGGAGTCCATTTTTCAACTCCAAGTCTTTGATGATTTTATTACAAACTTTGGTTGCAGCACCACAAAAATAATTAGTAACTGTATCAGGCTAATAGTAGGTCTTTTTTCAATATGGTAGTTATACTTCGATATATGTTAGAAAAAGTTCGCATTTACAGTGGAAAATGTGGTACCACATACTTTGAGGCTATTTTTATTACACGTGGTTTCTCTTTATTTGCGCTAGAAGTCTCTATTCAAAATGGCATCGTCTAAAAAGTTTTGCTCTGCTAAAAATTGTTTGTACATTATCGACTAGCTTAACTGTGCATAAGGAGTTAAGGTCAGAAAACACTGTGGAAGGTACTGAACAGCCAGAAGATAATAAAATGGTTTTAAATGAAAGCAACAATCAATGTAATTGGTCGAGCAAAAGATGCTAATAGTTTTGTTTTAAAAATGTTAATATTTGTTTTAAAATTAAAGTTTTTTTGCTGCATGTATTATAATTACGGTTTGTTCACGTCACTTGTTTGCGGATATATATTTGCAGCATTTGTGAGATTATTGTTGTTATTAAACTTATAAATTTGCATATTTATAGCATATTATTTGATAGCATGATCGTAGTGATCTGAACTCAGCTTAAATAGATTAATGTTCGTAACTACTGTAACTTGCATATAAAAATCCAGTTTTGACCGCGGACTGTAAAAAACTTATCGATGAGTGCAATGAGCTTTTCTACAACCTTGTTACATATAATTGTAAAATAAAAATATACCTTCAAATTTCAATGAGTAAAATTTATCTTCTCAACATAATGACTAGGTGTCGGAAAAATACAACCTTACCTTTTAGGCCTTTCTGAATGTCACTTTAATAAAGCACTAAAGGGAAAGGTTGAAAAATAGACAACCATGACATTCAAATAAAGATTTTACGGTAGCCTCACCATGTTGAGAATATTTGAATCCTAGACAGTTGCGTCTGCTCCAAATTTATCATTATATGCACTTTTAAATTTAAAGTATTGGTTTAACTATTATAAAGAATTATTTAAATTAATATAGTAAAAGTTGAGCATAACTGAGTTTAGGCATCAAATTGAATTTATTGTACAATATCAACTCGTGTGAAAAACCTTGTTTAAAAATCAATATGAGCCTCCATACAAACAGTCATAAGACCAAGCAGCCAACCTGGCAATATAACTCCTACATACCTCAGATAGAGTTAGGGATACCATTTGCTGATGTGTCACGTGTCCATTTGTGATGTTTTAAGAGCCATGTTAGTCCAGTGCAGTTGTATCCACAACAAATGTCCATATTTGATAAGCACCGCCCTATCCCATCTGGCCACTAGGTAACGCCTTACTCCGAGTTCCGGATCTTGCCATTTGCACAACATCTTCCGGCATGCAGAGCCGCTAGTCTTATATTTATATGGCCCCCACATGAAGAGCCACAAAGTAGGACTACTAACTGCTTTCTGTATTTAGAAACGTCTGGAACATGAGATCCGGAACTGTTGATTGGCCGGCCTGAGTTTTTTCTGGCAGTTCTCCAATAAATTGGGGCAACTCAGGTTTGACAGAGAGAAAAGACAACTCATCAAGGATTCTATTCGTTCCGTTCTTTCTCAAGGAGCTAAGAAACCATGGAAGTAGAAATGGGTCTAAATAGTTGGGATTTGTCAAGATAGTAAGCTGGAGATTTCTTACTGGCTTGTCAAGTCCTTGCTCTCAAATCCTAACCACTAATAATAAGACGATGAAAATGATGTATTTGTAAAACCCATCAACTTTATGATGGAACAACCGTTTGATGTCAGAACTTAGAAATGGAGCCTTGTGACAGCGATGAGATGGGACATTCTCCATCACCTTCAAAGTTTACAAAACTTGATAAAACACTCATTTCCTGTCGAGACAGAGTGATTAACAAGTTGATCATTTATTTTATACTAGCTGATAAGCTGGCTGCGAGGTTTCATGCAAAATTTCAAGTTAGAAAAGCTGCAATGTTCATTGGATTTAAAATGTCTAAAAAAATTTTAAGAGCACACTGTACGGTGTAAAGTGGTTTGAAACTTACAATTTGTCACAAGTCATGAATTTTGTTAGGCAAACTAACTCCTTTACACCCTTACTGTGACTGTCTCTATTTGATAACAACTGTTATCTAGATAAATTAATAGTGCATTATCTAATTAAAAGAGATGCTAGTAATTAGTGTTCTATTACTAGTTATACAACTACTAATTATGGAAAAAAAACCAACCCATAAGATTAATCAAAATAATATAATTGTTGATAATTGTTATTTATTAATAAAGTTATGCATACAGATGACAAAATACAAAAAGAGAAAGAATTACGATATCTTTGTTATCGCTGTTATCATAAAATCAATAAGACAACATCATTAGTAAAATTATTCTACAATGATCTATAAAAGCCACCCTTTCCAAAAACAGGAGTTTATGACATTTGGTTTGTGTCACAATTTGTAATGCTTATGTATTTGTTGAATACAACAGAACCATTTCCAACCTCAGACAACACGAATAGTAATATTGATTAGCCAGAGCAGGTGCTCTTCTCTCCAGTGTCATCTATCTCACAGTTACTGTACTGTCCACTACAACATACAATAGTAATTACTATTTACTACTGCTTGACCTGCTAGTTATTATAGAGTCAAGCCAGCCTCTACTCCCTTCTCTGAGAAAAAGATTGCATCGTTTAGGATTTGAACTACCGGCATTCTGTTTAGTAGCTTTGCTAATTAATATAATATAATAATAATTTATCAATATAAACTGATATAAAATCTTATAATAAAAGCCATGTCTGTCCATCTGACTGATGCCACGGATGAACATATGAAAATACTACCAACTGCTGCTATAAAGTAATAAAAGGAATCAGTTCATAACACTGGAGTATGTACTCAGCAACTACTTTGACCTTGAACTTTACACATCTTCAGTACAGCTAGCATTTCAATGATATGGAATGGGATTTGTGTATATAATAACCTTTTACTGTCATTGTAGTATGCTGGGAAATATAAGTAAGAAAAAGTTTACAGAAACAAATTACTGATATAAACATATTCACCATTTGACTACTACTATGACTTGGTTAAGAGATTTTACTAAAAGAGTTACATCACCATGCCTATTATCGCTATTGATAGTCTCCAATCTTCCTTGGCAGATTTTCAAGTGCTTAAATAAGCTGCCAAAAAGGTGCTGTCTGTATACAAATTATTAGAGTCACTAATGAATGCTATTTTACAGTAAAACATGTACCTACCTTGGTTACAGGTTCAACAAGGGTTGTGAGAACCCCATGTGTCATTGTCTAGTTGAGCGGGTTTGCGCGCTGAGGATAGTCCACAACTGTACGATATTCCACAGAAAAGGTTCTTATTTGACAAGCGCAGCCTATTACGTCTGTGCGCAGCCTATTACGTCTGTGCGCTAAGCAGCGGTTCACTCCTGATTCCAGCGTCTAAACATTTGCGCATCACAGTTCGTCAGAGTCAGTCGCTCACAACAAGCTACACACTTCGTCAGATAGAGCCGCTTGTCTTCTGTAGTACCGTTCGCTGGTGACAAGAATGACGTAATACTAATTCGCCTCAAATACTATACACACTAGAATAGAAGATCCCAGAGCTGTTGATCAGTCAGTAGGCGGAGCCAATCCAATGTTCTTTTTTGGCAATTTACCAATTACTAAGGTTTTACACAGTATAGAAAAGCAGACAACTCAAACATCTGATTACTATGCGATCTGTTCTTGATATTTGAGACAAATGAAGGAAAGAGAACTTGGTCTGAGTAACTGGAATTTGTGAGATTGGTAGGTTGACAACATCTAACTGGCCGGTCAAATCCTAGCTGTCAAATCCTAACTACTACTTTTACTAAGCACTACATCTATTTACTACAACACCTTCAAGTCCGTCCACCTCTCTGTCTATAAACAGAAGTAAACTGTACTGCTCTGTTGTCAAGACTTGATTGAAGTATTATGTCTGTGAGACAGACAAAGGGCTGTGAGATGCAAACACTCATTATGTGTCTCACAGCCATTACTCGCTCCATCACTGCTAAGTTTTACAGTCGGTGTCTGATGAAACAATCACAGTCGACCCCTTTATATTACCTCCTTTCAGGAGAGGTAACATGTTGATGGTGTGAATTGTGTTACAGGATTCCATTTCGAGAGTTAACAAATGCAGATGCTTGTTTATTACTGCAGGCTGCACTGCGTCATTGCAGTGTAATAAGGCAGTGCATTACAACTTTCTAATGCGCATATTGCTGCTACTGTAACTGCGTTCCTGAATTGCCTGCTGAGCTCGACTGAGCATTCACTTCCATGACACATTACCTTAAACCCAGCAAATCATGCATACCGGGAGTGTGTATTCTTTTTAATTTGAAACTGCATGTGTAGTGCGACTAGACTACGCATCAGTATCAAGTTGGTACTGCTGATAAATTGACGCTGCTGGGTTTACAAATGTCTCTACTGAATTGTACTAAACTTTCAAATGCTGTTTACTAAGCTCCATTCACTTCCTTTCCAACTCTCATATCATTCCAGAATAGTGGGTCAAGAATTGTCATCACTTGTATGTTCAGCAGTCCTGTGCAGTGTGAGAGATTGTCATGAGTAATAATTAAGTGTACAACAATTAGATCTTTTGCTACCAAATAAATTTCTTTACCGGAGTATAATTACATATTCGGTAAAACCTGATACTTGACGAGGCCCAGTATAAGCCATCATAACTCATGAACTACACAGTTTATAAAAATATTTTGATACCAAATTATTCATCATAAAATTGTATATCAACTAATGACATGAAAATTACCACAAATGCATTGCAAAAGGAGAACGAATGTTTTTTTGGCCCTTTTTGAAAAGATGGTGAACATGTCCGAGTCGGACAGTTTATCAATATTAATACAGTTTACTGCATTATTATTACTGATAAAATATGACTATCAACTCTCAGTAGTATTATCGTTCAATAACAATCATCCAAAGTCTATAGATCTAAAATTGGTATAAATTCACAGTTGTAATGCATCTAGCACGACTGGTCATTGCTAACAATAAACTTCTATAACATCCAGCACTACACACTGTACAGTAGTTACCAGTAGGTGTTACCATCTCGTTAATACTACGGACTCCGCATTAGAAACTACAATAGTTGTACTGCATGTGTACTAACTACTGCTCACTAGTAAAAGTACGCAATTTAATTATACTGCATACCACATGACTATGGCTCACTACTGCTACTGCACTACTAATTCGAATACGGAGATATCCAAACAAAAATATTTTTAGTAATAGTCACAACTCTGTTACCCACAATCCTATATGATCAAGATGGTCTCAACCTGAAGTTATTATATTACCTGATAATTAGATAGTTTGTTATTTCAAATCAATATTACAAGCAATCAATAAGTAATTAGTAAGAACCACATTATTCAGTAATATTATGTAATAAAACTGTCCTTAGTGTCTCCTAGTGAAAGCGACGTTGATAATTAGATAGTCTGTTACTGTTCTGATGAGTACAAGTAAATATCAATAAGGTGAGAAAGACCAAGTTGCATTCTATTTTTAGAACTGAAACCACTCAATGCCTCAGGCCTGTATTCACAGGTGGCAAGTTAGGGTGGCTAATGTTAGGCGACTCGTTATGAACACCTGGGGGTGTGGAGGGAGGGGGGTGTAAGCCCCCAACAGGTTTCTCTTATGTAAAGCCTCAGCTGAGCCTCTCATGTGAAGTTTTAAAAAAATTTATCGGAAAGTATCAACCTTTTTCTTTTTTTTGAGATTTGTTTTGTTTTAAGTGATGTGACAGACGAGATGTTTTTAAATTAAAATAGGCAAAACTTGACCGCGGTTCAGGCCTGTATGCACTGGTTGCAAGTTGGGGCAGCTAATGTTAGGCGACTTGTTATGAACACCTGGGGGTGTGGAAGGGGGGGGGGGTGTAAGCCCCAACAGGTTTCTCTTATGTAGGGCCTCAGCTGAGCCTCTCATGTGAAGTTTTAAAAGAATTTATCGGAAAGTATCAACATTTTTATATTTTTTGAGATTTGTTTTGTTGTAAGTGATGTGACTGACGAGATGTTTTTAAATTAAAATAGGCAAAACTTGACCGCAGTTAAAACGCTCACAAAAAGACATCTTTTTCTTTTGAGCGTTTTAACAAAGATCAATTTTGCCGATTTTATTTTAAGTTCATACGGAGGTTTCCACGCTTTCGATGGGACATGGCCAAGCGGATGTTTGGTAAAACTTGATAGTTTTCAAACCTTTTTAAAAGTCGTTAACAAGAATATTTTGCCACTGATGATAATAATGACAACTAAGAACTACTAAAAGTTGATGTTTGTCTCTATGGCTTGGCATAGTGCAATAGCACAAAGTGATATTCTATAGCGATAAAAGCCGTCTCCATATCCGTTGGGCAAATAGCTTTTCGAATAAATGATGTTGAGGTCGAGTTATCTGAAGCAATTTATCATTGCGTGGGAACAGACCAAACAAATCCGTTTGAGTTAACCTTGTGTTTGAGATGAAATGTTACATTTTATCCGAGGGCGAGTTATCCGAGTTTGACCGTACTTAGCCGCGGAAAGTTCCTAAAAAGTTGGGGCGGCTCAGCCAGCCAGCCGCCCCAGGGAATACGAGCCTGAAATGCCTCATAGTGAAAGCAATATTTATACAGTAGATACTCTGTTCCAAGATAGTTTATGGTTTAGGGATTTACTATGGCGCCTTACAGTGCCTCGCGTTGTGAACGCGCAACACGACTTTTCAAAAGTAAGGTGCAATATATTGGTATTACGGTAGCATAACCGTAGATATCGTTATATTAACGATGGTACATAAAGAGGCACCCGTTAGCAAAGAGAAATTAAACTATGTGAGTACTGTAAAACTAGAACTAATAGCGAATTATTAGAATTATACTGTGCCGAGTTTGCAACTCGAGTTGTACAACTCGAGTTGCAGAACTCGAGTTGTACAACTCGAGTTTGTAAATATAACTCGAGTTGTACAACTCGAGTTATATTTACAAACTCGAGTTGTACAACTCGAGTTCTGCAACTCGAGTTGTACAACTCGAGTTGTACAACTCGAGTTCACCAAAACCCAAGCCGAGTTCTTTCAACAGCAACTCGAGTTCAACAACTCGGCTTGAGAACATCTCATCACTTTACTTTCTCTAGCAATATTTTCTATATGCGGAATTTATTTTGGTGCATCATTTAACGCCGTTGAGATAATCTCTATGTTCATTTTCGGTGTTCATTCAGTTTATTGTCAGATTCTAGAGAGATGACCCTTTTTTTCAAATGAAAAAGAAGTTGCCCGGCTGGCTGCGAATTTCTTTTTCCCAAACAGGTTTACATACGGCAG
Source organism: Watersipora subatra (assembly GCF_963576615.1). Lineage (NCBI taxonomy): Eukaryota > Metazoa > Bryozoa > Gymnolaemata > Cheilostomatida > Watersiporidae > Watersipora > Watersipora subatra. Next base: position 21,405,256 of record NC_088710.1, read on the forward strand.
TAAAATTTTGGCTCATGATTGGCGTTAGTAATTGAGTTTTAGTAACCAAAACTCACATCATTACATTAGAAATCAATAGTTATAATTAGAAAGGAACACAAAATTCTAAATAACGTAACAAAACTGATGTTATCATTCAAAAAGTGATGTTTAAACGTAAGAGGCGCTCACTTAAAACTCATTAATTAAAGCCATTTTGAATAAATTTTTGGAATTCTGTGTTCCTCTCTAATTATAACTATTGACTTTCAATGTAATGATGTAGGTTTTGATTACCAAAACTCGATTACTAAAGCCAATCATGAGCCAAAATTTTACTGCCGTGTGTAAACCTGTTTGGAAAAAAAAATTCGCTGCTCGGTTCTCATATAGATTGTTTTTAGTTTGCTTTTTACATTCTACAATTGTTTTTGTCTCTTTATATTTATAGAAATGAATATGCGCAAATCTCGCCAATATATAATTTAAATATGTATACATATTTAAATCCTTATTATTATTAATATTAAATTTCTGTAAATGAGACACCCCAATTACTCACTTTGCTTTCTTTACGAACCCGTGTTAGTTTTGGGTATAGGTAACACAACTCGAGGTCATAAACCCAGGCCGAGTTGTACAATTCGGCAACTCGAGTTGGACAACACGGCAACTCGAGTTGTACAACTCGAGTTGTGAACGCGCAACGCGAGGCACTGTAAGGCGCCATAGATTACTGTCAGTGGTACAGTTCTCTCTGTGATAACGAAGTATCTCTTCTACTGCTGAACGAACTGCTGCTCCTGTACAAGTTTAGAACAAATCAATGTTTCTTTTAATTACCGTTAGTGATTCAATTATCTCAGTAAGAAGTCTCTTTTTTGTATCACTATCAATGTAGCCAGTCGTGCTGAAGCTGGCACTCATTTGCCAAAAGATGGAGGACAGGCTAAATATCCATAAGGCACTGGAGTTACCGTTTTTGTACGATACAAACGATACATTGTTTCGTCAGGATCAAGAGAGTGATAGACAACTTTATGCATCGACTGTTTAAATTACTTTCATAATGCTAGTAAATAGAAATATTACACTGCATTCTTGTCTTCCATCTTTGTTATCTTGTTCGTGATTGACTGCAATAAATCCTATCAGTGTAATTAAGAAATACTACACTTTGTGATTAGGTCCTAGCTTAAGCAAAAAGTTTCCTTTGCTGTGTTGATCAGGCTATAGACATGAAATAAATTGTGTGGCAGACCCGAAATTCATTAGGTAAAAGTAAGGAGCTTACGGTTGATGATTTTTATTAGGGTAGCAGGCTAAAATATGGTTTTTTGCTAAATAGTTGATCTGTAAAAATTATCAGAAGTTCCAGATTTTTTAAGAAAAGATCGGATGATACCGATTCAAGTACTTAACACCCATATCGGCACCGATACCGATACCAAAATCGGGGCAACACTAATAAGAGGTATACAGTGCATTAGAGGAGGATCTACAGCGCTCTCAACAGGCAGAGGTTAGGTGTACTCTTCTTCAGCTTTTCCTCACCAAACTTGGCATACAGCCAACTGGCTGAGCTAAATCTCATGTAGGCAAAGCAAATGACCTTGGACAGTGGGCAGTGTGACTGACTCTGTACTAACCTGGGTATATGATTTAGGTAGTGCTGAACCAGGTGGTGAGAAACAGCCTTCCAAAAGCAGTTTTTAAGATCCACGCAATGCCGGGTAGCGCAGCTATAATAGATATAACGCCATACGCGCATGGTTTTTTCTTTTGCAAATGGGGCGAGATAGATTAACATTCAAATCAAATTTGAGAACTCGTTATATGTTATATGGAACTATTTATGTAGCACGAAGCAAAAACTTCACAAATTATTTACGTTATTTGGAATTTTTGTCATTACAGGAGGTATACATTATAGGAGGGTCTACTGCGCTCTCAACAGGCAAAGGTTAGGTGTACTCTTCTTCAGCTTTTCCTCACCAAACTTGGCATACAGCCAACTGGCTGAGCTAATTATCACATAGGCAAATCAAATGACATTGTTACTTGGACAATAAGCAGTGTGACCTGAGTGGATTAGTGAGAGTGGATGCAACATCGACTTCCAGGAAACCACTGGCACGGATATCGAGTTATACCATTAGAGCAAATACGAATTGTTGTAACTTTGGCCTCTGAAATATCAAACTCCTTAGAAGCAAAGGCTTTAACAGGAGTAATCAATGAAAAGCCCAGAATGTGTTCTATTCACTCATATACCTTTCCCTAGAAAATTACTCACCAGAATGTTTACATGAGTGCACAACTCCCTTAATATTATGGTATACAATAACCAGTTTACAGGGTTATGATATCCTTTTATCATGTATGCAACTAATGTGTATATGTAATTATGTACATAAAAGAAAGTTCTATATCCCAAATGTGTAGCCAGAAAGAGTTTAATCTCAAAATAACAAACCTGCATGTATAGTGGTAAAGTGAAGTTTAATCAAATAACATAATATATTTTGTGATTAACTAGAAGTAGAATGCTTTTTTGATGGTTATTAAATCTAAATGCAGTCAGAGATAAGATTGCAAAATATAGTTGATTTCATAGACTATCAATCTGTAACATTTAGTATATATGTTCAAATATATATCCTAAATATAAATGCTAAATTTGTTATATGCTATAACAAGTTTAGCATTTAGAAATTCTATATAAACTTTGAGGTAGAAAAGTATTAATTAACTGCAATATAAAAAATTTATGAATATTTAAATAAAAGAGTTAAAAGTAGAACATAAACTTAAAATGTACATGTAATATAAAAATCTGAAAACCAAGCCCCTAAATTGGAATCTTTCCTCATAGCACGATTCGAACTTCCCATATCACGTGCCACAAGCGTGACACGTAGCCCAATATCATTAGTCTTGTGCAGAATGTTGGTAATAATGTCTTTGAAAGCAGTACAGTCAGCGCTGTCAGCTTCATGAGAAACAATAGACTAACAACTACATGTATATATAACGCAGTGCAACGAATTAAGAAAAACAAAATAAATAAAATATTGAACTAAAATTATAACATAAAAATATATTCCTAATTAGTATTGTGATTTTTCAAACAATTTATGATTTACATGTAGATGTGAACTCTACAAAAGCCTACAGCATTTAAATATATATTAATACAAAGCATACTTCTGAGCGTTAGACGTAGCACTGTTTGCATTTACAGACAATAACTCGCATTCACCAATATTAGCCCATGCTAATGTCAGCAACAACTTTCAAACCGAAACCAGGTAGGATAAATTTTATTACACACGAAGTGCAGCGAATGTAGCATAGAACAGATTACACTGACGGAGGCTAACCTAACTGTGGGTCTATTTGAGTCAACGATAGCCGATGTTAATGCCAACGCACATTTGGATTTTCAATTAAGGCATTAGGCATAAGATTTACCCGTTATATTGACTATTGTACTTTCAATAGACTCTACAGGTATTGAGTTTTTGCTCAATATATCTCAAATTATGATTAGCCTATGAGTAGCATAGTTTATTGGAAAAAACAATTTCAGTGCCATGGTGAACTCAATAAAATACGCTATTTTTCGCCGCCATTTCTAGAAGCTCAACGCAAATAGCCTTGGACCAGTCGCATACACTCTCACTCTTCCACTCAGACTGTGACTAGCTCTGTACTAACATGGAAGTATGATTTAGGTAGTGCTGAACCGGTTCATCAAAAAAAGCCTCCCAAAACTACATTTCACAATGGCTTTTTGCAATAGTACTCAATTTTGCATCATAAGTAGTCAAGTTTTTATAATAGAATCTTTTCAGCACTACAGAGGGTGGATATTCGATGTCGTTGACTCTATAACTGTTAGTCCAGCTAAAGATGTACACCTTAGTACAGATAGACGACAGGTAGTACCATTTCATAGTGAAAATGTTTTGTTTTTTTGCTTTATTGTTGACAAATAAAATATTTGTTATTAGTTCCGTCATCCAGAATAGACTTTGCTGTTTAGAAAAATGAACAAGTGTTGGTAAGTTTTGAAGGTGGGTGCTTTCCATCAATTTACTGTAAGATTACCATAGATAATCAATATAGTCAATCTAATCAATAGGTCTATAAACTAGTGTACTTGATTAGCAAAAATTAGAATAGTTGATACAAACTAATGAATCTGTTGTTACTGTACAGCCTACAAATAGTTGTACAACCTACTGTACAAATTAAAAAAAGTAAGTCAAGTTTCTCGTTTTGTATGGCCAAAGAAACGAGTTTGAAAAAAGCTTCGAATGGATTAGGCAATTTACATGTATTCTATTGTTCTTTTAACGTAAAATCCCTACAACGTAAACATTCCTGGAATGGATTATTTACGTTGTAATAGCGCCTATTGTAAATATTATTGCGGCAGACCTTCCAATTATCATTAGAAATAACAACCTCAGGTTTAAATCATCATGGTCATATAGGATTGTGTTTAACAGAGTTGTGACCATTACTACAAAGACTACAAAAAGGAATTTACAGCGTTCTTCAGGTTTGAGTGGTTTTAGTTCTAAAAATAGACCGCTACTTGGTTTCCTATCTTATTGATACAGTAGGTATTCCTACAACATATATACCCTAATCCATTCTAGGAATGTTTAAGTTGAGATCATTATGATCATATAGGATTGTGGGTAACAGAGTTGCGACCATTACGAAAAATAATTTTGCTTTGATATCTCTGTATTCGTATTAGTAGTGCAGTATCAGTAGTGAGCCATAGTCATGTGGTATGCAGTATAATTCAATTGCATACTTTTACTAGTGGGCAGTAGTTAGTACACATGCAGTACAACTATTATAGTTTCTAATGCAGAATCCGTAGTATTAAGGAAATGGTGATACCTACTGGTACCTACTGTACAGTGTGTAGTGCTGGATGTTATAGAAGTTTATTGTTAGCAATGACCAGTCGTGCTAGATGCATTACAACTGTGAATTTATACCAATTTTAGATCTATAGACTTTGGATGATTGTTATTGAACGATAATACTACTGAGAGTTATTAGTCATATTTTATCAGCAATAATAATGCAGTAAACTGTATTAATATTGATAAACTGTCCGACTCGGACATGTTCACCATCTTTTAAAAAGGGGCCAAAAAAGCGTTCGTTCTCCTTTTGCAATGCATTTGTGGTATTTTTCATGTCATTAGTTGATATAAAATTATATGATGATTAATTTGGTATCAAAATATTTTTATAGACCGTGTGGTTCACGAGTTATGACGGCTTATACTGGGCCCTGTCAAATACCAGGTTTTACCGAATATGTAATTATACTCCGATAAAGAAATTTATTTGGTAGCGAAAGATCTAATTGCCGTTTACTTAATTATTACTCATGACAATCTCTCACACTGCACAAGACTGCTGAACATACAAGTGATGACAATTCTTGACTCACTAATCTGGAATGATATGAGAGTTGAAAAGGAAGTTCATGAGCTTAGTAAACAGCATTTGAAAGTTTAGTACAATTTAGTAGAGACATTTGTAAACCCAGCAGTGTCAATTTATCAGCAGTACCAACTTGATACTGATGCGTAGTCGCACTACACATGCAGTTTCAAATTAAGAAAAATACTCCTTCCCAGTATGCATGATTTGCTGGGTTTAAGGTAATGTGTCATGGAAGTAAATGCTCAGTCGAGCTCAGCAGGCAATTCAGGAACGCAGTTACAGTAGCAGCAATATGCGCATTAGAAAGTTGTAATGCACTGCCTTATTACACTGCAATGACGCAGTGCAGCCTGCAGTAATAAACAAGCATCTTCATTTGTTAACTCTCGAAATGGAATCCTGTAACACAATTCACACCATCAACATGTTACCTCTCCTGAAAGGAGGTAGTATGAAGGGGTCGACTGTGATAGTTGTGACACCGACTGTAACACTTAGCAGTGATGGAGGAGTTATGGCTGTGAGACACATAATGAGTGTTTGCATCTCACAGCCCTTTGCCTGTCTCACAGACATAATACTTCAATCAAGTCTTGACAACAGAGCAGTACAGTTTACTTCTGTTTATAGACAGAGAGATGGACAGACTTGAAGGTGTTGTAGTAAATAGATGGAGTGCCTAGTAAAAGTAGTGGTTAGGACTTGACAGTTAGGATTTGACCGGCTAGTTAGATGTTGTCAACCTACCAACCTCACAAATCCCAGCTACTCAGAACAAGTTCTCTTTCGTTCACTTGTTTGAAATATCAAGAACAGATCGGATAGTAATCATAGATGTTTGAGTTGTCTGCTTTTCTATACTGTGTAAAACCTTAGTAATTGGTAAATTGCCAAAAAAGAACATTGGATTGGCTCCGCCTACTGACTGATCAACAGCTCTGGGATCTTCTATTCTAGTGTGTATAGTATTTGAGGCGAATTAGTATTACGTCATTCTTGTCACCAGCGAACGGTACTACAGAAGACAAGCGGCTCTATCTGACGAAGTGTGTAGGGTGTTGTGAGCAACCGTCTCTGACGAACTGTGATGCGCAAATGTTTAGACACTGGAATCAGGAGTGAAACGCTGCTTAGCGCACAGACGTAATAGGCTGCGCTTGTCAAATAAGAACCTTTCCTGTGGAATATCGTACAGTTGTGGACTATCCTCAGCGCGCAAACCCGCTCAACTAGACAATGACACATGGGGTTCTCACAACCCTTGTTGAACCTGTAACCAAGGTATGTACATGTTTTACTGTAAAATAGCATTCATTAGTGACTCTGATAATTTGTATACAGACAGCACCTTTTTTGGCAGCTTATTTAAGCACTTGAAAATCTGCCAAGGAAGATTGGAGACTATCAATAGCGATAATAGGCATGTTGATGTAACTCTTTTAGTAAAATCTCTTAACCAAGTCTTAGTAGTAGTCAAATGGTGAATATGTTTATATCAGTAATTTGTTTCTGTAAACTTTTTCTTACTTATATTTCCCAGCAGCACTACAATGACAGTAAAAGGTTATTATATACACAAATCCCATTCCATATCATTGAAATGCTAGCTGTACTGAAGATGTGTAAAGTTCAAGGTCAAAGTAGTTGCTGAGTACATATTCCAGTGTTATGAACTGATTCCTTTTATTACTTTATAGCAGCAGTTGGTAGTATTTTCATATGTTCATCCGTGGCATCAGTCAGATGGACAGACATGGCTTTTATTATAAGATTTTATATCAGTTTATATTGATAAATTATTATTATATTATATTAATTAGCAAAGCTACTAAACAGAATGTCGGTAGTTCAAATCCTAAACGATGCAATCTTTTTCTCAGAAAAGGAAGTAGAGGCTGGCTTGACTCTATAATAACTAGCAGGTCAAGCAGTAGTAAATAGTAATTACTATTGTATGTTGTAGTGGACAGTACTGTGTGACAGATGGCACTGGAGAGAAGAGCACCTGCTCTGGCTAATCAATATTACTATTCGCGTTGTCTGAAGTTGGAAATGGTTCTATTGTATTCAACAAATACATAAGCACTACAAATTGTGACACAAACCAAATGTCATAATCTCCCGTTTTTGGAAAGTGTGGCTTTTATAGATCATTGTAGAATAATTTTACTAATGATGTTGTCGTATTGATTCTATGATAATAGCGATAACAAAAATTTCATAATTCTTTCTCTTTTTGTATTTTGTCATCTGTATGCATAACTTTATTAATAAATAACAATTATCAACAATTATATTATTTTGATTAATCTTATGGGTTGGTTTTTCTTCCATAATTAGTAGTTGTATAACTAGTAATAGAACACTAATTACTAGCATCTCTTTTATTTAGATAATGCACTATTAATTTATCCAGATAACAGTTGTTATCAAATAGAGACAGTCATAGTAAGGGTGTAAAGGAGTTAGTTTGCCTAGCAAAATTCATGAGTTGTGACAAATTTTAAGTTTCAAACCACTTTACAGCGTACAGTGTGCTCTTAAAATTTTTTAGACATTTTAAATCCAATGAACATTGCAGCTTTTCTAACTTGAAATTTTGCATGAAACCTCGCAGCCAGCTTATCAGCTGGTATAAAATAAATGATCAACTTGTTAATCACTCTGTCTCGACAGGAAATGAGTGTTTTATCAAGTTTTGTAAACTTTGAAGGTGATGGAGAATGTCCCATCTCATCGCTGTCACAAGGCTCCATTTCTAAGTTCTGACATCAAACGGTTGTTCCATCATAAAGTTGATGGGTTTTACAAATACATCATTTTCATCGTCTTATTATTAGTGGTTAGGACTTGAGAGCAAGGACTTGACAAGCCAGTAAGAAATCTCCAGCTTACTATCTTGACAAATCCCAACTATTTAGACCCATTTCTACTTCCATGGTTTCTTAGCTCCTTGAGAAAGAACGGAACGAATAGAATCCTTGATGAGTTGTCTTTTCTCTCTGTCAAACCTGAGTGGCCCAATTTATTGGAGAACTGCCAGAAAAAACTCAGGCCGGCCAATCAACAGTTCCGGATCTCATGTTCCAGACGTTTCTAAATACAGAAAGCAGTTAGTAGTCCTACTTTGTGGCTCTTCATGTGGGGGCCATATAAATATAAGACTAGCGGCTCTGCATGCCGGAAGATGTTGTGCAAATGGCAAGTTCCGGAACTCGGAGTAAGGCGTTACCTAGTGGCCAGATGGGATAGGGCGGTGCTTATCAAATATGGACATTTGTTGTGGATACAACTGCACTGGACTAACATGGCTCTTAAAAACGTCACAAATGGACACGTGACACATCAGCAAATGATATTCCAAACTCTATCTGAGGTATGTAACAGTTCTATTGCCAGGTTGGCTGCTTGGTCTTATGACCGTTTGTATGAAGGTTCATATTGATTTCTAAACAAGGTTTTTCACACTAGTTGATATTGTACAATAAATTCAATTTGATGCCTAAACTCAGTTATGCTCAAATTTTACTATGTTAATTTAAATAATTCTTTTTAATAGTTCAACCAATACTTCAAATTTAAAAATACATATAATGATAAATTTTGAGCAGACGGAACTGTCTAACATAAAAATATTCTCGACATGCTGAGGCTACCATAAAACCTTTATTTGAACGTCATGGTTGTTTGTATTTCAACCCTTCCCTTAGAATAGTGCTTTATTAAGGTGACATTCAAACAGGCTAATGGGCAACGTTGTATTTTTCAAACACTTAGTCAGTATGTTGAGAAGATAAATTTTACCCTTTCACAGGCAAGTTGAATGTCACCTCTATCTTGCACGCTCTTCAGGGCCATGTGACATACACTATTTTGGAGGCAAAACATTGATTAATTTACCTCCAACTTGACATAGATTTTGGAATACATATGCACGAGGAAACTGATACATGTCTCTACCAGTTGATATCTATTGCTTGCAATTAACCAGAGAGGATCTTATAGCCTGCGTTGCCAATTGTTGGAGCTTCCAATTCTTTTATTTCAATTTAAATTAAATTTAAATTTGAAGGTATATTTTTATTTTACAATTATATGTAACAAGGTTGTAGAAAAGCTCATTGCACTCATCGATAAGTTTTTTACAGTCCGCGGTCAAAACTGGATTTTTATATGCAAGTTACAGTAGTTACGAACATTAATCTATTTAAGCTGAGTTCAGATCACTACGATCATGCTATCAAATAATATGCTATAAATATGCAAATTTATAAGTTTAATAACAACAATAATCTCACAAATGCTGCAAATATATATCCGCAAACAAGTGACGTGAACAAACCGTAATTATAATACATGCAGCAAAAAAACTTTAATTTAAAAACAAATATTAACATTTTTAAAAGAAAAATATTAGCATCCTTTGCTCGACCAATTGCGTTGATTGTTGCTTTCATTTAAAACCATTTCATTTTCTTCTGGCTGTTCAGTACCTTCCACAGTGTTTTCTGACCTTAACTCCTTATGCACAGTTAAGCTAGTCGATAATGTACAAACAATTTTTAGCAGAGCAAAACTTTTTACACGATGCCATTTTGAATAGAGACTTCTAGCGCAAATAAAGAGAAACCACGTGTAATAAAAATAGCCTCAAAGTATGTGGTACCACATTTTCCATTGTAAATGCGAACTTTTTCTAACATATATCGAAGTATAACTACCATATTGAAAAAAGACCTACTATTAGCCTGATACAGTTACTAATTATTTTTGTGGTGCTGCAACCAAAGTTTGTAATAAAATCGTCAAAGACTTGGAGTTGAAAAATGGACTCCAATACGCATAGAAACAGCGAACGAATTAATTGTTGGTAGAATCGAGTGATTATCAGTACGATTTTGTAGACACATTTTTACTGATCATTTGCAATTATGGGCTCGTGAAGATTAAGAATGTCAAATAGTATCAGCCAAATAGAAGTGGCGTTCAAATACAGGTTTTATGATAGGTGTGCATTGGAGGTGGAACGAGACACGAGACGTCTCGAGTATCGACCTGCCTCGTATCGGTCTCGTCTCGACTTTACTATTGCCAAACTCGAGACAGGAAATAGAACTAAAGCGCCTGCGCACGGTTGTTAAAACATGGCTTCTTGATGTAGCAACAACTCCATATGTTGTAATGGATTGCAGGCAACTGCCTTTAAAGTTGTACCCAGTCCATTACTACCTGTTGCTATTGATTATGTTGGCCACCGAGTCTAATCATGTAGTCCGGACAACGGCCCTGTTAATATATTGTAGTTCTGTGTCCTTAAAACAGATACCGGGTCGTATCCGATATTGGATTATACCGGGATCACCCTCCGGATAATCCAATTTAATAAATAAGACTATTGCGGGTACAATGTCTGTATTTTATCGTATCGTGTCTAAACACCAACTGCCCTTCATAGAATTCGGGCCTCCTCTATATACTACCAAATGCGGGTAAAACTTGCCCTGACACAGGGAAACGAACGAAAGGCCGTGTCGACCATGGTCCGTGTTCGGTTAACAATGACGTTATTGTTAGTTCAATATAAGAATATACATGTACATGTATATAGTAATTCATATAATTTCATGAGTACAATTTATATATAATTCACATACTACAGTTAATACACAAACAAAACTTAACATTAATGAAACGATAAGAATGAAAGTGTTATCGTGCATTCTTTTAGTTGCGGTATTTCTTTGTAGAGCGACGGCTATCGGTTTCATTACACATTACATTAAGAAGTAAGACCTATTTAATAGATGGTAAAAATATACATGTACAAAGCAATATGTTTATAATAATTATGATCAATCAAGCTCAAAATTCTTAGAAATATATAACTTCGGTATTTTAGAGCTGTTTGTGTCACTTTTGTTTACAAAAACTACATGCATACCACTATTAAAATGTTGTAATTAAATTGTTTACACCAGGTGAAATTTCCATCTAAAAAGAGGTTTTTCAATTTTAAATATACCAAGTACGCTAGTACTTGTGTAGTGAAATCATCACCAAATGCTCATTATTTTACTGTGTCGTGTATCAAGTCTCGAATTTTTACAAGACTGTCTCGAGTCTGGTCTCGAACTTAAAAAACCTGTATCGTTCCACCTCTAGTGTGCATACACTATGTTACCTAGCCGAGCCAGCCTCAATCAAATGGCTGAGCTTATTCTCACGTAGGCAGGGTTATTGACCCCGTTGCTAGGAAGATGAACAGCTGTTGCTGGGCTCTCTGTACTAACCTGAAGGTTAGATCTAGTTAGTGCTGCACCAGCACCGAGTTTTTTGCCTAGTCGCGTTTTTTGAACTATCCTTCTTTCAAGAGCAGGCAATTTTGTCAACACACATAGTGAACTTATAATTTTTTGCAATGTGCTTCTTTCCAGAGCAGACAGTTTTGTCAACACACTGGTGAAATTATAATTCTTTGAAATTTGCTTCTTTCAAGAGCAGACAATTTTTGTCAACACACATGGTGTAGTTCTAATAGATAAAACTACTCACATTACCAAAGATAGTAGATATATGATGCTGTACTACAACAGTGTTTATAACTGTTGACAAGCATTGTTATATATGTTTCTCATTTAGTGGTACTTCGAGGGTTCTGTTTGATAATATTCAGTTGAAACAATCTGTTAAAACCTCAAGCAGTCATTTATATATAAACACCAAGTTTTAGGTCCTCAGGCTATGCGATGCAAAAAATATTGTGAAGATATGCAATCGTGCAGCAAACAGACTTACTATTTCATACTTACTGAGAGTTAGTAACCGGAAGACGGTCACGTTAGCAGCTATATGTACTAGTTACAGAACACCCCCCCCCCCCTCCGTTATGGTTACCCTGTTATACGGTTTTTTGCCTTACAAGTTGAAACCCGATGTTTTTTCTGCCCTGCCATATAACTGTTTATTCGCCATACGATATCAACAAAAACCTTTTCTTGAAATTAAAATTTGAAAATTGGTATGCTGAATACATCGAAAGAATTAATATGCTAATATTCTATTTGCCAATAATTTTTACCCACAATGCTTAAAAGAGATAGATTGCTCGTTCTGTCTGAGTTCAATGCTATTCGTTATTAGTTATGGCGGAAACTAAACCGAAAACACAGGTGATAAAATTTTAGATGATGACAAAATTAATATTGTTTTGTTGATATTTTTGCATATTTTTAAGATAAAAGAAACTGTTTTCTGTTCGTAATAATTAGAAGCATTTATTGCATGAATACACGTGTGCGTGGAAGGCCATGGAATATGAGTTTATTATAAGACTAGAAGGCAAGTGTGTTTTAGTTCCAGTATCGCTCACTCTGAAAATCATCAGGTGTGAGATAATACACCATTGCAGGATCATGTCGTTTATACGATTGGTGATTTTCAAATGGTCTACCTTCGAGATTGTTTGTTAGCTTCGTTACCAAGCAATCGCGAAGCTATAATTACAAATGCCACATAATTGTAAGAATCTAGCGCTTTTTTAATGTTTTGTGGAATATTTATTAATAAGGGAGGCTGTGATGTTGATAAACTATTTTCTCAAGTTTATGAAATAACTTATAGCCCGCAGTTTAGTATATTATTGTTACTAATAAAACATATAATAGAACATTTATCGAGAATGGTACTAAAATATGTTAGGGAAGAGACGAACAGATCAGATTCATAAGTCCTAGGCATATTGATCCAACCATATTTTAGAAGGTTCTGTTGATAGCACAAGCTACTTAAAATTAATTAGTTATTTGATTCACAGCTATGAAGTTGTTATTATTGATTTGTGAGTGTCTACCTGTTGCTGGTTGTCAACTAATACAGATGAGAAGGCTACCAACTGTCAGTTTTCTCACACAGTGTTTTTGTATGCCAAATATTTATATTTTAGTAAATTGGTGACTCAGGACTTTTGGTAGTTTTTGCGCCTTCGATTTTTACCAACTTGAGCTATACCCTGGTGCATATTTTAGAATTACCTATTTTATTGAGTTTTCTGTTAATATATTCAATCTAATTCACTTTAGCAATAACTATTGTAAGTACACATGCTACAGTTTCACTAAATGACTGTAATTTGTGGAATAAGGAGGAAGATAGGACTGAGGTTCCATTGCTTGTTGTTTCTGTGAATTATCTAAAAATAGACTGCTACTTGGGTCTTCTTACTTTATTGATATTTACTTGTACTTATTCAGCCATATAACAGACTATCTAATTATCAGCTTTGCTTTCACTAGGAGACACTAAGGACAGTTTTATTACATAATATTGCTTAATAATGTGGTTCTTACTAATTAGTTATTGATTGCTTGTGATATTTATTTGAAATAACAGACTATCTAATTATTACGTAATATAATAACTTCAGGTTGAGATCATCATATTCATATAAGATTGTATATAATACATTAATAACCATTAATATGGTATACTAGTATTATATATTAGTAATTTTTACGTATTAATTTATATCATCCATGTAATCAACATCTTAAAAAAGGATTTTTTGACTGAGGTGAATCTGACATGACAAATGTTTTAAACACGTTTTCTATCACGTCATGTTTGTGAGTTGGTGAACGGTATATTTATAACTTCATAGTGACATCTTTAACAGACTTGATTGAAATATTATAACTCCTGTACTGAGTGATGGTAATGATGAATACGTGTATCTTCAACTGTTACCTTCGGAAATAAAATCCTAGGAAATAATTGATATAAAACTCAGAGTTTCCTTGCCTAAGGGAAAGTACCCTAAAGGTAAAAGCTGTGATTATATCACTAAACACTAGCAGTACACCTCTATAACAATGGAGGGAGTGATGAGCTGCGAAATACATAAAAATTGTGAAAACTTCTCAATACAAGAGTGTTGTTCACTTTTGTCTATAGAATGACTTATAGACAGACTTGAAGGTGCCGTGGTAAATAGATTGAGGGGTTAGTAAAAGTCGTTTTTCGGACTTAACAGTTAGCATTTGATAGGCTAGTAGGATGTTTTCAACCCACTAACTTGACAAATCCCAACTACTTTGACCAGTTTCTCTTCCACCCTCTTGTCTGTTTTAGGATCATAAGCAGAGCAAACGCCATCAAAGATGTTCTCCTTATCCTTATTGTCCAGCTGCAAATTAATTGGTGAATTGCCAAAAAGCATTGGCTCCGCCTACTGACTAATCAAGAGCTCTGAAGCTGTATTCTTGCCTTGGGGAATATTCCAAGAATGAGTTTTACTCATTCTTGTTACCAGCGCACAAGGCAATGCTGAAGGCCAGCACCTGTACCTGACGACGTCTGTAGTTAGAATGATTACTATCTTCAGCCACGCCTCTGACGTATTCTGACGCCTCTGATGTATTGCGCAAATGTTTAGAGGCTGAATCAGGAGTGAAACGCTGGTGGCTTGTCAAATAAGAACATTTTCCGTGGAATATCATGAAATATCGTAGTTGTGGACTATCCTCAGCGCGCACACCCTTTCAACTAGACACGTGATACATCAGATTGTCTCAACCCTCGCTGAAACTGTAACCAAGGTATGTACAGTGCCCCTTGGTTACCATGACCTTGTTGTACAGTTTTTGTTGTCTTTTTTTAAATACATGTTCTACTGTAAAATAGCATTAGTGAGACTGGCAACTCATAAACGGACAACGCATTCTTGGGTAGCTTATTTAAGTCTTACCCTACAGGATGAATTTATTCGCGGAGTTATATTTCGCGAAAATTGTCTTTTCATGCATATTCGCGGATGAATTTATTCGCGGCTGAAAACTGCCACTCTCTAGGAAAAGTTAACTCTATTGCGGCTAGTAATAGATATTCCTACGCATGCGCACACCGCGTGTTCCGGTTTATATTTAGCTTTCAAATGCGAGGCGATCATGCTTCCAAATGCGAAGCGATTATGCTTTTCTACGGTAAACAATTTTTGTTGCGTCCAGAGGTTTTCACGAATATTCATCGCTTTGGAGGCCTTTGATAAGCCAACAACTTGTGGTAAGTAATTAGTTTTTTACATTTACTAAATTAGTTGAATTTTACTTTGGTTCTTCGGTAAAACGCAATATTAATTTTTTTCCATCCCTGCTGCTTCATTATTTGTTTTAGTGTGAGAGAGATTTTTCATCATACACCGAAGAACAATGATTGCATGGGTGGTAGATGCCATTCTTAGAAGATCATCAATCATTCAGAGAGGTCTGGAAATTGAGGTTGAAGTGACCGCAGCTACTTGCGAGAAGAATATATCTGTTTATAAAAAAGGAACAAAAACGCCTTTACGAGCACAAATCTTTGGCCAGCCGGCAGAACTTTGCAATAGTAAGCCACGAGGAGAGTTCTGATGATAACTTCCTTACCAGCCATGTAGTAGCGAGAGAATTGCTTCCAACACCTACCCAAGACGGTGACAGCGACAGAGCTGCTATTACCAAAATAACTAGTCAGAAAGCACCATTACACGCTAGTATTCACATATCAAGAGTACCAGTTTAATTTTATTGCTAGACAACCGCCATATGGACTAAACTGTTTATATTCACTCCATTCATCGTTTATAAAATTTTATTTGTATTTGAAATATTTTATTTGTACACTCAAGTTTGTAATAAATTATAATACATCTATACATGAAATAAAATATATGATTTGATCATGTTTGCTACAGCGATATCAAGGAGTTGTTGTCGATGAAGGGGTCTAAGTTGACTGGTTGCCTCTCTGCCAATATTCCTGCCTTGATGAATATTACTACTTGTCTCTAGTTTTCGTAATCGGAGTAGGTTGTTTCATTCTCAATCTGCAGTAAACACAAAAAGAAAAAATATTAGCGAGTGTTGAGGAAGTACAAAAACAATAGCTGAAGTATTTGATGAAAGCGATCAGTTTTTGAACAAAAGAATTAACTAATGCAGTTGATTATGGAAAAACGTATCTGCACTGCAAATCAAATACATACCATAATGTCCTGATCAGAATCATGATCGTCCTTGACTTCGGTATTAGAGAGATTGATGGAGTTGATTCTAATGTAAAAAGACTAGGAGAGCTTTTTTGCTATGCTGAAGCCATGCCGAATAACTTGTAAAAACCTTGAATAATTTTGTAAAGTTTGACGCAATGACAATAAAGCTCGAAGCCTGGCGATGATTTAAAAGAAGTTTAGGAATTCGGCTACGTTTAGTACTTCTGCCTCGCGGCTATTTTTGTGATGACGCCATTCTGCATATCTTGTGACAACCCCGAATAATCTTTGTAAATAAATGTGATGCATTGCCAATGGTGTTAGCTCAAAGCTCAGGCAATGATTTTAAAAATGTTTTGAAACTCAATTACGTTTAGTATTTACATTAAAAACTAGGCTAGCGACTACCCTAGGACACTTATATTTTGCTAGTATTTAGTTTCGTGAGTAGCACACGGAGTAAAATTTCGCTGGAACTTAATTTCGCAGCTCTGATGAGTGCGAAAATATAGTGATGTGAAAATAAATGCAGTGGAACAAACATTAGATTACTCAGGTCCAGTTCGCTGGTACGAAATATTTTTCAATTTGGGACTACCGTACTGTTTGGACTATAAACTGCACCTCTATATAAGCTACATGTGCTTTATTTTCCAAAAACGATAATAAAACAATACATAAGCCGCACCTTACTATAGGCCGCAGAACTAAGGACTGTGCTTTTTAACGCCATTTAAAACAGAACAGTGCAGAACGGCACAGTTTCGTATTATCCGACGCTTTTAAACTTAGTGCCTAACGGGACAGTACCGTGAGGCACTGTTTCGTATTTTCTTTCACAGCTAGAAGTGCACTAATTGGAGATTCCCGTTAGTGCGCCCTAGCGGTGAAAGAAAAAGCCACAGAATAAGCCACAGTGATTAGCTGCACCCTTGTAGGCCTACATATAAGCAGCATGGCTCAAATCATCAGAAAAAAGTAGCGGCTAATCGTCCGAAAAGTACGGTAGTTTGTATTTGTGAACCACAGGTAGAAATGTGTAGGCGAGATCAATAATGCAATTTGATCGCTTGCTGCAGTTTGTCTCCTGGACTATCAATGACGTCTAGGTCCCTGCCACAGTGACTGATGTTGTACCAATATTAGAATTCAAGTATTTATAGCACGCCGTGCCGCGGTGGCCATGGCCCCGGGTTGTTATTGCTTTTGGTTGGTAATAAAATTCATCACCACAATAATTCTTATTCAATTTTATGACTTTCCCTACCAGACTGTCATCCTCAGCAGTTACAAATTCAATGACTAAACTAATATCATCATCTTCTTCATTTGTCTAGGCTTTTCCAAAAAAAACTTATTATCTTAATTTGTTTTGCCAAGCTGCTCAGTCGGTGTATTAGCTATAATGAGTTTAGCAAAACTTGCCCAATAAGCCCACCACACACGAAAATTGCCTGCATTTCTAATATGACGATTTTATTGTGAATATCAATGAAGAAAGCCATTTATTTTCGCGGTTTCGCTCGTTCGTTGTGATAGTTTAGTTTCGCTCATGAAATTTTCGCGAGAGCCTGTTGCTGCGAAAACGCGAAAGTTAGATGCCGCGAATACATAAGTGTCCTAGGGTAGGTGATACATGAGCTCAGTCTATAATAACTAACTACGTGATACATGACCTCAGTCTATAATAACTAACTAGGTGATACATCACCTCAGTCTATAATAACTAACTAGGTGATACATGACCTCAGTCTATAGTAACTAAGTGATACATGGCCTCAGTCTATAATAACTAACTAGGTGATACATGACCTCAGTCTTTAATAACTAACTAGGTGATACATGACCTCAGTCTATAATAACTAACTAGGTGATACATGACCTCAGTCTATAATAACTAACTAGGTGATACATGACCTCAGTCTTTAATAACTAACTACGTGATACATCACCTCAGTCTATAATAACTAACTAGGTGATACATGACCTCAGTCTATAATGACTAACTAGGTGATATATGACCTCAGTCTATGATAACTAACTACGTGATACATCACCTCAGTCTATAATAACTAACTAGGTGATGCATGAGCTCAGTCTATAGTAACTAAGTGATACATGGCCTCAGTCTATAATAACTAACTAGGTGACACATGACCTCAGTCTATAATGACTAGATAATACATGACCTCAGTCTATAATAACTCACTAGGTGATGCATGACCTCAGTCTATAATAACTAACTAGGTGATACATGGCCTCAGTCTATAATAACTAACTAGGTGATACATAACCTCAGTCTATTATAACTAACTAGGTGATACATGACCTCAGTCTATTATAACTAACTAGGTGATACATGACCTCAGTCTATAATAACTAACTAGGTGATACATGGCCTCAGTCTATAATAACTAACTAGGTGACACATGACCTCAGTCTATAATAACTAACTAGGTGATGCATGACCTCAGTCTATAATAACTAACTAGGTGATACATGACCTCAGTCTATAATAACTAACTAGGTGATACATGACCTCAGTCTTTAATAACTAACTACGTGATACATCACCTCAGTCTATAATAACTAACTAGGTGATATATGACCTCAGTCTATAATAACTATGTGATACATGACCTCAGTCTATAATAACTAACTAGGTGATACATCACCTCAGTCTATAATAACTAACTAGGTGATGCATGAGCTCAGTCTATAGTAACTAAGTGATACATGGCCTCAGTCTATAATAACTAACTAGGTGATACATGACCTCAGTCTATAATGACTAGATAATACATGACCTCAGTCTATAATAACTCACTAGGTGATGCATGACCTCAGTCTATAATAACTAACTAGGTGATACATGGCCTCAGTCTATAATAACTAACTAGGTGATACATGACCTCAGTCTATTATAACTAACTAGGTGATACATGACCTCAGTCTATTATAACTAACTAGGTGATACATGACCTCAGTCTATAATAACTAACTAGGTGATACATGGCCTCAGTCTATAATAACTAACTAGGTGACACATGACCTCAGTCTATAATAACTAACTAGGTGATGCATGACCTCAGTCTATAATAACTAACTAGGTGATACATGACCTCATTCTATAATAACTAACTAGGTGATACATGACCTCAGTCTATAATAACTAACTAGGTGATACATCACCTCAGTCCATAATAACTAACTAGGTGACACATGACCTCATTCTATAATAACTTAGTGGCGCATGATCATTTTTGTTGCGCTTTCCTCATACACTATGTTTTCATGGTGCGCAGTACTGCGAAGCAGCCCCCTCCGAAGTCGAGGGGATTGTACATTTCCATGCTGCACAGTAGTTTTCAGCAAATTAGCCAGAAACGAGAAATTGTATAAATCGAATCGCTGGATGGATACATGGAATCGATCATGCGTACCGAACGTCAGAAAAGGTCTTTTTATGCTTTTGTCATCATTATACTTTTATTTACAATACACATTCACAATGTTTTACAAACCTCAACACAATTTTTACAAATAATTTATTTTTAATAGATATTTATAAAAGTAATAGATTATTGAAATGTTACTTTAGGCTTGCCACCTATTTTTCGAAAAGTATTGGTACCGATAACAGAGTCCAGGAAAGTAATCACTTCATCATCCTCGTAGGAGCAGACCATAATTAAATTTAAGTGGAAAAGTATCTGAAGAATAGCAAAAACAAAGATAAGCAGGATAACTTTTGTACTAGTCTATGGCGCTCGAAGAATCTGTTTGCACGGCATGAGAGCTATGCGCAGCCACTCCGCAATTGCTGTTTCCTTGCTGCGAATTTGCACTGGCTTTGCGCTGACCAGTGCGCAGTGATTTCAGTGCGAAGACGCCGTTTCCATGATTTTGAGAGGGCGCAACTCCGAAGCACTGCGCATCATGAAAACATAGTGATACAAAAAACTTGCATTATGTGTAATCTAGGTGGTTACCTGAAGCTAGACTAGGAGTGTAGGAGGAAAAGCAAATGGTAACAACATGACTACAATTAGCTTTTATGTAACACTGTTAAATATAGTTATAAAATAGAAATATGCCTTCAAATTGAAAATGAAGTAAAAATTTGAAAGCTCTAACACATTGTATAGTAAGGGAGACGCTATAACACCATGTAACAGGTTAATTGCAAGATATAGCTATTAACTAGTAGAGATATTTCATGGTTTCCTATTGCATGTTTATTCAGAGATCTTTAACAAGTTTGAGGTACACGGCAGATTTATTACATCCAAAACGTTTAATGGTGTTCCGCCCGAAAAAGAGTGCAAAATATAGGCAACATTCGCTTCGCCGTGAAAGGGTTACCTAAATTGATCTTCCCAAAATTCTGAGGAGCCATTTGAAAAAAACAATCCCAGCTTCTAATTGAATGCCACCTCTAGTTTACTGCCCCTATAGAGTAAGGTTTAAAAACTAGAGAGCCCTGGCGTTCAAATAAAGATTTTACGGTATTCTGGATATATAAATGCTAATTGTGAGTTATGTTCCCTTTGTTCTGCTTTACCATTGAGAAAGCAACTCTTAATGTTCCAATAATAATAAACTAATTATTTGTAATCTGGTCCTTAATCTGGTTTTGTGTTTGGTAGTTCTGCTCATTGTAAATATAATCTACACGCATTCTCAGCCATGGCTTCCGCTATGCATTCAAAATATTATGTAAAAAAACTTGTAAATATTTGTTAATATTTTTGTATATTTTAACTTA
Source organism: Watersipora subatra (assembly GCF_963576615.1). NCBI lineage: Eukaryota > Metazoa > Bryozoa > Gymnolaemata > Cheilostomatida > Watersiporidae > Watersipora > Watersipora subatra. Next base: position 21,426,510 of record NC_088710.1, read on the forward strand.
AAAAGAAAATGTTTTGTTTTCGTGATAATTAAAAACATTTATTTCATGAATGAGCTTTGAAAAAGCTTTGATATATCGTCTATCCAATCGGCGATATCGCTTAAATAGCAGCGATTCTTAAATCATCTACCTTGAGAATCGCTGCTAAGCAGTTGGATCACCACATCACGAAGCACAAATTGTATACATATTATTACCTTTATGGTCCAAGTTATAGAATATATTACCGAGCCGACAATAAATTGTTAACTAAATACATGGTTTATATTTAAGTTTTGCTTTATAGTTATTAAACCATATAAATCATTATATGGTTTAATTAATAGCCTATTTCTGCAAAAATAATCGAAATACTGTAGTTATGGTCTATAACTTGACACTTCAGAATCATAGAAAATAACAAGCAAGCTGCAAGCGTGGTAAACATGGTGATTAATAGTACTGACGCTAATATCATCAGTCTTACACAATATATGGGTATTCAAGTATCCAAATATATATTATATATTTGTAATATATTATATATAATATATTATATCCAAATATCGCACATCATAACTATTTGCTCAAAATGTTGAGTTCTTACTCATAGTTCTCGCCATCAGCATTTTCTGCTGCTACTGATGCAGCTTTCTTGCAGTGAGCATGTGCAAAGCTTTCTTTAACGCAGCTTTGCTGTGATACCAGCACATCTGTTCCCTCGGCAGCTGGATTTTGGCCCCACATAGATTTTGATTTTCTTCTTGTAATAGTTGTCGATCACAAAATCCACACAAGCAGCCTTTTACTTCTTAGCACGAGCAATAAACACATCAATAATTGTATCAGCAAATTGTCTGAATGATGAAGGATTAACGCTGGTAGGCAGAGCTTGGATATGTGCCATAGCATCCACAATAATGGTCCCACATCCTCAATAGCTTGGAGCCACTGGATTTAAGGTAGTTCGATCCTGTCTGCCATAGATTTGAGCTGGTCCTCTGAACAGGTTTCTTACTCAGTTGTTCTCAGGTGACCTGGGCGGAAATATCGAAAAACTACAGTTAGAGGCGCAGCTCTCTGCTTGTCCCTTTACATAAAAAGTTCCAAGGTACCATAGGTAAAGGTTGAACAATCTTCTTAATTGATTGTGTTGAAGCAAGACTAATCAATATTTTCACTACGTACGCAGTCGTGTATCTAACATGATGCAGATATACACGCCATTACACCATGGTGATAACAACAAGGCGTATCGTGAGTAGCAGGTTTCTGACTATCTTCGTGTGGCTAAATAAATGACAGGACAAGATTGACTGGGAAAATCACTATCAGATAGTCGCTTAAGACCAATCAACCAGAATGAATACATGATGGTTTTTCCATTTGACAAACTATGGCAAGACTGAAGGCTTATGCACACTATCGCTCAAATCAGGGTTTACCTGTACGATAGACAGCAATGATTAGTTGTTGATGTCATCACTAACGTAAGGTGTACACACTATGAGGGATTAACTGTTGGGGATCACCAAACAACAATCCATAGAAATTACAAAATTGCATTCCTGATATTGTGGGCCCTTCTGTTATCTTTTAATTATCTGATTATGTAATTCATTATGAGCGTGGTTCTTCACCATGCTTGCCAAATGGCGTTGACATCGATCTTCACAACTGTTGACATTAGATCCGATGCAATCCACAAACAGCCAATCAATATGCTCACAGTGGGGATCATCGGTGTCAAAGTTCAAAATGCTAAAAGTCTACCCCATCGACGCTAGTAATGATTACGTTGGCTGTTCATCGGAAAATGACATCGTAGTAGCCTGTCGTTGTGGTCTATCGCACAGCGAATCGCTGATTTGAGTGATAGTGTGCACAGGTTGTAATGGTTAATGTCTGGCTGGATTAGGATTTAGTTACTTTTTAAACTAAACACAAGTGCCTTGATCATTAGCCACCACTACTGTTTTGTACAAATTGTCATATCAGCCTTCCTTTCATGTTAATAATAATTTTAATCATGTAATGAAATTACATAATAATTATTTTATAGGGTAGTTGAGTCGCATCTCACCTTAAACCATAACAGCCACGTACAACTTTTATATTCTTTTCTAGCTAAATCAAACACGCTGATTCCGATTTTGTACTCAGAATATAGATTGGTTCACTAACTTTCAAAGTCATGAAGGCTTTTTACAGCAGTTCAATATCGGTCTCGAAAACAACACAATCGGCACAACAAGCTCCGCCCATAAATATGTGACGTATGCTAGCTTTTCAGGAACGGAAGTTAGGGATGGTTAGTCCGATTTAGAATAATAGAGATGGGTGTCTTGAAACCCATTATTATCTAAATTCAGCCTTCAAAATAATTTCAGTCTTTTATTTTAGGTAGTTAAATTATTAAAAACTGCTCGTAGCTTGTTACAAGATATAGGCTGAACACTGAGAAAACTGAGCTCAAAGAAGAGCGGTTTTATCACAAAATAGCGTTGTTATCGCACTTTTTTGAGCTATTTTTCTCGGCGTAGCATTTTTTCTAGTTATTAAATCAGTACATCTAATGACTGAGTATCAACTGATGACTGTAATGTACTAGTAGTAACTCATCTACTAACCTTAATAGTTAGAAGAACAATAATAAGGTAACCTACTAGCTCTTTGTGTAAAACATGACTACAAATCTTATAGTACTCTCTACCTTTTATTATATGCTCACAGGAAAATTGTTAGCAAAGAGTTGTATAAATAGGTTCATACAGTAGAAGAACATGCTTGTGTACTGAGAAATACTTTATCAAAGTGTACATTGATACAGAAACTGATTGTGTCAATAAAGAAGTCAAATACAAGGAATAGTTTATGTTAGTCTCAGAATCACCAAGTGAAGTGTTACTCAAATATGTCAGAGTGGTTTCGTTATTAATGTTGGCAATGAAGTGGAGGTGACAAAAATTGAGCTACTTTATAATACTGCTAAAATTAGGGAAGCAATTATAATGACCAGTTGAAGGAAGGACATTTAGTTATAATTGACATGTACTGACAGGTTCTATGAATTCTATCGTACAGCGACTAATGTCAAGGAACTGTCGACAGACCCAACAGTTGTACTTCCAAACAAAAGAGTCATTCAGAAAAGAGTTAAGAGAATCATTTCTTGGAAATGAAGGGTGCTGCCATTTGGACCGATTGCTAAAGACAGGCCAATAAAGTTCATCCAGCTAAAAACCATTTTGGGTAAGTGATAAAGAGTACATAACTCCATATATTATCACGTCTGCTCCTAATCACACTCATATAAACATTACTTGAAGCACATAAATCACGTAATTTCTTTATTATATAGTTCAATACATCAGAGTCTTGGCTTTCGAATGAGCCGATATTCAATACACAAAGAATAATAAAACTGTGAAAAACAGGGTGTCAAAAATATGTCCTGCAATAAAAAAACACTTGGTTGCGGTTCTCACAATGTGATGTCATAATAATTATTTAGCCTTAGATAGTCGATCCCTTTCGCTGTCATTAAAGCTGCGCTTTTCTGTGACAATCGGTGCTGCTAAACCCAGAGAGCGCTAGTAATAAACTAGGATTCTAGATAATCAACAATGCCGGGGATTGAGGTAACTCCCGCCAGACTAATACAAACACATGTTCTGGGTTAATTGATTATGCTTCAATAAATATACTTTCGATGATAAAGGTAATTAAATCACATCGATTAAATTGTGACCTGCAGTTGCGCGGCCCTAGGACTATATGTCAATCGCACTGTTGCGAGATCGCGCAATGCTTGAGATTAATTAGGCTCAATCGTGCCCCTCAACATCACAATAAAATGAGAGGGCTAGTGCATAATATCATCGGGAAAACATAGTATGGCGCTTGGAATCTGAGTTATTTATCATAGAAATAATCTGTACATGGAGAGCTAATGACTCAGTCCTTTATCATCTTTATTGGTTCGCTGGAGTTGTCCTACCTTCGCCTGCCACTAGCGTCATTATCGTAGTTGATAAATATCCATCGTTTTTTTTTATGTCATCAAGTCGTTTGCACATGCGCTCGTTCACGAAAAAGCCGCCATATTTGTAGAAAACGATCGTTTTTCTTTTATTTAACATTACTTTTCGGTGTTGTTTTGATATTATAATAAAAAAATTGCAAAGCATCGTTTTCAAAAATTCATTGCAAAAGTTTTGTGTTTTTAACGATAAAATTGTCTATAAATCTTGCCAACAACGATACAATTACATCACTAAAAGTCGAAAGATAAGCGGTAAGCAATAAAATAAGCAGTAAGAGCACACAACACCGAATATGAAAATTTTGACGTCACCATTTTCGAGCCTATACCATGGAAGATTTTTGAGGTAGAGCTCTGGGGAAATCCTATAAACACCAACCAATGTCTGTCTCACCATGTCAAACAATGGCTCATTCGAAATCCAAAACTGATGTATTGAAATATATGATAAAAAAGTTATGTAATTTATGTGCATTAAGGTATGGACCTTATATCAGGTGATAGTGTTAGTGAAGTCGTTGTGAGTTCTATCTTAACCTTGAAGAAACAAAATTAACTTGTTATGATGAGGAAGTCATTAGCAAAGCCGCTGCAATTTGCTCATAGGGTGAAAGGATATTTGATATATCCCAATATTTTGGCAGGCTATCTGTTTAGCTACAAATGAGAGATGCTACTCCTTGGTAGTTTCTCAAGTCCCAGAATTGACCCTAGAATCTAGCTGACATAAAACATCTTGTATATAGTAATTGAGATATAATATTTGATACAGTTTACACTATTACAGCTACCGATCAGGGCAGTCCTGCCTTTACACGAGAGGACAAACAACTCCTAAAAGACCTCAATGTACTCACTAGTTATTGATCAGAGCGGAGAGGTGTTTACCAACCAAGCTAACCTAAAGAGTAAATCAAACCTACCAGCATGTTCAGATAAAGAAGATCTAGAATATTCAAGAGTGCAGGTTGAACAAAAAGAACAAGGACAAACAGAGGTCGCTCATTCTCCAGGCAGTGAACAAAGAGAACAAGGACAGTCAGAGGTCGCTCATTCTTTATACATTGAACAAAAAGAACAAGGACAAACAGAGGTCGCTCATTCTTTATACATTGAACAAAGAGAACAAGGACAGTCAGAGGTCGCTCATTCTTTATACATTGAACAAAAAGAACAAGGACAGTCAGAGGTCGCTCATTCTTTATACATTGAACAAAGAGAACAAGGACAGACAGAGGTCGCTCATTCTCCAGGCAGTGAACAAAGAGAACAAGGACAGACAGAGGTCGCTCATTCTTTATACATTGAACAAAGAGAACAAGGACAGTCAGAGGTCGCTCATTCTTTATACATTGAACAAAGAGAACAAGGACAGTCAGAGGTCGCTCATTCTTTATACATTGAACAAAGAGAACAAGGACAGTCAGAGGTCGCTCATTCTTTATACATTGAACAAAGAGAACAAGGACAGTCAGAGGTCGCTCATTCTTTATACATTGAACAAAGAGAACAAGGACAGTCAGAGGTCGCTCATTCTTTATACATTGAACAAAGAGAACAAGGACAGACAGAGGTCGCTCATTCTCCAGGCAGTGAACAAAGAGAACAAGGACAGACAGAGGTCGCTCATTCTCCAGGCAGTGAACAAAGAGAACAAGGACAGACAGAGGTCGCTCATTCTTTATACATTGAACAAAGAGAACAAGGACAGTCAGAGGTCGCTCATTCTTTATACATTGAACAAAAAGAACAAGGACAGACAAAGGTCGCTCATTCTTTATACATTGAACAAAGGGAACAAGGACAGTCAGAGGTCGCTCATTCTTTATACATTGAACAAAGAGAACAAGGACAGTCAGAGGTCGCTCATTCTTTATACATTGAACAAAAAGAACAAGGACAGACAGAGGTCGCTCATTCTTTATACATTGAACAAAGAGAACAAGGACAGACAGAGGTCGCTCATTCTCCAGGCAGTGAACAAAGAGAACAAGGACAGACAGAGGTCGCTCATTCTTTATACATTGAACAAAGAGAACAAGGACAGTCAGAGGTCGCTCATTCTTTATACATTGAACAAAAAGAACAAGGACAGACAGAGGTCGCTCATTCTTTATACATTGAACAAAGAGAACAAGGACAGACAGAGGTCGCTCATTCTCCAGGCAGTGAACAAAGAGAACAAGGACAGACAGAGGTCGCTCATTCTTTATACATTGAACAAAGAGAACAAGGACAGACAGAGGTCGCTCATTCTCCAGGCAGTGAACAAAGAGAACAAGGACAGACAGAGGTCGCTCATTCTTTATACATTGAACAAAGAGAACAAGAACAGGCAAAAGTCGCTCATTCTCCAAGCACTGAACTTGTAAAAACAGAATGCAGAACTGATACCGTATAAACAATTCAGCCATTGCTGATATTTGTGTAAAACCAAAAAAACAATCTGGTATCAGAAAATTGTTGTTTTAAATTAATTGTTTGTTTTGAATTTTTGTTGTATTGTTTCTCGTACTGGTTGCTATAAAATAGAACAGATCTCTAAACATGTGTCTTGTTAATAGCCTATGTTTGTCTACTAAATCAATTTTCATTTTTAATAGTAAATAATAAAGCTACTCTATAAGTTGAGAGAATTAAGGATAGTGAAAAATAGATTTAGAGTTCTAATAGTAACAATGAGTAGATAACTTTCTACTGGTAACTAACACGCAAGTCTAAGAAATGACTGACTATTTGTCTACTGTGCTGTACTGACACACTTAACAATCTCTTCTCTTCATTCTCGACAATCAATTTCTATCCGAATACGGGAATGCCAGGATACTAGTAGATATAGCATGTTGATAAAGTCTATGGTGTGCAAAGAATGAGAGAGTCATTTTGTACACACCATAATCTGCTTGAAGTATCTGCTTAACAGACCAGGTTTACTGGAGAAGCCATACTAATTAGTTTACTAAAAGCCATAAACTAATTTAAATCTATCATAGAGTTACTCAGTAACCAACAATATAAAATAAATTGTTAGTGCTGGAGTCTTAAAGCCATAGCCTGAGGACCATTACAGCTTGCAGGAAGATAGTTTAATGTTAGTGCTGCCCGCTAGTTTGATATAAATCAGTCAATATTGTACTACAGAGGTGATTGAGCCTACCAATCTTGATCAGTTATATCACAGGTGGGGGCGGAACAGATGCCAGCCTTGTTTAAAATTTGCCATGTCACACATAATAGAAAAATTTAATACTTTCTAAGCGCATCAGATAGACACCAAAGCCAAAACCTCAACCAAATTGTGGCTTCAGCTTGTATATATTGCCAAGGCTTAAATATTTCTCCTTGAAAACTTCAAAATAGCAAATATTATGGATAAGGGAAGACAATTGCAGGTAAAGTTTAAATCTAGGACGCCTTTGTTGAGCACAGGGAACCGTTTAGTTGTAGCAATGAGACAAGTCATGCAATAAATTTACCGTAAAACCTGTAATTGATTCATGAGGTTCATTTTAGTGATCTTGTCCAGATTTCCTTATCATTGCTACAGATGATCCTAAGTTTTCATGTTTAAACAAGTGCATACATTCAACTACCCATTATAAAGCAAGTGGTAACAAGAGAAGACAACTCTCATTTTATATTTTGCAATTTTCAATTTATGTTTGTCACAGTTTGTTACTCAAGTGTCAAGTGGCTAACAAACTGTAAGCAGCTCGGTGGTCAGTTTAAACAAGTGTATACATTCAACTAACCATTGTAACTTACAGGATGAAATTATTCGCGGAGTTATATTTCGCGAAAATCCATTTCATGCATATTCGCGGATTAATTTATTCGCGGCTGAGAACCGTCACTCTCTATGAAGAGTTAGCTCTATTGCGTCTAGCAATAAAGTTAACCTTACGCGTGCGCACATTGCGTGTTTCGTTTTCTATTTAGCTTACAACTACACATGCGGGTCGATCGTGCTAAACTATAAATTTTTTGCTGCATTCAGAGGTTTTCAAGAATATTCATAGATTTGTTGATTTGGAATAAATGAACCAACAATTTGTGGTAAGTAATGAGTTTTTCACTTTTACTAAATTAGTTGAATTTTGCTTTGGTTCTTCGGTAAAATGCAATATTTATTTTTTCCATCCTATCGCTTCATTATTTGTTTTAGTGTGAGAGAGATTTTTCATCATACATGGAAGCACAATGATTGCAAGGGTGGTAGATGTCATTCTTAGAAGATCATCAATCATTCAGGGAGGTAGAAGTGATCGCAGCTGCTAACGAGGAGAATATATCTGTTTTAAAAAAGGAACAAAAACGCCTTTACGAACACAAATCTTTGGCCAACCGGCAGAACTTTACAATAGTACACCACGAGGAGAGTTCTGATGATAACTTTTTACTAGTCATGTAGTAGCGAGCGAATCGCCTTTAACATCTACCTAAGACAGTGACAGTGACAGCGACAGAGCTGCTATTACCAAAATAACTAGTCAGAAAGCACCATTACACGCTAGTATTCACTTATCAAGAGTACCAGTTTAATTTTATTGCTAGAAAACCGCCATATGGACTAAACTGTATATATTTACTCCATTCATCGTTTATAAAATTTTATTTGTATTTGAAATATTTTATTTGTACGTACACTCAAGTTTGTAATAAATTATAGTATATCTATACATGAAATAAAATATATAATTTAATCATGTTTGCTGCAGCGATATCAAAGAGTTGTTGTTGATGAAGAGTTTAGGTTGACTGGTTGCTTCTCTGCCAATATTCCTGCCTTGATGAATATTACTACTTGTCTCTAGTTTTCGTAATCGGAGTAGGTTGTTTCATTCTCAATCTGCAGTAAACACAAAAAAAGAAAAAATATTAATAAGTGCTAAGGAAGTACAAAAACAATAGCTGAAGTTTTTAATGAAAGCAATCAATTTTTAAACAAAAGAATTAACTAATGCAGTTAATTATGGAAAAACGTATCTTCACTGCTAATCAAATACATACCATAATGTCCAGATCATAATCATGATCGTTCTCAACATCGGTATTAAAAAATGATGGAGTTGATTTCAATGTAAAAAGACTAGGAGAGAATTTTTGCGATGACAAAGCTATGCCGAATAACTTGTGAAAACCTTGAAGAATTTTGTAAAGTTGGATGCAATGGCAATAAAACTCGAAGCTCGGCAATTATTTTAAAGAAGTTTTGGAACTCGGCTTCGTTTAGTACTTCTGCCTAGCGGCTATTTTCGCGATGACGCCATTCTGCATATCTTGTGACAACCTTGGATAGTTTTGTAAATAAATGTGATGCATTGGTAATGGTGTTAGCTCAAAGCCTAGGGTATGATTTTAAAAATGTTTTGGAACTCAACTACGTTTAATATTTATATTAAAAACTAGCCTAACGACTAGTTTTTACTGTCTCTACTCCCCTTGAGTTAGTAAAAGAAGATTAGACCTTTCATAGACTAAGTACATGTGAATAATTCTCTCTTTTATGTTGTTCTATTGTAAGAGGAGCTCTGCCTACCATAGCTTGTCAGAGTAGAATTGTCTCTCACAAACTCTAGTTACTGTTCTCATCGGTATCACACTCATTTGATATTGTCAGCTATATTGCCTGTTAGCAAGGATAAAGGATAAATTTACTTATTTATGGGTGTGTACATTGTAATAGACTGGCAGCACACATTTTTAAATCACCTACTCCAACAATCAACAAGGTCAGGCAGCGTTACGTTGAACAATCAAAAATCATCTGCTGAAGAGAAACTGAGCTGTCAAGATGCTTTATTTACCTTCTCCTTCTACTCTAATTACTCTCATCTGCATATACTTCCTGTTTGCTGTCGCTGTGCCAGTAATATGTGATCTTATATCACAGCTGATCAGGGATATTATCATAGCTGTACTCATCTTCACTCCATTAACCTTTGTGACAGTGTGAGTATATGTTGATTTGTTTAAACTGATGTTTGAGTTGTTGAATCGGTACTTCTAATAACTGAGTATCAACTGATGACTGTAATGTACTGGTAGTAACTCATCTACTAACCTTAATAGTTAGAAGAACAATAATAAGGTAACCTACTAGCTCTTTGCGTAAAACATGACTACAAATCTTATAGTACTCTCCACCTTTTATAATATGCTCACAGGAAAATTGTTAGCAAAGAGTTGTATAAATAGGTTCATACAGTAGAAGGACATGCTTGTGTACTGAGAAATACTTTATCAAAGTGTACATTGATACAGAAACTGATTGTGTCAATAAAGAAGTCAAGTACTAGGAATAGTTTACGTTAGTCTCAGAATCACCAAGTGAAGTGTTACTCAAATATGTCAGAGTGGTTTCATTATTAATGTTGGCAATGAAGTGGAGGTGACAAAAATAGAGCTACTTTATAATTATAAATTTATAATTATAATGACCAGTTGAAGGAAGTACATTTAGTTATAATTGACATGTACTCACAGGTTCTATGAAATCTATGGTACAACGACTAATGTCAAGGAGGCATCAACAGGCCCAACAGTTGTACTTCCAAACAAAAGGGTCATTCAGAAAAGAGTCAGAAGAATGATTTCTTGTAAACGAAGGGTGCTACCATTTGGACCAATTGCTAAAGACAAGCCGATAGAGTTGAGCCAGCTAAAAATTGTTTTGGGTGAGTGATAAAGAGTAGATAACTCTAGATATTTTCATGTCTGTTCCTAATCTAGCCTGTCTTGACAAACTGTTGTTTTTGCGGAGGTGTCACCCGGTCGAGCGAGCGAGCAACACAACAGCTTGTCACAAGACGTACTGCACCTGATGCATCAGCTGCACTGAAAGGGAGTTGTTCTCTTCCGTCTATGCGGCTTGGCTGCGATGTTATGGCGGTCGCTCCATTGGTAATCATAACGGATTTCGCACAAAATTTTATGTAGAAGAAACAAGATGACAACGTTTAACCAAAGACCAGTCTCTGTTGTGAACGTTACTAGAAGGCGTTAGTTTTATTTTAACTTTTAAGAAACAAAATTAACTTTTTTATCATGAAGAAGTCATTAGCAAAGCTACCGCAACTTGCTCATAGGGTGAAAACATATTTGGTAAATTCCAATATATTGGCAGGCTGTCGGCTGTTAGCTACAAATGAAATGCTACTTCTTGGCAGCTTCTCAAGTCCCAGAAATGACCATAGATTCTAGCTGACATAAAACATCTTATATATAGTAATTGAAATACATTATATAGTTAATACAGTTTACACATATTACAGCTACCAATCAGGGAAGTCCTGCCTTCACACGAGAGGACAAACAACTCCTAAAAGACCTCAATGTACTCACTGGTCCTTATAGTGTTGATCAGAGCAGAAAAGTGTTTTCCAACCAAGCTTACCTAAAGAGTAAATCAACCCTACCAGCATGTTCAGATAAAGAAGATCTAGATTATTCAAGAGCGCAGGTTGAACAAAGGGAACAAGGACAGACAGAGGTCGCTCATTCTCCAGGCACTGAACAAAGAGAACAAGGACAGACAGAGGTCGCTCATTCTCCAGGTGCTGAACAAAGAGAACAAGGACAGACAGAGGTCGCTCATTCTCCAGGCAGTGAACAAAGAGAACAAGGACAGACAGAGGTCGCTCATTCTCCAGGCACTGAACAAAGGGAACAAGGACAGGCAAAAGTCGCTCATTCTCCAGGCACTGAACTTGTAGAAACAGAATGCAGAACTGATATAAACATTTCAGCCATTGCTGATATTTGTGTAAAACCAAAAGAACAATCTGGTATCAGAAAATTGTTGTTCGGTTGTTTTAAATGAATTGTTTGTTTTGAATTTTTGTTGTATTGTTTTTTGTACTGGTTGCTATAAAATAGAACAGATCTTTAAACATGTGTTTGGTTAATAGCCTATGGTTGTCTATCAAATCAATTTTATCTTTCAATAATCAATAATAGAGCTACTCCATAAGTTGAGAGAATTAAGAATAGGGAAAAATGGATTTAGTTCTAATAGTAACAATGAGTAGATAACTCTCCACTGGTAAATAACACCCAAGTCTAAGAAATGACTGACTACTTGTCTACTGTGCTGTACTGACACTCCTAACAAGATTGGTAGAGCCTACCAATTTTGATCAGTTATATCACAGGTGGGGGCGGAACAGATGCCAGCCTTGTTTGAAATTTGCCATGTCGCACATAATAGAAAATACTTTCTCTGCGCATCAGATAAACACCAAAGCCAAAATCTCAACCAAATTGTGGCTTCAACTTGTATATATTGCAAAGACCTAAATATTTATCCTTAAAAACTTCAAAATAGTAAATATTATTGATAAGGGAAGACAATTGCAGGTAAAGATTAAATCTAGGATGCCTTTGTTGAGCATAGGGAATCGTTTAGTTGTAGCAGTGATACTAGTCATGCAATAAATTTACCGTAAAACCTGTAATTGAAAGCCACATTTATTTGACCGCCACCTCCATTTGACCGCCGCTTTGAGTTTCTTTGATTTTTATGAACCCATAATATCAAGTGATCAATAGAAAAGTGTCTACAAAATCGTATTAATAATGAATCGTTTACATTGATAACAGTCAATTCTCCCATTGTCCATCTCTAAAGCTTTTCGCGTTTTTTGTTAAAACTTTGAAAGCAACACCATAAAAATAATCAATAACGGTCTCAGGCTAATACATGTAATAGTTCTTCGTTTAACGTGGTCTTTATACTTTGAAGTACACGTGCATATATAAAAAAATGGTTTAAATTTGTAACGGTAGATGAACTTTCAAAGCAACTCCATAGAAATAATTACTAACCGTCTCAGGCTAATAGTAGTTTCTTGTTTTACGCGGTTTTAATAATTTGAAGAACATGCACATAAAAAAACAGTTTACAAGTTTTTGACCGAAGGCTACATTTAGCGAGCAAACATTTACGCATTACATTTGTGCTAAAAGCAGCAGCGCTTAAAAGTTTGGCTTTTCCATAAATTCGTTTAGACGCTAATATCGACTAGCTCAGCAGTGCAGAAGAAAAGTTAAGGCCAGACGATATTGTGGAAGGTATTGGACGACTAAAAGATGTTCGTTAAATCAAAAGTAACAATCAGAACGCAGCTATCCAAGCAAACGATGAAAATATTTTTGTTTTAAATACATTAATAGCTGTTTTTGTATGTACTATAAGTATGGTTCGTTTATGTCACTTGTTCATGAATACATTTTGTATCATATAATAAATTATCTTTACATAACTTTTAAATAGGCAGATTTATAGCATGTTATTTAATAACATTCTTGCAGTTATCTTAACATGGCTTACAATGGGTCGATGCTCATAATCCTCTTCTATTGCACATAAAAAGCTAGTTTTGGCTGCAAACTGTAGTGAACATATCAGTGAGTGCAATTAGCTTTTATGCAGCAATGTTAAATATAGATATGAAATAAAAATATGTCTTTAAGTTCAGAATGAAATAAAATTTCAATATGACAACAAATTGCTAAAAATAACACAGGCTATAATATCATCGCTGGTCAATTGCAAGTAATAGATATCAACTGGTAGATATATTTCTCGGTTTTTCCATGCACATCTATTAAAAGATCTCTGACAAGTTGGAGGTACATGTAAGTTAGCAGATTTAATGCATCTAAAAGGCTTAAAATATCGCTCCACCGAAAAAAGAGGATAAAATATAAGCGACATCTGCGTCACCCATAATAGGGCTAGATCTATTTACCGGAAATTCTGACGAGCCATTTGAAAAATACACTGTCAGTTTCTATTTAAACACCCCCTTTAATAGACTGCCACTATTGAGAAAAGGTTGAAAAATAAAGCGCTATAGCGTTCATTTATGGTTTTTTGTGGTAGTTTATTAATTCCTATACTTCAAATTAGAGTTATCCACTTGATCAATAGCTTACTTCCTTGAGCACTCACCAACTGAAATCAGTAAGGGGGCCTAGACTATCCTATTGTATCTGAATATGGAAATAAGCCAGATGTAAATCCTGAGAGACTCTGATTATCACCATCTGCCTTGAAAGACTATTGAGCTGGAGATCAACTCATCTCTGCTGTTAGAGTGAAATGCAGGATTCAAAGTTTTGGAAATAATAATAACATGTTTTTGCCCTGCTGACAAGCATGTTTCTAAAATAGCCTGTGTTCTACATATAAGTTGTTAATAAACAGAGTCCTCCTCTGACAAGTACTCAAACTATCCTACTTTCAATATCTAATATGTTGAAAGTCAGCAGAATTTAATACTAATGATTATTTTAAAATTATATAATTGATATAAATCATATAATCTTTACTATTCCATGTAGTAGACTCTTCAGTAACTGATTATTATCTAGTGTTAGAGGAAGTGAACAAAACCATATCTGATAGGTAAGTGTTACTGTAGCCAATACTTCTATGGCTACTGGTATATCTGGTGTTTTTATATTTCAGTATGTTTATATCTCCTCTCTAAGTGGCTGATATTTTAACACCTTCTCCTTTTCTTTTCCTGTTATATTGTATCATTTGGGAATACGATGTCGATTATTTTATTGCATCGATCTTTTCTATCAATAACCAGGATTGTCTGGACGGCTGACATGTTTATCTGTTTGGGGTTAGAAATCTCAAAGTATGTTAGCAAGATTCATTTTAGTGATCTTGTCCAGATTTTCCTATCAGTGCTACAGGTGGTCCTGAGTTTTTAAGTTTGAACCAGTGTATACATTCAACTAACCATTATAAAAAGCAAGTGGTAACAAGAGAAGACAACTCACATTTTATATTTTAATACTTTTAATTTATAATGTTTGTCACAATTTGCTACTCAAATGTCAAATGGCTAACAAACTGTAAGCAGCTCGTTGGTTAGTATTTAATGAACTGATGGATTCTGTTTGAACATTGGAGTATTTGTAGAACTAATGAGATTACATATGTAAAAAGGTAACAGTAAGCCTATGTGTGTTTTATATCTGTCTCTGTCCCCTAAATAAGAGTTGATTATGAAT
Organism: Watersipora subatra; assembly: GCF_963576615.1. Lineage (NCBI taxonomy): Eukaryota > Metazoa > Bryozoa > Gymnolaemata > Cheilostomatida > Watersiporidae > Watersipora > Watersipora subatra. The sequence continues at coordinate 21,441,568 of NC_088710.1, forward strand.
AGAGAGGCATTATGTTTTTCATCATACTCCCCTTGAGTTAGTAAAAGAAGATTAGACCTTACATAGACTAAGTACATGTGAATAAATCTCTCTTTTATGTTGTTCTATTGTAAGAGGAGCTCTGCCTACCATAGCTTGTCAGAGTAGAATTTTCTCTCACAAACTCTAATTACTGTTCTCATCGGTATCACACTCATTTGATATTGTCAGCTATATTGCCTGTTAGCAAGAATAAAGGAGGACAGTTATGAAAACAAAGTATTTGTCCTTTACACTCGGACTATGGCTAATGTCAGCCATGGTCAGGTAGGCAACGCAAGAATATAAGAGGGGCGAAGAAGAGATGTAGCTGCCACAAAACAGTAAGCAAGAAACAAGAACTAATGCAGTTTAGGTTTAAGGCTAGTCAATTTGGAGTTGTTTTTCAGAAATAGTGGGAGCAGCTAACTCCTGCATAAGCAGACACCTTTTAAGATAAAACTGGATTGACCACATGACCAGCACATTCTATGTTGATCCATCATGCAAATCAAGTTGTTGGGGACTGGTGTGATAGTTGTCTTTGCTTATATCACATGTATCACAGAAACTTGTAACTATAACCGTTACACCATTAGTTATCATTTTTGTGTATCCTGGGAAATAATATTCTGCTGCTGGTTTTGTACTCATCAGAAAAAATTGTTAACTTTTGGTGGTATTTTTACTAATCGGCATAAGTCAGCATCAATAAAAGCTACTTACAGAAATATTCTTGATAAGAAGACTTGCTACGTATCACAAACCAATAGGTGTAAATAGGGTGAGAGTATGTATAATATTAGCCGTTTCTCAATACACTAACTTCCTAAAATTATAACTGGTCATAGACTCAGATGACTGGCTTAACATGTTATTATTACTGATAAATTCCTCAAGTTCCAAATGGTGTGAAATATAATTACAATTGTAGATGTTTTAAAAGGCGTTCTTGATTGGCAGCTTGATGTACCATTGTAACAACATGATCACCATGAGTACCATGACCACCATGAAAACCAGAAACAGTGTGAACAGTGGAATACACTGAGAGATAAAAGTTAAGGTAATCTGTTGTGTTGGTACTGTCAAAATTAGAAGTCGATTGTTAGTAAGTAATGTTTGACCTTGCTGCCGCAATGCTGACCTCTGAAAAGTTCAGCCAAAAGTTATATTTTGCTAGAGAACTTTACAAATTTGCTAAGCTGGAACCCTAGACCTACTAACTATATTAAGTATAGTTAATAGGTCTATGGCTGGAACTCCGAAAATGTTCTCTCTGAGTTATATAAAAGTTGAATTTTTTTATAATGTGAATCAAAAGATGGCTATAGTAGTTAAATATATAAGTTATTTAATAATTATTTACAATAAAAATAATATTTAGTTAAATATGTAATATATAGAAGAAAAATGTAACTTACACATCGCAAATAAATATTACAGATATATTACCTAAAAAGGTATTGCTAGTAATAAGGGCACCCAAAGTTTATTCATAGAGCTTGTGGAGGGCACCATAGATAAATGACAATGAGAGAGTCTTATGCATCTTTAATGCGCTTTACATCTTCATTGGTAACAGGAGAGCACAACTTTCTCTTTCTCCCAGCACCTAAGAAATGCAGGCACATGATGAATGATAAAAGAGCTTCCTATCTTCCCACCCCCAGACAAAACACTTAAAGATAAATACTCTAACAATTACGAATAATAATAAAATAAAAGGCATGGAACCAAAACTGCATTACTAAATGCATAAATTAAATCCTGAAAGATGGACTAAATTAAGCAATTTATATATATAAATCTCAAAGTCTGTGTGTAGTTCAGTTTGTCCAATTATAGCTATTAAAATATTAGAATGAAGACTTCGTATCGTAGAAGATGTGCAATGGGAACTTCCCATTCGCCAGGCAAATGCCTTAGCAATTTAGCTATATATATAAATATATATATAAATATATATACATGTATATATATATATGTATATATATATATTTATAGCTAAATATATATTTATATTTACCTATATATATTTATATGTAGTGAGTTAGAGATCATGATACAATGTTATATATTGTATATATACAACATTGTATCATGATCTCTCACTCACTCATGATCTTCAAGTGTGCTAGCGGAAGCGGGCAGTGTGCTATTTTAACCAATCAACATTAAAGATTGGCAGGTGCATAAGTAAGCTTACAAATATTTATTAGCATTCCCAGTTGGATGGTGCAGTGTAATGGATAGTATGCCTGTCTGCAGATATGAAAGTTTCAAGTTTAAATCCAGTGCGAAGGAGATGTTTTGTTTTTTAAAACGTTATTGCTGTAACTGGGCACACTAATGACAGACAAAAAAACACTAATATTTACATTTATAATATATATAGAGTGTATATATATATATATTTATAATATATATTTACAGTAGGAGCGGCTATACTGTATTGAGGTTTGTAATTTATGCCATAGAATATTTTTATCAATTCCTTAACTCTTTCGCTACCAAATATATTTCTTTACCAGAACATAATTACGTATTTGATAAAACCTAATATTTGTGTAATGCGTCAGACATGACTGATCATTGTTAAAAAGAAATTGCGATAAAAAATATAGCTTTGCAAAGCGAAAGCTATATTTGTGAGTTGCAAACATATTTTTTATTGGCTCAACACAAGCAGATATTTTTTTCATTCAAGTACGGATACAATAGTCCATTTCATTAACTTCTTATTAATCAGTAATTTTTTGTAAAAAGCATACTACACAATTTGAACTTGGCCATATGCAAATGTCTAGACGTACTACAACTTGATTTTTGTAGTTCTGAACGATATAAACTTTATTATAAACAAGATATGGTGTCATAAAGTTAATATAGAAACAGAGGGGTAAAGATTTCTAACTCTCTTAGCTCGAGTCTTTACCAACAGTTCTAGCCAATGTTTCCGAGACACCTCACTAATGGTATCATGAACATGTTCATTAAACTTGTTTCGAGGCTTTCTCTCTGCCATCCTATCAAGCGCAAGCCTTGTTGTGTTGTTCAATAGACGATTAAATCCTCTATCAGATATTAGTATGTGAAAAGTGGCATGAGTAATACAATTGTTTCAAAAGTATAACACTCAGATGACGTGTGGAATACAATTCCATGTTTGCCTTAACAACCACAAAATGAAAGGCATTACAATACATCTACACTTTAGCTGGTGGTTGCTAAACATGGCAGAGTAACACTCTCGTATGTCTTTCCCAGCACAGCGTTCTTATGGCTTGCTTCTCATCAGTCAGATAATCAACTGTTCAATCCTCAGGCATACGATCAACAATTATAAGCTCATTCCCTTCTGATGGCCAGGCTTACAAATGAGCACATTCTTCCATTTCCAAAACTATAAATAGGGCACATATTGAACAGCAGTACTACTTCAGCAGTAGTACTGCTAAAACTTTAGTAATAATAAAAAACTAGCATTTTTATTTTGCGACAATGACAACTTTTTATATTGGCATGAATGAGTTTAAAATTAATAGGCTAAAAGCGTTCAGAAAAAAAGAATGCTGTTACGAACACTATGGCTTTCATTTAAACCTAGTGATATGCTTTTACAGTAACCTTAAAGGTTGACTTGCAACAAAATTCACATTACCGTTATTTGATATGAAAAGATTCGCCATCTTTTAATCTGTTGTGTTGTAGGTGCAAAATATGTGGAAAGGTGATTACAAGCTCTTAAAAGCTCAAAAACGAACAGAAAATCGCAGCCACACGAGACCGCCGTAGTTTGGATTCCGTTTCCAAAACGGCTCAAATGTGATGTAGTTGTGAGAGATGGTTTCTGTTTACACTTTCTTGCAACTTTATTCGTCGAAATATTTTCACTAATATGCTTCACGCATTCAATAAAACTATGTCTATTGTTCTTACGCGTCTGTTTTATCGCCATTCGAATGCTGTCACTTTTAGCGGTGATATCTAATAACTTACCATAGAAATTTGTTTAATCTTTTAGCCTTAGCTTGAAGAAGTACATATCATTGTCTGATAATCATGACGAGCCTGTTGGTCACTTGTGATAATCGAAAACTGCTGCATAAATTATTTGCGAAGTATTGGGTCACATGATCAGATTACGACTTGCCGATTACACCAGGCCGAAACAAAACTGTAAAGTAGTGAGCATCTATATTTGATACGGGGTCTTCGGTAAAACCCGAAGTGTTTGTCATAAACTAGTGCTACGATAAGTTTTATATTGAGCTTTGTATTGGCCTTTCAATTCCCGTGAGAACATACGTGACAAGACGATAACCAAATTTCGTGTCTAGGTCATGAATTTTGTGTCTAGGTCACCTCTAGTTTTTGTAATCGGAATAGGTTGTTTCATTCTCAATCTGCAGTAAACACAAAAAAAGAAGAAATATTAATAAGTGTTACGGAAGTACAAAAACAATAGTTGAAGTTTTTAAGGAAAGCAATCAATTTTTAAACAAAAGAATTGACTAATGCAGTTAATTATGGAAAAACGTATCTGCACTGCAAATCAAATACATACCATAATGTCCAGATCATAATCATGATCGTTCTCAACTTCGGTATTAGAAAATGATGGAGTTGATTTCAATGTAAAAAGACTAGGAGAGATTTTTTGCGATGACGAAGCTATGCCGAATAACTTGTGAGAACCTTGAAGAATTTTGTAAAGTTGGATGCGATGGCAATAAAACTCGAAGCTCGGCAATTATTTTAAAGAAGTTTTGGAACTCGGCTTCGTTTAGTACTTCTGTCTAGCGGCTATTTTTGCGATGACGCCATTCTGCATATCTCGTGACAACCTTGGATAATTTTGTAAATAAATGTGATGCATTGGTAAAGGTATTAGCTCAAAGCCTAGGGTATGATTTTAAAAATGTTTTGGAACTCAACTACGTTTAGTATTTATATTAAAAACTAGCCTAACGACTAGTTTTTACTGTCTCTTCTCCCCCTGAGTTAGTAAAAGAAGATTAGACCTTACATAGACTAAGTACATGTGAATAAATCTCTCTTTTATGTTGTTCTATTGTAAGAGGAGCTCTGCCTACCATAGCTTGTCAGAGTAGAATTGTCTCTCACAAACTCTAGTTACTGTTCTCATCGGTATCACACTCATTTGATATTGTCAGCAATATTGCCTGTTAGCAAGAATAAAGGATAAATTTACTTATTTATGGGTGTGTACATTATGATAGACTGGCAGCACACATTTTTAAATCCCCTACTCCAACAATCAACAAGGTCAGGCAGCGTTACGTTAAACAATCAAAAATCATCTGCTGAAGAGAAACTGAGCTGTCAAGATGCTTTATTTACCTTCTCCTTCTACTCTAATTACTCTCATCTGCATATACTTCCTGTTTGCTGTCGCTGTGCCAGTAATATGTGATCTTATATCACAGCTGATCAGGGATATTATCATAGCTGTACTCATCTTCACTCCATTAACCTTTGTGACAGTGTGAGTATAATTTATGTTGATTTGTTTAAACTGATGTTTGAGTTGTTGAATCGGTACTTCTAATGACTGAGTATCAACTGATGACTGTAATGTACTAGTAGTAACTCATCTACTAACCTTAATAGTTAGAAGAACAATAATAAGGTAACCTACTAGCTCTTTGTGTAAAACATGACTACAAATCTTATAGTGCTCTCCACCTTTTATAATATGCTCACAGGAAAATTGTTAGCAAAGAGTTGTATAAATAGGTTCATACAGTAGAAGAACATGCTTGTGTACTGAGAAATACTTTATCAAAGTGTACATTGATGCAGAAACTGATTGTGTCAATAAAGAAGTCAACTACAAGGAATAGTTTATGTTAGTCTCAGAAACACCAAGTGAAGTGTTACTCAAATATGTCAGAGTGGTTTCATTATTAATGTTGGCAATGAAGTGGAGGTGACAAAAATTGAGCTACTTTATAATTATAAATATATAATTATAATGACCAGTTGAAGGAAGTACATTTAGTTATAATTGACATGTACTCACAGGTTCTATGAAATCTATGGTACAACGACTAATGTCAAGGAGGCATCAACAGACCCAACAGTTGTACTTCCAAACAAAAGGGTCATTCAGAAAAGAGTTAGGAGAATAATTTCTTGTAAACGAAGGGTGCTACCATTTGGACCAATTGCTAAAGACAAGCCGATAGAGTTGAGCCAGCTAAAAATTGTTTTGGGTGAGTGATAAAGAGTAGATAACTCCAGATGTTTTCATGTCTGTTCCTAATCTAGCCTATCTTGACAAACTGTTGTTTTTGCGGAGTTGTCACCCGGCCGAGCGGGCGAGCAACACAACAGCTTGTCACAAGACGTACTGCACCTGATGCATCAGCTGCACTGAAAGGGAGTTGTTCTCTTCCGTCTATGCGGCTTGGCTGCGATGTTATGGCGGTCGCTCCATTGGTAATCATAACGGATTTCGCACAGAAATTTATGTAGAAAAAAAAGAGGGCAACGTTTAACCAAAGACCAGTCTTTGTTGTGAACGTTACTAGAATTTAAGGACAGGACAGGCTATTCCTAATCACACTCATATAAGTATTACTCAAGGTATGGACCTTATATCAGGGGGAAGTGTTGGCGAAAGCGTTAGTTTTATTTTAACTTTTAAGAAACAAAATTAACTTTTTTATCATGAAGAAGTCATTAGCGAAGCCACTGCAACTTGCTCATAGGGTGAAAACATATTTGGTAAATTCCAATATATTGGCAGGCTGTCGGCTGTTAGCTACAAATGAAATGCTACTCCTTGGCAGCTTCTCAAATCCAAGAAATGACCATAGATTCTAGCTGACATAAAACATCTTGTACATGTAGTAATTGAAATACAATATATAGTTAATACAGTTTACACATATTACAGCTACCAATCAGGGAAGTCCTGCCTTCACACGAGAGGACAAACAACTCCTAAAAGACCTCAATGTACTCACTGGTCCTTATAGTGTTGATCAGAGCAGAAAAGTATTTTCCAACCAAGCTTACCTAAAGAGTAAATCAACCCTACCAGCATGTTCAGATAAAGGAGACCTAGATTATTCAAGAGCGCAGGTTGAACAAAGAGAACAAGGACAGACAGAGGTCGCTCATTCTCCAGGTACTGAACAAAGAGAACAAGGACAGACAGAGGTCGCTCATTCTCCAGGTACTGAACAAAGAGAACAAGGACAGACAGAGGTCGCTCATTCTCCAGGTACTAAACAAAGAGAACAAGGACAGGCAGAGGTCGCTTATTCTCCAGGCACTGAACAAAGAGAACAAGGACAGACAGAGGTCGCTCATTCTTTATGCATTGAACAAAGAGACCAAGGACAGGCAAAAGTCGCTCATTCTCCAGGCACTGAACTTGTAGGAATAAAATGCAGAACTGATATAAACATTTCAGCCATTGCTGATATTTGTGTAAAACCAAAAGAACATTCTGGTATCAGAAAATTATTGTTCGGTTGTTTTAAATGAATTGTTTGTTTTGAATTTTTGTTGTGTTTTTTGAACTGGTTGCTATAAAATAGAACAGATCTCTAAACATGTGTTTTGTTAATAGCCTAAGCTTGTCTACCAAATCAATTTTATCTTTCAATAATCAATAATAGAGCTACTCCATAAGTTGAGAGAATTAAGGATAGGGAAAAATGGATTTAGTTCTAATAGTAACAATGAGTAGATAACTCTCCACTGGTAAATAACACCCAAGTCTAAGAAATGACTGACTACTTGTCTACAGTGCTGTACTGACACTCCTAACAAGATTGGTAGAGCCTACCAATCTTGATCAGTTATATCACAGGTGGGGGCGGAACAGATGCCAGCCTTGTTTGAAATTTGCCATGTCGCACATAATAGAAAGTACTTTCTCTGCGCATCAGATAAACACCAAAGCCAAAATCTCAACCAAATTGTGGCTTCAACTTGTATACATTGCAAAGACCTAAATATTTATTCTTAAAAACTTCAAAATAGTAAATATTATTGATAAGGGAAGACAATTGCAGGTAAAGTTTAAATCTAGGATGCCTTTGTTCAGCATAGGGAATCGTTTAGTTGTAGCAGTGATACTAGTCATGCAATAAATTTACCGTAAAACCTGTAATTGAACGCCACATCTATTTGACCGCCACCTCCATTTGACCGCCGCTTTGAGTTTCTTTGATTTTTATGAACCCATAATATCAAGTGATCAATAGAAAAGTGTCTACAAAATCATATTAATAATGAATCGTTTACATTGATAACAGTCAATTCTCCCATTGTCCATCTCTAAAGCTTTTTGCGTTTTTTGTTAAAACTTTGAAAGCAACACCATAAAAATAATCAATAACGGTCTCAGGCTAATACATGTAGTAGTTCTTTGTTTAACGTGGTCTTTATACTTTGAAGTACACGTACATATATAAAAAAATGGTTTAAATTTTTAACGGTAGATGAACTTTCAAAGCAACTCCATAGAAATAATTACTAACCGTCTCAGGCTAATAGTAGTTCCTTGTTTTACGCGGTTTTAATAATTTGAAGAACATGCTCATAAAAAAACAGTTTACAAGTTTTTGACCGAAGGCTACATTTAGCGAGCAAACATTTACGCATTACATTTGTGCTAAAAGCAGCGCTTAAAAGTTTTGCTTTTCCATAAATTCGTTTAGACGCTAATATCGACTAGCTCAGCACTGCAGAAGAAAAGTTAAGGCCAGACAATATTGTGGAAGGTATTGGACAACTAAAAGATGTTCGTTAAATCAAAAGTAACAACAGAACGCAGCTATCCGAGCAAACGATGAAGATATTTTTGTTTTAAATACGTTAATTTTTGTTTTTGCATGTACTATAAGTATGGTTCGTTTATGTCACTTGTTCATGAATACATTTTGTATCATATAATAAATTATCTTTACATAACTTTTAAATATGCAGATTTATAGCATGTTATTTAATAACATCCTTGCAGTTATCTTAACATGGCTTACAATGGATTGATGCTTATAATCCTCTTTTATTGCACATAAAAAGCTAGTTTTGGCTGCAAACTGTAGTGAACATATCAGTGAGTGCAATTAGCTTTTATGCAGCAATGTTAAATATAGATATGAAATAAAAATATGTCTTTAAATTTAGAATGAAATAAAATTCGAAAATGACAACAAATTGCTAAAAATAACACAGGCTATAATATCATCGCTGGTCAATTGCAAGTAATAGATATCAACTGGTAGATATATTTCTCGGTTTTTCCATGCACATCTATTAAGAGATCTTTGACAAGTTGGAGGTACATGTAAGTTAGCAGATTTAATGCATCTAAAAGGCTTAAATTATCGCTCCACCGAAAAAAGAGGACAAAATATAAGCGACATCTGCGTCACCCATAATAGGGCTAGATCTATTTACCGGAAATTCTGACGAGCCATTTGAAAAATACACTGCCAGTTTCTATTTAAACACCCCCTTTAATAGACTGCCACTATTGAGGAAAGGTTGAAATAATGAAGCGCTATAGCGTTCATTTATGGTTTTTTGTGGTAGTTTATCAATTCCTATACTTCAAATTGGAGTTATCCACTTGATCAATAGCTTACTTCCTTGAGCACTCACCAACTGAAATCAGTAAGGGGGCCTAGACTATCCTATTGTATCTGAATATGGAAATAAGCCAGATGTAAATCCTGAGAGACTCCGATTATCAACATCTGCCTTGAAAGACTATTGAGCTGGAGATCAACTCATCTCTGCTGTTAGAGTGAAATGCAGGATTCAAAGTTTTGGAAATAATAATAACATGTTTTTGCCCTGCTGATAAGCATGTTTTTAAAATAGCCTGTGTTCTACATATAAGTTGTTAATAAACAGAGTCCTCCTCTGACAAGTACTCAAACTATCCTACTTTCAATATCTAATATGTTGATAGCAGAATTTAATACTGTTGATTATTTTAAAATTATATGATTGATATAAATCATATAATCTTTACTATTCCATGTAGTAGACTCTTCAGTAACTGATTACCATCCAGTGTTAGAGGAAGTGAATTAAACCATATCTGATAGGTAAGTGTTACTGTAGCCAATACTTTTATGGCTACTGGTATATCTGGTGTTCTTATATTCCAGCTAGTTTATATCTCCTCTCTAAGTGGCTGGTATTTTAACACCTTCTTTTCCTGTTATATTGTATCATTTGGGAATACGATGTCGATTATTTTATTGCATCGGTCTTTTCTATCAATAACCAGGATTGTCTGGACGGCTGACATGTTTATCTGTTTGGGGTTAGAAATCTCAAAGTATGTTAGCAAGATTCATTTTAGTGATCTTGTCCAGATTTCCCTATCAGTGCTACAGGTGATCCTAAGTTTTTAAGTTTGAACCAGTGTATACATTCAACTAACCATTATAAAAAGCAAATGGTAACAAGAGAAGACAACTCACATTTTATATTTTAATACTTTTAATTTATAATGTTTGTCACAATTTGCTACTCAAATGTCAAATGGCTAACAAACTGTAAGCAGCTCGTTGGTTAGTATTTAATGAACTGATGGATTCTGTTTGTACAGGGGAGTATTTGTAGAACTAATGAGATTACATATGTAAAAAGGTAACAGTAAGCCTATGTGTGTTTTATATCTGTCTCTGTCCCCTAAATAAGAGTTGATTATGAATAGAGAGGCATTATGTTTTTCATCGTACTCCCCTTGAGTTAGTAAAAGAAGATTAGACCTTACATAGACTAAGTACATGTGAATAAATCTCTCTTTTATGTTGTTCTATTGTAAGAGGAGCTCTGCCTACCATAGCTTGTCAGAGTAGAATTGTCTCTCACAAACTCTAGTTACTGTTCTCATCGGTATCACACTCATTTGATATTGTCAGCTATATTGCCTGTTAGCAAGAATAAAGGAGGACAGTAATGAAAACAAAGTATTTGTCCTTTACATTTGGACTATGGCTAATGTCAGCCATGGTCAGGTAGGCAACGCAAGAATATAGGAGGGGCGAAGAAGAGATGTAGCTGCCACAAAACAGTAAGCAAGAAACAAGAACTAATGCAGTTTAGGTTTAAGGCTAGTCAATCTGGAGTTGTTTTTCAGAAATAGTGGGAGCAGCTAACTCCTGCATAAGCAGACACCTTTGAAGATAAAACTGGATTGACCACATGACCAGCACATTCTATGTTGATCCATCATGCAAATCAAGTTGTTGGGGACTGGTGTGATAGTTGTCTTTGCCTATATCACATGTATCACAGAAACTTGTAACTATAACCGTTACACCATTAGTTATCATTTTTGTGTATCCTGGGAAATAATATTCTGCTGCTGGTTTTGTACTCATCAGAAAAATTGTTAACTTTTGGTGGTATTTTTACTAATCGGCATAAGTCAGCATCAATAAAAACTACTTACAGAAATATTCTTGATAAATTCTTTACAATTCACAAAGACTTGCTACGTATCACAAACTGATAGGTGTAAATAGGGTGAGAGTATGTATAATATTAGCCGTTTCTCAATACACTAACTTCCTAAAATTATAACTGGTCATAGACTCAGATGACTGGCTTAACATGTTATTATTACTGATAAATTCCTCAAGTTCCAAATGGTGTGAAATATAATTACAATTGTAGATGTTTTAAAAGGCGTTCTTGATTGGCAGCTTGATGTACCATTATAACAACATGATCACCATGAGTACCATGACCACCATGAAAACCAGAAACAGTGTGAACAGTGGAATACACTGAGAGATAAAAGTTAAGGTAATCTGTTGTGTTGGTACTGTCAAAATTAGAAGTCGATTGTTAGTAAGTATTGTTTGACCTTGCTGCCGCAATGCTGACCTCTGAAAAGTTCAGCCAAAAGTTATATTTTGCTAGAGAACTTTACAAATTTGCTAAGCTGGAACCCTAGACCTATTAACTATATTAAGTATAGTTAATAGGTTTATGGCTGGAACTCCGAAAATGTCCTCTCTGAGTTATATAAAAGTTGAATTTTTTTATAATGTGAATCAAAAGATGGCTATAGTAGTTAAATATATAAGTTATTTAATAATTATTTACAATAAAAATAATATTTAGTTAAATATGTAATATATAGAAGAAAAATGTAACTTACACATCGCAAATAAATATTACAGATATATTACCTAAAAAGGTATTGCTAGTAATAAGGGCACCCAAAGTTTATTCATAGAGCTTGTGGAGGGCACCATAGATAAATGACAATGAGAGAGTCTTATGCATCTTTAATGCGCTTTACATCTTCATTGGTAACAGGAGAGCACAACTTTCTCTTTCTCCCAGCACCTAAGAAATGCAGGCACATGATGAATGATAAAAGAGCTTCCTATCTTCCCATCCCCAGCCAAAACACTTAAAGATAAATACGCAAACAATTACGAATAATAATAAAATAAAAGGCATGGAACCAAAATTGCATTACTAAATGCATAAATTAAATCCTGAAAGATGGACTAAATTAAGCTATTTATATATATAAATCTCAAAGTCTGTGTGTAGTTCAGTTTGTCCAATTATAGCTATTAAAATATTAGAATGAAGACTTCGTATTGTAGAAGATGTGCAATGGGAACTTCCCATTCGCCAGGCAAATGCCATAGCAATTTAGCTATATATATATATAAATATATATATAAATATATATACATGTATATATATATGTATATATATATATATATTTATAGCTAAATATATATTTATATTTACCTATATATATTTATATGTAGTGAGTTAGAGATCATGATACAATGTTATATATTGTATATATACAACATTGTATCATGATCTCTCACTCACTCATGATCTTCAAGTGTGCTAGCGGAAGCGGGCAGTGTGCTATTTTAACCAATCAACATTAAAGATTGGCAGGTGCATAAGTAAGCTTACAAATATTTATTAGCATTCCCAGTTGGATGGTGCAGTGTAATGGATAGTATGCCTGTCTGCAGATATGAAAGTTTCAAGTTTAAATCCAGTGCGAAGGAGATGTTTTGTTTTTTAAAACGTTATCGCTGTAACTGGGCACACTAATGACAGACAAAAAAACACTAATATTTACATATATAATATATATAGAGTGTATATATATATATTTATAATATATATTTACAGTAGGAGCGGCTATACTGTATTGAGGTTTGTAATTTATGCCATAGAATATTTTTATCAGTTCCTTAACTCTTTCGCTACCAAATATATTTCTTTACCAGAACATAATTACGTATTTGATAAAACCTAATATTTGCGTAATGCGTCAGACATGACTGATCATTGTTAAAAAGAAACTGCGATAAAAAATATAGCTTTGCAAAGCGAAAGCTATATTTGTGAGTTGCAAACATATTTTTTATTGGCTCAACACAAGCAGATATTTTTTTCATTTAAGTACAGATACAATAGTCCATTTCATTAACTTCTTATTAATCAGTAATGTTTTGTACAAAACATACTACACAATTTGAACTTGGCCATATGCAAATCCCTAGTCGTACTACAAGTTGATTTTTGTAGTTCTGAACGATATAAACTTTATTATAAACAAGATATGGTGTCATAAAGTTAATATAGAAACAGAGGGGTAAAGATTTCTAACTCTCTTAGCTCGAGTCTTTACCAACAGTTCTAGCCACTGCTTTTGAGACACCTCACTAATGGTATCATGAACATGTTTATTAAACTTGTTTCGAGGCTTTCTCTCTGCCATCCTATCAAGCGCAAGCCTTGTTGTGTTGTTCAATAGACGATTAAATCCTCTATCAGATATCAGTATGTGAAAAGTGGCATGAGTAATACAATTGTTTCAAAAGTATAACACTCAGATGACGTGTGGAATACAATTCCATGTTTGCCTTAACAACCACGAAATGAAAGGCATTACAATACATCTACACTGTAGCTGGTGGTTGCTAAACATGGCAGAGTAACACTCTCGTATGCCTTTCCCAGCACAGCGTTCTTATGGCTTGCTTCTCATCAGTCAGATAATCAACTGTTCAATCCTCAGGCATACGATCAACAATTATAAGCTCATTCCCTTCTGATGGCCAGGCTTACAAATGAGCACATTCTTCCATTTCCAAAACTATAAATAGGGCACATATTGAACAGCAGTACTACTTCAGCAGTAGTACTGCTAAAACTTTAGTAATAATAAAAAACTAGCATTTTTATTTTGCGACAATGACAACTTTTCATATTGGCATGAATGAGTTTAAAATTAATAGGCTAAAAGCGTTCAGAAAAAAAGAATGCTGTTACGAACACTATGGCTTTCATTTAAACCTAGTGATATGCTTTTACAGTAACCTTAAAGGTTGACTTGCAACAAAATTCACATTACCGTTATTTGATACGAAAAGATTCGCCATCTTTTAATCTGTTGTGTTGTAGGTGCAAAATATGTGGAAAGGTGATTACAAGCTCTTAAAAGCTCAAAAACGAACAGAAAATCGCAGCCACACGAGACCGCCGTAGTTTGGATTCCGTTTCCAAAACGGCTCAAATGTGATGTAGTTGTGAGAGATCGTTTCTGTTTACACTTTCTTGCAACCTTATTCGTCGAAATATTTTCACTAATATGCTTCACGCATTCAATAAAACTATGTCTATTGTTCTTACGCGTCTGTTTTATCGTCATTAGAATGCTGTCACTTTTAGCGGTGATATCTAATAACTTACCATAGAAATTTGTTTAATTTTTTAGCCTTAGCTTGAAGAAGTACATATCATTGTCTGATAATCATGACGAGCCTGTTGGTCACTTGTGATAATCGAAAACTGCTGCATAAATTATTTGCGAAGTATTGGGTCACATGATCAGATTACGACTTGCCGATTACACCAGGCCGAAACAAAACTGTAAAGTAGTGAGCATCTATATTTGATACGGGGTCTTCGGTAAAACCCGAAGTGTTTGTCATAAACTAGTGCTACGATAAGTTTTATATTGAGCTTTGTATTGGCCTTTCAATTCCCGTGAGAACATACGTGACAAGACGATAACCAAATTTCGTGTCTAGGTCATGAATTTCGTGTCTAGGTCACCTCTAGTTTGTGTAATCGGAATAGGTTGTTTCATTCTCAATCTGCAGTAAACACAAAAAAAGAAAAAATATTAATAAGTGTTACGGAAGTACAAAAACAATAGCTGAAGTTTTTAATGAAAGCAATCAATTTTTAAACAAAAGAATTAACTAATGCAGTTAATTATGGAAAAACGTATCTGCACTGCAAATCAAATACATACCATAATGTCCAGATCATAATCATGATCGTTCTCAACTTAGGTATTAGAAAATGATGGAGTTGATTTCAATGTAAAAAGACTAGGAGAGACTTTTTGCGATGACGAAGCTATGCCGAATAACTTGTGAAAACCTTGAATAATTTTGTAAAGTTTGATGCAATGGCAATAAAACTCGAAGCTCGGCAATTATTTTAAAGAAGTTTTGGAACTCGGCTTCGTATAGTACTTCTGCCAAGCGGCTATTTTCGCGATGACGCCATTCTGCATATCTTGTGACAACCTTGGATAATTTTGTAACTAAATGTGATGCATTGGCAATGGTGTTAGCTCAAAGCCCAGGGTATAACTTTAAAAATGTTTTGGAATTCAACTACATTTAGTATTTATATTAAAAACCAGCCTAACGACTAGTTTTTACACGTTACTTGTTTTTACTAGTTTTTACTGTCTCTACTCCCCTTGAGTTAGTAAAAGAAGATTAGACCTTACATAGACTAAGTACATGTGAATAATTCTCTCTTTTATGTTGTTCTATTGTAAGAGGAGCTCTGCCTACCATAGCTTGTCAGAGTAGAATTGTCTCTCACAAACTCTAGTTACTGTTCTCATCGGTATCACACTCATTTGATATTGTCAGCTATATTGCCTATTAGCAAGGATAAAGGATAAATTTACTTATTTATGGGTGTGTACATTATGATAGACTGGCAGCACACATTTTTAAATCACCTACTCCAACAATCAACAAGGTCAGGCAGCGTTACGTTAAACAATCAAAAATCATCTGCTGAAGAGAAACTGAGCTGTCAAGATGCTTTATTTACCTTCTTCTTCTACTCTAGTTACTCTCATCTGCATATACTTCCTGTTTGCTGTCGCTGTGCCAGTAATATGTGATTTTATATCACAGCTGATCAGGGATATTATCATAGCTGTACTCATCTTCACTCCATTAACCTTTGTGACAGTGTGAGTACACAATGTATGTTGATTTGTATAAACTAGTGTTTTAGTTATTGAATCGGTACTTCTAAAGACTGAGTATCAACTGATGACTGTAATGTACTAGTAGTAACTCATCTACTAACCTTAATAGTTAGAAAAACAATAATAAGGTAACCTACTAGCTCTTTGTGTAAAACATGACTACAAATCTTATAGTGCTCTCCACCTTTTATAATATGCTCACAGAAAAATTGTTAGCAAAGAGTTGTATAAATAGGTTCATACAGTAAAAGGACATGCTTGTGTACTGAGAAATACTTTATCAAAGTGTTCATTGATACAGAAACTGATTGTGTCAATAAAGAAGTCAAATACAAGGAATAGTCTATGTTAGTCTCAGAATCACAAGTGAAGTGTTACTCAAATATGTCAGAGTGGTTTCGTTATTAATGTTGGCAATGAAGTGGAGGTGACAAAAATAGAGCTACTTTATAATTATAAATTTATAATTATAATGACCAGTTGAAGGAAGTACATTTAGTTATAATTGACATGTACTCACAGGTTCTATGAAATCTATGGTACAACGACTAATGTCAAGGAGGCATCAACAGGCCCAACAGTTGTACTTCCAAACAAAAGGGTCATTCAGAAAAGAGTTAGGAGAATAATTTCTTGTAAACGAAGGGTGCTACCATTTGGACCAATTGCTAAAGACAAGCCGATAGAGTTGAGCCAGCTAAAAATTGCTTTGGGTGAGTGATAAAGAGTAGATAACTCCAGATATTTTCATGTCTGTTCCTAATCTAGCCTATTTTGACAAACTGTTGTTTTGCGGAGGTGTCACCCGGTCGAGCGAGCGAGCAACACAACAGCTTGTCACAAGACGTACTGCACCTGATGCATCAGCTGCACTGAAAGGGAGTTGTTCTCTTCCGTCTATGCGGCTTGGCTGCGATGTTATGGCGGTCGCTCCATTGGTAATCATAACGGATTTCGCACAGAAATTTATGTAGAAAAAAAAGATTACAACGTTTAACCAAAGACCAGTCTCTGTTGTGAACGTTACTAGAATTTAAGAATAAAATAAATTGAAAATAAAATCTATAAGAACAAATAAAACTGACTGATACAAAAATAGAAATAAAACTGACTGAGCGAACAAATAATGACATGTTTAGTCGCTGTTGTTGCCTAAGTTCTCAAGTTCTACTAAAGTTTACCGCAGAGACTGGTCGCTGGTTAAACGTTATAATCTTATTTTTTCTGCATAAATTTTTGCGCAAAATTCGTTATGATTACCAATGGAACGACCGACATAACATCGCAACCAAGCCGCATAGACGGAAGAGAACAACTCCCTATAAGCGCAGCTGATGCATCAGGTGCAGTACGTCTTGTGACAAGCTGTTGTATTGCTCGCCCGCTCGACGGGGGAACAACTCCGCAAAAACAACAGTTTGTCAAGACAGGCTATTCCTAATCACGCTCATATAAGTATTACTCAAGGTATGGACCTTATATCAGGGGGAAGTGTTGGCGAAAGCGTTAGTTTTATTTTAACTTTTAAGAAACAAAATTAACTTTTTTATCATGAAGAAGTCATTAGCGAAGCCACTGCAACTTGCTCATAGGGTGAAAACATATTTGGTAAATTCCAATATATTGGCAGGCTGTCGGCTGTTAGCTACAAATGAAATGCTACTCCTTGGCAGCTTCTCAAATCCAAGAAATGACCATAGATTCTAGCTGACATAAAACATCTTACATATAGTAATTGAAATACAATATATAGTTAATACAGTTTACACATATTACAGCTACCAATCAGGGAAGTCCTGCCTTCACACGAGAGGACAAACAACTCCTAAAAGACCTCAATGTACTCACTGGTCCTTATAGTGTTGATCAGAGCAGAAAAGTGTTTTCCAACCAAGCTTACCTAAAGAGTAAATCAACCCTACCAGCATGTTCAGATAAAGAAGATCTAGATTATTCAAGAGCGCAGGTTGAACAAAGAGAACAAGGACAGACAGAGGTTGCTCATTCTCCAGGTACTGAACAAAGAGAACAAGGACAGACAGAGGTCGCTCATTCTCCAG
This sequence comes from Watersipora subatra, assembly GCF_963576615.1. Taxonomy (NCBI): domain Eukaryota; kingdom Metazoa; phylum Bryozoa; class Gymnolaemata; order Cheilostomatida; family Watersiporidae; genus Watersipora; species Watersipora subatra. The sequence goes on from NC_088710.1 coordinate 21,459,958, forward strand.
GTACTGAACAAAGAGAACAAGGACAGACTGAGGTCGCTCATTCTCCAGGCAGTGAACAAAGAGAACAAGGACAGACAGAGGTCGCTCATTCTCCAGGCACTGAACAAAGAGAACAAGGACCGACAGAGGTCGCTCATTCTTTATGCATTGAACAAAGAGACCAAGGACAGGCAAAAGTCGCTCATTTTCCAGGCACTGAACTTGTAGAAACAGAATGCAGAACTGATATAAACATTTCAGCCATTGCTGATATTTGTGTAAAACCAAAAGAACATTCTGGTATCAGAAAATTGTTGTTCGGTTGTTTTAAATGAATTGTTTGTTTTGAATTTTTGTTGTATTGTTTCTCGTACTGGTTGCTATAAATTAGAACAGATCTTTAAACATGTGTTTTGTTAATAGCCTAAGCTTGTCTACCAAATCAATTTTATCTTTCAATAATCAATAATAGAGCTGCTCTATAAGTTGAGAGAATTAAGGATAGGGAAAAATGGATTTACTTCTAATAGTAACAATGAGTAGATAACTCTCCACTGGTAAACAACACCCGAGTCTAAGAAATGACTGACTACTTGTCTACTGTGCTGTACTGACCCACCTAACAATCTCTCCTCTTCATTCTCGACAATCAATTTCTATCCGAATACGGGAATGCCAGGATACTAGTAGATATAACATGTTGATAAAGTCTATGGTGTGCAAAGAATGAGAGAGTCATTTTGTACACACCATAAACTGCTTGAAGTATCTGCTTAACAGACCAGGTTTACTGGAGAAGCCATACTAATTAGTTTACTAAAAGCCATAAACTAATTTAAATCTATCATAGAGTTACTCAGTAACCAATAATATAGAATAAATTGTTAGTGCTGGAGTCTTAAAGCCATAGCCTGAGGACCATTACAGCTTGCAGGAAGATATACATGTAGTTTAACGTTAGTGCTGCCTGCTAGTTTGATATAAATCAGTCTATATTGTACTACAGAGCTGATTGAGCCTACCAATCTTGATCAGTTATATCACAGGTGGGGGCGGAACAGATGCCAGCCTTGTTTAAAATTTGCCATGTCACACATAATAGAAAATACTTTCTTTGCACATCAGATAGACACCAAAGCCAAAATCTCAACCAAATTGTGGCTTCAACTTGTATATATTGCAAAGACCTAAATATTTATCCTTAAAAACTTCAAAATAGTAAATATTATTGATAAGGAAAGACAATTGCAGGTAAAGTTTAAATCTAGGATGCCTTTGTTGAGCATAGGGAATCGTTTAGTTGTAGCAGTGATACTAGTCATGCAATAAATTTACCGTAAAACCTGTAATTGAACGCCACATTTATTTGACCGCCACCTCCATTTGACCGCCGCTTTGAGTTTCTTTGATTTTTATGAACCCATAATATCAAGTGATCAATAGAAAAGTGTCTACAAAATCGTATTAATAATGAATCGTTTACATTGATAACAGTCAATTCTCCCATTGTCCATCTCTAAAGCTTTTCGCGTTTTTTGTTAAAACTTTGAAAGCAACACCATAAAAATAATCAATAACGGTCTCAGGCTAATACATGTAGTAGTTTTTCGTTTAACGTGGTCTTTATACTTTGAAGTACACGTACATATATAAAAAAATGGTTTAAATTTGTAACGGTAGATGAACTTTCAAAGCAACTCCATAGAAATAATTACTAACCGTCTCAGGCTAATAGTAGTTCCTTGTTTTACGCGGTTTTAATAATTTGAAGAACACGCACATAAAAAAACAGTTTACAAGTTTTTGACCGAAGGCTACATTAAGCGAGCAAACATTTACGCATTACATTTGTGCTAAAAGCAGCGCTTAAAAGTTTTGCTTTTCCATAAATTCGTTTAGACGCTAATATTGACTAGCTCAGCAGTGCAGAAAAAAAGTTAAGGCCAGACGATATTGTGGAAGGTATTGGACAACTAAAAGATGTTCGTTAAATCGAAAGCAACAATCAGAACGCAGCTATCCAAGCAAACGATGAAGAAATTTTTGTTTTAAATACGTTAATTTTTGTTTCTGCATGTAACATAAGTATGGTTCGTTTATGTTACTTGTTCATGAATATATATTTGTATCATTTGATAGATTATCATTATATAACTTTTAAATATGCAGATTTAGAGCATGTTATTTAATAACATCCTTGCAGTAATCTAAACATGGCTTACAATGGATCGATGCTCATAACTCCTCTTCTATTGCTCATAAAAAGCTAGTTTTGGCTGCAAACTGTAGCAAACATATCAATGATTGCAATGAGCTTTTATGCAGCGTTGGTAAATATAAATATGAAATAAAAATATGTCTTTAAATTTAGAATGAAATAAAAGTTGAAAATGACAACAAATTGCTAAGAATAACACAGGCTATAATATCATCGCAGGTCAACTGCAAGCAATAGATATCAACTGGTAGATATATTTCTCTGTTTTTCCATGCACATTTATTAAGAGATCTTTGACAAGTTGGATGTAAGTTGGCAGATTTAATGCATCCAAAAGGCTTAATATCGCTCCACCAAAAAAAGAGAACAAAATATAGGTGACATCTGCGTCGCCCATAATAGGGCTAAATTTATCTTCCGAAAATTCTGATGAGCCAGTTGAAAAATACACTGCCAGCCTCTATTTAAACACCCCCTTTAATAGACTGCCACTATTGAGAAAAGGTTGAAAAATAAAGCGCTATGGCGTTCAATTAGGGTTTTTTGTAGTAGTTTATTGATTCCTATACTTCAAACTGGAGCTATCTCCTTTATCAATGGCCTTATTCCTTGAGCACTCACCAACTGAAATCAGTAAGGCAGCTTAGACTATCCTATTGTATCTAAATATGGAAATAAGCCAGATGTAAATCCTGAGAGACTCCGATTATCAGCATCTGCCTTGAAAGACTATTGAGCTGGGGATTAATTCATCTCTGCTTTTAGAGTGAGTTGCAGGATTCAAAGTTTTGGAAATCATAATAATATGTTTTTGCCCTGCTGACAAGCATGCTCTTAAAATAGCCTGTGTTCTACATTTAAGTTGTTAATAAACAGAGTCCTCCTCTGACAAGTACTCAAACTATCCTACTTTCAATATCTAATATGTTGAAAGTCAGCAGAATTTAATACTGTTGATTATTTTAAAATTATATAATTTATATAAATCATATCATCTTTACTATTCCATGTAGTAGACTCTTCAGTAACTGATTACTATCCAGTGTTAGAGGAAGTGAACTAAACCATATCTGATAGGTAAGTTTTACTGGAGCCAATACTTCTATGGCTACTGATATATATGGTGTTTTTATATTTCAGTACGTTTATAGTTTATATCTTTTTTCTAAGTGGCTGATCTTTTAATACTTCCTTCTTTGCCTATTCTATTGTATCATTTGAGAATGTTGATTATTTCAGTACATCGATCTTTGTTATTAATAACCAGGATTGTCTGGTTCGCTGACATGTTCATCTGTTTGGAGTTACAAGCCTCAGAGTATGTTAGCAAGATTCATTTTAGTGATCTTGTCCAGATTTCCCTATCAGTGCTACAAGTGATCCTAAGTTTTCATGTTTGAACAAGTGCATACATTCGACTAACCATTACAAAGCAAGTGGTAACAAGAGAAGACAACTCTCATTTTATATTTTGCAACTCTTAATTTATGTTTGTCACAATTTGTTACTTAAGTGTCAATTGGCTAACAAACTGTAAGCAGCTCATTGGTTAGCATTTACTGAGCTGATGGATTCTGTTTGTACAGCGGAGTATTTGTAGAACTAATGAGATTACATATGTAAAAAGGTAACAGTAAGCCTATGTGTGTTTTATATCTGTCTCTGTTCCCTAGATGAAGGTTGATTATGAATAGAGAGGCATTATGTTTTTCATCGTAATCACCATGCGCTAGTAAAAGAGATTAGACCTTACATAGACTAATTATATATGAATAATTCTCTCTTTTATGTTGTCCAGCCAGAGTGTCCTTTACACTCGGGCTGTGACTAATGTCAGCCAAGGTCAGGTAGGCAACTTAAGAATATAGAAGGGGTGAAGATGAGATGTAATTGTCACAAACAAACAAATTGTCATGATGTTAGCAAGAACATATCGTAGTTCAGGTTTTGAGGCTGGTCAATCTGGAGTTGCTTTTCTAGCAATAGTGGGAGCAACTAACTCCTGCCATAAGTAGACAACTCTGACAATAACAGTGGACTGACCCTATGACCAACCCATTCTATGTAGATCCATCACACAAAACAAGTTTAGAGGAATTGGGTTTATAGTTATTCTTGTCTATATTACAACAGCTTGTAACTATAACCATTCTAGCATGAGGTATCATTTTTGTGTTTCTTTGGAAATGGTATTCTTCTACTTGTTTTGTACTCAGCAGAAAAACTGTTCACTCTTTATGATAGTTTTACTAATCAGCGTAAGTCAGCATCAATAAAACCTACTTTCAGAAACATTCTTGATATATTTTTAACAACTCTCAAAGGTTTGCTAGGTATCACAATCAATTAGGGGTAAATAGGGTCAGAGCATGTATAATATTAGCTGTTTTTCCATACACTAACACTGTTTTTCTACATAACTGGTGATAAACTCAGATGAATGGCTTAACATGTTATTATTACTGATAAATTCCTTAAATTCCGAATGGTGTAAAATACTGTTAGATGTTGCAAAGCCCTAAAAATGACTTCGATTCAATTAAAGTCTCTTCAAGAACTTGAATTCCCAATTATTTTGCATCATATAACGAGTGAGAACCGATTGAATTCGGTATTTACACAATTATCTCTACAGTTTGATGTTGTGATCGATGTTTTGTAAAAGTACCAAGGAAAGCCGTTATGAAGGCTTTCTGACAGAATAAAGGAAGCAGGCGGGCCATTATAAAGGCTTTGCATAAAGGAGCTAGGGCTAATATTCATAAAATATAAAACGATATAAGCATGGCAATATAAGAACAAAAATAAACATACCTTTCTGGATGACTAGCGCATATATGCTTAACAATATTACATTTATCTGTATCGAAGTAAAAATGGAACAACTAAGTTCATTGTCAATCTGGAGGCAAATCATAGAACTACTACACTAGTGCATGGTACATGCGATCGACTGATAAGATACATGTAGTGATATCTTGTGGAGATGTGTGCGGTTGGCATCATTGGACTGCACTGACATCTTCACTTTAGCACACATATAACGGATTGGTTTACTTAGGATATCACCATCCATCAGTGCAGTAATAATCGTAGAGGTAGAAATAATAAAGGGTAGCATTGATGCATTTGGACTCGAGGTGTTTTGCTTATTGTAAATAGAGAATCGAATCATTTTGTCTATGGTGACAGTAAAGAGCCGATTGAATTCAATATTTGCTGGTAGAATGGGCTGAGCCAATTCAATTCTACTGTCAGTGAAAGATACCAGACAATCAATTCAGTTTAATTTGTTTGTGAGTTGAGGCTTGCTTTAGCGAGCATGTTACACCGAGTGCCCATCTGTGGATATTCTTAAATGGCAGCTTGATGTACCATTATAACAAAATGATCACCACAAGTACCATGACCACCATGAAAACCAGAAACAGTACGAATGCTGGAATACACTGATAGATACAAGGTAAGGTAAAGTTGTGTTGGTACAGTTGAAATTCCAAGAAAGTCAATAGCTAGTAATTGCGGCTTGACTTTGCTGCTGCAAAGTTGACCTCTGAAAAGTTCAACTTCAAAAGCGATTTTAGCTAGAGAACTTAACAAATTTGCTAAGCTGGAACTATGAAAATGTGAGTTATATGCAAGTTAAATCTTTTTTACCATGTGAATCAAAGGATGGCTATAATAGTTGAATATATAATTTATTTAATAATTATTTATGATAAAAATAATATCTAATTAAATATGTAATATATAGAAGAAAATGTAACGTACACATCACAAATAAACCTTACAGATATATCACCTAGAAAAGTATTGCTAGTAATTGGGGCACCCAAAGTTTATCCAGGGAGCTTGTGGAGGCCCCACAGATAAATGACAATAAGAGGGTCTTAAGCATCTTTAATGCGCTTTACATCTTCATTGGTAACAGGAGAGCACAACTTTCTCTTTCTCCCAGCACCTAAGAAATGCAGACACATGATGAATGATGAAAGAGCTTCCAGTCAAAAAACTTAAAGGTTGACTTGCGACAAAATTCACATTACAGTTATTTGGTACCAAAAGATTCACCATGTCTTACTCTGCTGTGTTGTAGGTGCCACATATGTGGAAATGTGATTACAAGCTCTTAAAAGCTCAAAAACAAAAAGCCGCTGTAGATTGGAATCTCTTTATTTCTCTGACGTAGTCATGAAATTTGGTTATTGTCTTGGATGTTCTCACGTGAATTGAATGGGCAATAAAAATCTCAATATAAAACTTATCGTAGCACTAGTTTATGACAAACACTTCGGGTTTTACCGAAGACCCCGTATCAAATATAGATGCTCGCTACTTTACACTTGTTTCGGTTCGGTCTAAACGGCAAGTCGTAATCTGATCATGTGACCCAATACTTCGCAAATAATTTCTGCAGCACTTTTCGATTATCACAAATGACCAACAGGCTCGTCATGATTATCAGACAATGATATGTACTCCTTCAAGCTAAGGCTAAAAAATTAAACAAATTTTTACGGTAAGCTATAAGATATCACTGCTACTAGTGACAGAATTAAAATGACGATAAAACAGACGCGTAAGAACAATAGACATGGTTTTATTGAACGCATGAAGTATATTTGTGAAATATTTCGACGAATGAGGTTGCATGAAAATGTAAACATTTGAGCCATTTTGAAAAGAGAATCCAAACTACGGCGGTCTCGTGTGGCAGCGATTAACTGTTCGTTTTTGAGCTTTTAAGAGCTTGTAATCACATTCCCACATATTTTGCGCCTACAACACAACAGAGTAAGACATGGTGAATCTTTTCATATCAAATAACTGTAACGTGAATTTTGTTGCTTTCACAACAAAATTCAAAGTTATCTTGAGTATTTATCTTTAAAGGTCAACCTTTAAAGATAAATACTCAAACAATTATTAATAACAATAAAATGAAACACATGGAATAAAAATCGCATAACTAGATTCATAAATTAAAGCCTGAAAGAGGGAATAAGTTGAACTATTTATAGATATAAATCTCAAAGTATGTGTGTAGTTCAGTTTGTCCAGTTATAGCTATTACAATATTAGAATGAAGACTTTGTATCGTAGAAGATGTGCAATGGGAACTTCCCGTTCGCCAGGCAAATGCCTTAGCAATTTAGCTACGCGCGATTGATGGATTCTTTATCGATATATGTCGTTATATATGGGTGAAAATATGATGCCGCTCTCCGTTACAGCGCACATAATTTTGTGCTTGCTCTCCCGTTAAAGCAAGCATTTAGCTCTTATTAGTACGCTTACTCAAATTAGCCATTGGCAATATGCCAAGCATTTGTTTATAAGCTGATTTTTAATATCCGTGCAACGCCGAGCATTCCGTTTGTGTATATGTGACCCAGGCAGTCAGAATGTACAATCGTGCTAAAACCACATTTTTGGGTCTAATTAAAGATTTAAAATCAGCAAATTCTGAGGATTTTAATGCATTTTAAATTTATTAAATCGGGTTATTTATGCCCAGGTTATGCAAGATTTAGTAGAAAAGGTCTCGTGATGAACTAAATCTGTTGTTTTGAGTTTAAGGAGGATAAAGTTGATGATTCATTAACTGTAAATCATGGTATTTGTTTACAAATCAAAATGCCATAGCAACCAACCACTAAATCTCAACCTACATGTATATTGATGAAACCTGGCATTCTCTACAATAAAACCCTGAAAAAGATGATTGTTGCATTTTTAATCCGATTCGATTGATGGTTGACCTCCCAAAGGTCATGGTAAGGTTAACAATATATGTGGCTAAAAGCTCGCCGTCCTGGAGATATTCATTAAAAGGGTATGCTTCAAACTGGGCACTTCTCACCAAGCTACATTGCTATGACTGCATATAATGACAGTCCAACAACTTAACAAAACGTTGGAAGTGTATTCAGAATTTTCCACCTATACAGAAGGTCGTGGTAAGGTCAACAAAAAGTGACAACATAGGGCATCAGGATGCGGAAATATCAACTCAACTCATCAAGTGACCATTCAATCTAGAGCTCTTTTTATGCAGTTTAACACTTCCACAGTGTACCACTAGTACGCTGCAGACAATTATTGTAGCACATTAGAAGGGTTTGTTTGTTATGCTAGTGACAATTTGTCCCAACACAACCATATCCAATGTTTCATTCGGTAATCCTTGATACACAGTTCTAATGAGGCTTAATTGTTCAAATGACATAAAACTAACGCATAATTCCCAACATTTGCATCCGCTCATTAGTTTGATGTCAACAGCTAGAATGGGAATGTTATCAGCAGCGATAGGCTGATCGTTATTCTCTGTAATTTGAATTAATTCATTCGCATTTTCGTTAGCAGCCACATATTGCGTAAGCAGCTGTATTTCTAAAATTGCCCTATTTTCACAATCCTCATCATCGCTTTCACTATGATCTGAGGCAGCTGACTCAGATTCTAAGTGGAAATACTCATCTAGCATCAACTAGCCGTAATTTTTCCGATTGTTTTATTTTGTTATAGCCTGAAGCATTAAAACAGGAAATAGCCACATACATGCGCGCACCCGCAGTTAGAGCCTAAATCTAAGATCTTGGGTTATGAAAAATTCCATAGCAACCACTGATATGGCTATAATTAAATGGCAATTCTGGCTTTATGATTGGTCAGACGCAAAAATAAACAAGACCATGTGAAAGAGCAGGGTTGAATGCTCTATAAACCACTGTTTACTAAAATAGTGACGGTAAGTCATATAACAGCGTAAAGCACGCTTAGCGCGCTATTGTGAACAATGCATTTACCACACGATTGTACATTCTGACCGCCGGGGTCACATATATATATAAATCTTGGTGTTTCTTTGTCTTTCATTATTGTGCCCAGTTACAACGATAACGTCTTAGGAAACCAAAGAATCCCCTTCGCACTAGGATTGAACTTGAAACTTTCACATCGCGGAGAGGCGCACTATCAATTACACTACGCCTCCAACTGACAATACTAATAAATAATTGTACGCATACTTATGCACCTGCTAATCTTTAATGCTGACTGGTTAAAATAGCACATTGCAGCCAGCACACTTGAAGATCATGAGTGAGTGAGAGATCATTATGCAATATTTTTTCCTAACGCTGGCTCTATAATAACGGGTCTTATTTTAGTACAAATTTCGACTAGCTTGTGTTACTTAAACTCATTTTGAAAAAAAACAATTACAATTGTGGTTTTCATGTTAAGCAAAGGTGAACTAAAGTGCAGCCTTGGCTACACAAGAAACAAATGGTTCATAGGTAGAGGTCAGGGCAGAGATACAAAGCTAGCCTAACTTAGCCATCTGAAATTTAAGTCCCCAAAACTTCTTTTTCAGATACCCTAGGACACTTATATTTCGCTAGTATTTAGTTTTGTGAGTAGCACACAGAGTAAAATTTCGCTGCAACTTAATTTCGCGGCTCTGATGAGTGCGAAAATATAGTGGTGTGAAAATAAATGCAGTGGAAAAAACATTACATTCCTCAGGTCCAGTTCACTAATAAGAAAAAAATTCAATTTTGGGAATAGTTCGTATTTGTAAACCACAGGTTGAAATGTGTGGGTGAGATCGACAATTCAATTTGATCGCTTGCTGCCATTTGTTTCTAAGACTATCAATGACGTCTAGGTCCCTCCCGCCGTGACTTTCACACTCGAATCCCAAGAAGAAGAAAATAGATAGGTAACAACCAACTCCACAACCAAAACTGTACAACCCTTAAGCCGTCATAAACGCATTTATGCGTTTTCTAGGGACAACTGACATAAACGCAGTTTCTGACTTTCTCAGCAATTGTCTGGTAACCTGATTTTATTATTTGTTGACCACATAACCCACGGTCTTTAAGTGTTTTATGAAATTGACTGTGTTGTCCGAAGATTTCTCTATAAAATCAGCCTAAAACAACGAAGCAGTTTTAAACTTTTGTTTGAGAATTTCTAATCTAAAAACGAACATTTTTCTGTGAGTTCATTAACTACCCCGCGCGAGTCATAAAACAGGTAATTAGTTGTTGATGACATAACAGACAATTTAGATTTTCGTGATTATACAGATAATTAAAGTAGAACTTGAGAAATACTATATACATATCATGAAGCAATATCGGCAATTTTGGTAAAATGGCTGGCACTAGGCCGGTAACGAATTTGTACATGATTGGCAGTGAAAGAGATAATGTGGTTGGACCTGATGAGGGTTGATATTGTTTTTGGATAGTAATAAAATTCATCACTGCAATAATTATTCTTCAATTTTACGACTTCACCTACCAGACTTTCATCCTCATCAGTTACAAATTCGGTGACTAAACTGATATTGCTTTGCCATGCTGCTCAGTCGGTGTATTAGCTATAATGAGTTTACCAGAAATTTCCCATTTATCCTAACCACAGACGAAAGTTGCCTGCATTTCTAATATTACGATTTTATTGTGGATATCAACGAACAAAGCTATTTAACTTCGCGTTTTCGCTCGTTCGTTATGATAGTTCAGTTTCGCTCATTAAATTTTCGCGAGAGGATTACACCGCGAAAACGCGAAAGTTAGATGCCGCGAATACATAAGTGTCCTAGGGTAGATCGACAAGGTAAAAATTAAATGCAAAAGGTATCCCATACAAAACCAATAATGTACATGAATGTAAATAACTGCATTTATATGTCGTGAACTACCACACTATCAACAGTACTTCGAAAAATTTGAAAGCTGAAATTTAAAAACCACTTGGTCTGTTAAAATAAACATTTACTATAATTTTACTTGCACATCAAAGAATTTCGAGATGATCGTAAATCAAGGTTTGATAGAATCCTCACTCACCCTCTGCTCTCACAGCACTGCCTGACTCTTGGTGAGATGGCAAGGGAGAGGTAGGAGAAGCTATGGGTGCTTCTGTGACATTCTCAATGCATTCACCAGCATCAGCTACGATCTCTTCATGGTGAAACATGGATGGGTCATTGATGCCTACACCGACTATATCATTACATGAGGTCCCATATACAGCATCGCTTTCCAGCTCTAACGTAATGACACGCGGATCTTCAGGAGCTGAAACAAAGTCAAGTGAGAGAAGGTCAAAGTTTGAGAGACCAACCAGCTGAGCTCACCCAGTGTCGTATAGTTTCACAGAGTCCCGTGACCAAAAGCCGGAAACAAAAACGTCCGATTCCAAACAAACCCGATCGACATACTGATCTCTAATGGAATATTCTTACCTCGCTCTCAACATCTCACTCTTTTGCATTTACTTTATTTTATTACAAAAAATCATTGATCGTTTCTTGTAGAAAAATTTGTCCTTTTTCAAATGGTGTATAATACAATAATCAATTTCAAAGGGACTGCCAATGGGAGTAATTTTTGTTGGTTAGTGTTGCGGCCTCTCCATTATAACTTATATAAAACAATAGTGGGCGCGGCTTGTTTGCTTGGAGCCGTGCGAGCTTCGATATGCGCATCCGTTAGCAGCAAAACTCTGTGAAGTTATATAGCTCTGTACTGTCAGAGTCATATAGCTTTAAAAAGTCTCGCGACCAAAACCGGAAACAAAAACGTCCGATTCCAAACAAACCCGATCGACATACTGATCTATAATGGAATATTCATACCTCGCTCTCAATACCGCTCTTTTTTGCATTTACTTTACGTTTTTACAAAAACGTTATTAGCACCTTTTTGTAGGAAATTTTGTTTTCTTTCAAATGGTTCATGATACAACAATCAATTTCAAAGTGACTGCTAATGGGAGTAGTTTTTGTTGATTAATGTTGCGGCCTCTCCATTATAACTTATATAAAAATAGTAGGCGTGGCCTGTTTGTTTGGAATCGAGCGAGCTCCCGTATACGCTTCTGTTGGTCGCGGGACTCTGTGAAACTATACGGCTCTGAGCTCACCTAATCAATGTAAAAGAAACCAGAGAGCAAGTTGAGCGATAGAGAGACTAACAGACGGAACATGTCATGACTAACAAACCAACAACATTAAACAAAGTGCCTCATACAGTTACGCTACCTTGAAAGTAAACCAAACAGTATTGAATAGTGTCAACACTCACCTGGTGGTAAGCTCTCCTCAGAAACTGAGCTGCTATCGGTGAGACCAGAGTCAGAAGTAGATGAGCTGTCAGAATGGGGCCAATAGAAAGTAGGACTAGAGCCCCTAGCCTCATTCTCAGAGACACGAGGTGAAGATGAGGATGTTCCAGAGGAATGAGGTGCCCTGGCTGTTGCGCTAAATAAAAGGAAATCTCATGAAAACGGGAACACAGTCCAGATGCTGTTTATGTCTCCATAAATATGAAAGATATAGCCTTACTTCACTGAACATAGTAGAAATAATAAAGCCATATATCTATACAATATGTACACACTTGCTGATAGGTATAAACTGCTGTGAGAGTAACAGATGATTCAAAACAAAATATTTTCCTGCAGTTTTTACATTCACATAAAAACAGTTTCTTTAAAATCACTAACAAAAATGATAGCCTTTCACAAATAGAACGAAACATCTCTATACAAGAGAAGTTCCTATGACATATACCTCCTATGACGTAAGTTCCAGATAATGCAAACAATTTATGTCAAGTTTGTTTCACACTACGTAAAAAATCCCATATAACACATAGTGTCAAGTCATGCGTGTGCTTAAATTCGATTTGAATGTTAATCTATCACGGCGCACTTGTGCAAGAAAAACGACCCACCTATATCATTATATCTATTATATATACAACTTTCGCGACATTCTCGTTTGTCATGATAGATCGTCCGATGTGTCGACAAAACAGAGAATAGGTAGCTGCGCAATGGTTCCTAAATAAAAAAGTGATCAATTGGTGCAGGTATTACAGCGTCAGTTTATCATATTGAGTATCACAAGTTGGATTATCGCCAACAGTTATCATTTATCTTAACCGCTGGGTGCCGATCGACGACGAACAGGAAGTACCTCTATTTTTATAATGAAAATATTTTTTGTTAAGTTAAAATATTGTTTTATTGTAGAATCATAAAATATTTGTTATTAGTTTTACTTTGTAGAATAGACTTTGCTGTTTAAAAAAATAAACAAATCATTGAAAATGAACTTCGAAGATGTGCGTTCCCCATCAACTTATAGTAAAATTACTGCAAGTGTAGTCTATAAAACCATTGCGATTGATCAGAAAAAGGAAAAAAAGTTGTCAATGCAAACCAATAATACGGCAGTTACGGTACATCCCACAAATTAACCCTTTGGCTAGGGAAACGACCAAAATGTAGTCTATTAGTTCCACGGAGAAACAACTTTTTTTGTTGCTTTCGGTACACTTTTATAAATCTGTGGCCTAGTAACAATAAACAAAGGATATAAACGCTAGTAAATCTTAAATAGTATCGACAAGATATTGGTCGATGAATCACAATATGATAGGATCATCTGAGATGCGTTGCTTTGTGCTAAAAGCTAAAGAAATGGTGACTCTTTTAAAAAAAAGGAAGTTGGAAAAACCAGCCAACATACGGCTCGACGTTCAACACGAAAAAATAAAAATTTACTTGATATTGATTTATGTGATCTTTTGTCTGCTCAGTATGATAAACATTAGAATGCTGGTAGTGATGTAAACTTTTAAGACTTTGAATATAAAGAGAAAAGCGATGGTTATGGTAGCTCGGACAATGACATTGCAACTGGCGTTGTCTTTGCTGTGGCGTTGGACTCTGCCGAAAGGAACGCTTCCAAGCATTTCATACATAGAAAATTGTAGACAGTCGTAGCTTTTTGTAGTAGTACATATGTAAATGAATGATAATGTACAAAAGATTTTGTTAATAGAAATAAATTTCAGTTTGAGCTGTGTATGTTCATAGAATACCGATTTTATTGAATTTGAAAAAATAAATTACACGATTTTCAGTTGTTTTGCAGGGCTTTCACACAGCCAAAGGGTTAAAAAAATTGTCAGGTTTTTCCTTTTTGCGTGGCCAAAGGGGTGAGTTTGGAATGATCTTAGAATGGATTAGACAATTTACATGTACCTTATTGTTCTTATAACGTAAAATCCCTTGTTGGAGGAGTGGCTACTGTATTGAGGTTTGTAATTTATGCCATAAAATCTTTTTATTAGTTCCTTAACTCTTTCGCTACCGCAAGCTGATGTATCGGCTTATCAATAGGACTTCACTTTTGTTTTTATTACGAAGCCCACACGTTAGCCAGACTCATCAAATTTTGTCTCCACTGAAACAACCTTTTTGCCAAGCACGTGCAACCAATAAAAAATTTTTTAGTTCAACAATTCCAACAATTCGCGGTAATATAAGCACAGACCATAAGCCGAAGTATCGGCTTATCAATAGGGTTTCACTTTTCTTTTTATTACGAAGCCCATGCATTAGCTGGACTAATCAAATTTGGTTTCCCACGAAACAACCTTGTTACCAATCACGTGCAACCAATAAAAAAAATTTGGCTCAACAACAATTCTATTTCTAATTATTTTTCAAAACGGCCAAACCAGATCGTTATCGTCATGGCAATAAGAAACACGCCGCGTTCGTTCAACGCAAAAACAAATTGCAAGAGTGAGATTCACTAAATAATTTTACACCTATCTTGTAGAGAATCTTTTTCTGAACACGATGTATTTTACAGTAAAACAATATCAGCTTTAATTCTCAAGATATTGCTTAAATACTAGAAGTAAATCGGTTTTTCGAAAATCCTCTAGAATTAATTTGGTCAGAATAATCGTTCGGTCAGAATGTAATGCGGTAGCAAAAAAGTTAACTCTTTCGCTACCAAATATATTTCTTTACCAGGGCATAATTGCGTATTTGAAACCTAATATTTGCGCAATGCGTCAGACATGACTGGTCATTGTTAAAAATAATGTGCGGTAAAAAATAAAGCTTTCACAGAGTGAAACAACGCTCAGGATGAGTTGTAAACATATTTTCTATTGGCTCGATGCAAGCAGATATTTCTTTTATTCAAGTACAGATAGTCCAGTTCATTAACTTCTTATTAATCAGTAATGTTTTGTACAAAACATACTACACAATTTGAACTTGGCCACATGCAAATCCCTAGTCATACTGCAAGTTGATTTTTGTAGTTCTGAACAATATAAACTTTATTATTATAAACAAGATATAGTCTCATAGAGTTAATAAAGAAACAGAGGAGAGAAGATTTCTTACTCACTTTGCTCGAGTCTTTACCAACAGTTCTAGCCACTGTTTCCGAGACACTTCACTAATGGTATCATGAACATGTTCATTAAACTTGTTTCGAGGCTTTCTCTCTGCCATCCTATCAAGCGCAAGCCTTGTTGTGTTGTTCATTAGACGAATAAACCCTCTATCAGATATCTTAGCCCTATTACATCTCAGAGCAGCCTGTAACACAGGAAATATACAGAGAATTAGAGTTGCTTTAAAACATACACAGGAATAAATAAAAACCTTATTATTTAATCATATTGAGTGATTGTACAGATATCAACAGAACGCAAGCTTTACTTGAGTCAATTGACAACTAAACTATGCCATAATATAAAACTAATTATGCTGTATTATAGATACTCAAGTGATAACTTTCTAGAGAAATACGTGCATTAAAAAATTAACAGAACTTTATAATTTAACATCTTGGACTAGACTCTCAGGCTACAATAGTTGGAATATAAAGGATTCCAATGATAATAAAATAGACAGCACAAACCTTTATAAACCTCTGACTGGCCATCATGCTCATCATCAACACATACACTCTGTAGTTAGAGAGGTGAGAGAAGTTCTTGACTCTAACCAGATGTTCATACTCGTATCCAAAAGTACCCACTTCAATAGCCTCTTTCTATGAACATAAATTATGGTCAGTAAATCAGTTTATTTCCAAGAACCACCAAACTGTTAGTTGGAGTGAATGTTAAGTTATAAAACAGTGCAGACCACATGATATTATAACTTCGAATAAAATGTCTGACACACATAGGAACTGACAACAAAGATGCTGTTTCATCATTATTATGTAATCAAGACGTGCTGACTATGTACCTTGATATAAAACATTCAGGGGTTAAAGAAAACTACAGCTATCAGCCACTACTGACAAAGCATTTCATTTATTACTCGAGAAATTCAGAAAGATACTAGAGTAGACGAAAACACAAATTTAATCATCTATTAAAATAGAAAATTACATAGTAATGTCTCAAATAGTTCACATGTCCTCTAGCTCACATGTTGACTCAATGAAACACTGTTTGGTCTATTATAGATTGTTAGATTCACATGTCTGTATTACATGTAATTGTACAATATACAAATAACCATACCATGGCAGCACGAACTTTAGAAGGAATGACCGACTCCATGAGCAGCTGAGACACAGAGTTCATACTGAGAGAGCCATCAGCAACACTTGTCTCACTCTTTGAACATCTCTGTAAACCATTTCAGTTGAAAATACTTTAATAGTTTGATATAATACAATCATAATGCCATCATGTTCGATGTAACAAAACTTTAAACATTTTAGAAATGTCACAGTTTCTGTGTGTGCTCAGTCGTGCAAGGGCTAATCATTGTATGTTGAACTTACTGATTACCTCAAACCCTTGACTTTATCCTATGAGTGCTATCATCAATGGCATAAAGATATTCAGCTAATCATAACCATTACATTCCTATTAAAATATTGTAGAGCTCAATGTTATCCCTTGATTGATTGCAGATAGTGATAAAACATTTTATGTTTAAACATTGCTATATCATTAACGATAGGTTTCTTGTACAATGACCTTACTTACCATAGTAACTTTATGAGACGCTCTACTATGAGTCTGATCAGTAAGACTTCTAGATTTTGTAGCATTCTATAAAACAATGATTACAATATAAGCTATGTAACATTTTTACATTTAGAAAATCCATAAATTTTAGCTACTACATATAAATACTCGGACACTTTCTCTAAACCAAGATGATTTGTGGGAGGCAACTCAATGCTTGCCTAAACAACTACAATCTGATGGTCATTGCACTATATCTACACCTTAGTTTGTGATTCTTAGCCATGACAGCGTAACACTCTAGTATGCCTTTCCCAGCACAGCGTTGTTGTGGCTTGCTTTCCATCAGTCAGGTAAACAACTGTTCAATTCTCCTGACAGGCATACGATCAAGTATGCAAAACTTCATTCCCTTCTGATGGTTAGGCTAAAGTATGAGTTTATTCGTCCATCATTTCCTTTACTATAAATAGGCAATATAATTGTTGTAAATAAATATCTAACCTCAGCCATCACTAAATATTTTAAAAAATTATAAATCGATTTACATATGATTAGAAGTTAGATCATACGCTGAAATGCTTGCAATGCCTTACAATTCTTGATAAGAGTATGTTCAACGTAAGGCAAATGAGTACATAAATTTGTTTATCTGATTTCAAATTATTTTTCAAACAGTATTATAAACCAGTCCGAATATCGACGTAGAAACTTAATGACGTATGTTTGGGCAGTCAAACGTCGCTGTTGATCCTATTATCTATCTATCTATCTCGATAAAATATCTCTTGTGGCCCCATAAGCCTTTAGAGATAAGATGCGACTATAACGATAAAAGAGATCAGATATTCTTGTAAAATCGAGAGTTAAATAAAATCTGCTATTGAGCTTGTTCCATATATATATCAAAACTTCATGACTCGGTTAAAAAATGAGAACTTCATGGCATCTGTATTAATAGTGTGCCTAATATTAGACCCACGAGTAAAATAGGCGGAGTTGCACAGTGTAAACTTTTTAAAATCGACCA
The DNA here is from genome assembly GCF_963576615.1 of Watersipora subatra. Classification (NCBI taxonomy): domain Eukaryota; kingdom Metazoa; phylum Bryozoa; class Gymnolaemata; order Cheilostomatida; family Watersiporidae; genus Watersipora; species Watersipora subatra. The sequence continues at coordinate 21,478,022 of NC_088710.1, forward strand.
TAAGGTCTTGATTTAAAATTTTCAGTAAAGTGTTTTTATCCTTAGTGCATCTTCTCTCTTCAAGAGTGTGCCAAGACATGTTTTCCATTGAAGATGTAATACTGTCATACTTTCTAAAACCGTTTGCCCATCTGAACGCTCTTCTGTTTATGGCTTCTAAATCCCTAATGATGTACATAAAATGTGGATTCCACACCTCTGAAGCATACTCCAGTAAAGGACGATTATAACAATAAGGTTCCAATATAACCTTTTCGATATGATCACCACGCCAGTTTTAAAATTTATTACTTATTTATGTTCAGAATCATAAACAATTATGCATAGTCTGTATTACCAATGTGACGCCACGCCGCAAGAAGTGTTAGTGGAATAATTATAGACAGAGGCCTTTTGAACAACACGTGATATCATACTTTAAACTGTTCAAATCAGCTATTCATCAGTAGCAGCTCGCAAAAACATTAACATTTAAGCTTCTGCAATAAACATACGTTTTACTCGAAATAATAAATAAAATTGAACGCCAAAATATAAACTGAATAGCGCTACCTCGAATTACAAATCCGAAGGAACGTTATTCAGCTTTGAATTATTGTAATAGGAAAATGAATTGAAAAGTATAATATTACTTACCATTGACATGACTGAAAAAGTCTGGTAAAACAATGAGTAAATACTGGTTGATGCAACACTTGTTCACTTGTCAGCAAACGAGAATATTCAAATCTACAGCGTCGCGTAACGTAGCGTCCAACAATAGCATTTTATTTAGCAGTTGTATTGGACTTTGAAAGTGCCGTTACTCGTATAGCATTGTACGACAAGCTTTTAAGACATTTCTGACAGTAGACTGCTCTCAAGACGTCGCCAGCACAACGTTAGAGGACAACTCTTGTACATTGCAGGCGGTATGCAGCTCCAGGAAATTTGATGAGTCTTCGATCTGACACTCAGCTGAAATGATTTCACACTTATAACATCTAAACTTGGTTTAATTAAAATGCTTTTTAAAATATGGATGTTGAGACCTCATAATGTTTGACAGAAAATAGCCTAGTGGAGTATTACATGATCCAATTTAGAATACATAATTATAACTTACTGTAACTTACAGAAATCCTAAGCTTTATTGCTCTTGTGATGAAAATATGAGTTGACATCTTTTAAATTGATACCTCTACTATTAGCGATGCCTTTTTTTAACTTTTCTGTTAAAATGTTTTATTTTCTTTTCCGTAACATTATTTTTATTAGCAAGGCTTGCCAGCTAAAATAAATTAGTTCAATAAGATTGAGAGATAACAATAAACGTTGCTGTAATATTTCCTAGAAGCACATACAAAGATCATGTTAATAAACAAACATATATTTGAGTAGTTGTACATTTTTGAGTTCAAGAGGGAACAAAATTATGCATCAAAATTGTTTCACAGCAGGTGAGTAAATTATGCAAAGACAAGGAATGTGAAAGCCATGTTCGAAACTGTTAGAGATAAAATGCTTATAATGACAATAGACACAAATATAAAAAATATCAGTTGCTTCCTAGTGGTTTAGAAACAGCAGAGATTATAGAACATGAGAGATTAGACAGGCAGGAGTAAAGAGTAATCCAATCACAGTATGTGCATCTTTGAACGGTCCAATTGTAGTGAGCATTACATGTTTAGAAGGTCCTACAAATAAAGAAGCAATAGAAACTTCACAATCCAATAATAAACTAATTGCAGATTATAGTTGACTAACTAAACGACATTAACTTTTTACATGCGGTAAACGTAGGTATATTGTAGCTTGAGAAAAGCTACATGTATAATAAACATGATTTTTAAGTTGTCCCATAAGTTTCTTTAGACGTTATAAGGAACACAAAGAAGGCGCACGAATCTCCTCTTCTACTAGTAAAAACGTAATAATAAAAACGTCAAAACGTAATAATATACTTTCTCTATTTTTATTTGTGAAAGAACGCAGGCTGCTAAAAGAATGGAGATATTTAATGACATAACCCTGCTATTTATACCTTTTTTCATAGCTTATAGTATATAGATATTATAAAATGCTGTGAGCTAAATTCGATCTTAATAAAATATAATAATAATAAAAATAAAATATTTAACACAATATCCAACAAATATAAATTCTATTTGAATGTAAAAAGTTAGCTAAATAATCACTTTTAAGGGAAACAAATAAAATGCCAGAAATTATTCTTTGAATTGGTTACATGATAAACATTCATCTAAGCCCATTGCGTATCCATAAACTTGGAGTTATTCTCTCCATACTCTTTCCACTACAGCATATGTGACTCATATGGTAATTACTCTATAGATAACCGGTAGATAAATCCAACAAAAACACCTTTAGCATATACCAAATGCATTCGCTATAAGGCTAGTGTTTGGGTATCATAACCTACAAATGTTAACGATGCATCGCCACACACGCGCTTATCGACAGTCGATGAAACCTAACTGACTCGGTTACCAATAACCAACATGCACCCAAATCAAAGCAAATGCTACCATAACACTTCAACAGTAGTGAAGGTACTGCGATAAGAACCTAAACACTATCTGTGTACATCATTGAGCGTCTCTTACATGCAGAAAATCGAAAGGCTTCTTAAAAGTAGATTGAAACTGATGATTTTATTTTTATGAAATATTCACAACATTTTTCTTGTATCTTGCGCATGACGCGTATGTAGCGTCCTGCATGCTTGCAATCGAATTCTCAAAAAATATAAATCTATAAATATAAATTTATAGATCTGCAAATCTGAACCACACCAGCTGATGGAAACTATTGAAAAAACATACAAAAGTCTATGCGCATTAGAATAGAATAAACTAGAATATCTAGAACAGAATGAGCACAAATGTTACAATTCACACTTATAGAAATACATATTCATTACTAACCAAAACTAAACCCCGTATTAAACACGGCTGACCCATAATCTCAAGGACAATGACTCATAAGATTCTAGTTCAATGACTCACCACATCTGACTCAGCTCCAGTTTCCTTCAGTCTTGAGTAGGACCGTCCTCTACCCTCCCCTACGTTTATTCTCAAAGCCTAAAATCAGCAATAGCCGTGTTTCAAAGCTAGCGCAGAACGCTGGCAGCGAGAGATTAAGAAAAGGGTCACAAAACTCTATAAGTATAAATTCTCTTTGAATATGTGTACCGCTTTATATTTCACCATGGAAAATGATCGTTAACATTTTCATGCAGCTCCTCAGCATGAAAGGACGGTACATTTCACTTCGTAGAGACTTGGTAGATAACAGTGGAAGGTAGGTACGAGCAATTGAATATTTTTGCTAAGATGAATAGTATGGCAGACAGCTGCCATATTATAAAAAGGTGTAATCATAGAGTTAGTTTTAGTATAAATCAAGTCATAACAAGTACACGTAGACGTAGTCAATGTAGATCTATAAATTAGAGGCTAAATTGTAACGGTCAAAAATCATATTCTTATAAGTACCGCTGTCACCATTTACTTATACTTGTTTTACATCAAGGCAGCTTTAATCTTGACTTCTTCTGACACTGTTACTAGAGTTACTAAAGTTCTCGATTAATAAAAATACCTATTTATTAGAAGAATATATGGTGAAAGTATATGTTAGTCATATAGTTGGCCATTTTCTTATTGTTTCCATAACGACTATTTGACATTTGTGTCGAGTAGTCTTGAAGCTCTGAAAACTGATTCCGGATTCACATGTGTTACTACGTGTTTACACGTAGCTTGTATGCAACCAGACTATTTATTATGACTAGATGAAAACTTGATCAAAAGGAAACAGAAGTGCTTAGCTATTGGTTCATAGCCATCATCTTGGCGTTTATAAAACCATGTTTTACTACAAGATCTTTGACTCGCTTTCTTCTATGTATACCGGGTTAATAACCGAGCAGAGATAGACTGAGGGTTTGAAAACTTTAGAGCCAAGGCAAGAGATAATTTAGAGAGTTGTTTTCTCATCAAATCCTAAGCAAAAGAAAGTTTTTTCGTAGAATAGTTTTTTAATTGCGTAGTTTCGCTTTGTTTGCTCACACTTCTGGTTTAGATAGAATTACAATAATTAGGGTAGTTTGCACGTGATACGTTTTCAGTACATTTCCGACAATTCAAGTCGATCAGACAATTAGTTATTGAGATATCGCCAGAATACTAGAGGCATTTCTGATTAGCTGAGAAATGAAGAATGGCTGCTGACACTATATTAGTTTTTAATGAGATATTTCCCGTATTCCCTGGGGCGGCTGGCCGGCTGAGCCGCCCCAACTTTTTAGGAACTGATCGAAGTTCTTGGTGATGAAAGTTTAGAAATAAAGCTAGAAAAATTCTCATCGGCAACAAGAGTTTTACAAAAAACTATTAGTTTTTTGATTCATAAAAACCCAGCAGCTATTATCTTCGGTGTACAGCAACAATTATGTTTCTTTAGTTACATTTGCTACAAAAACTCCACGTTTTGAGAGTGAAATAAGAACTATTCACTATATTTAATTTCTGTTTTTTCATTGTTTTCCACAAGCTTAGAGCATCAAAGTGATATTTAATTCAAAAGAACTTGGTTCCCTTCTAAGCGCTTTCACAGTCGATGGAGAGTCTGTACTATGATCTAGGATCAGGGCACCTACTTGTATGTACAAGACTCGGCTTACTAGGCCTCAGTCAATAGCTCAAACGAATCCATAACTTACCTCAGTATGTGGCTGAGAAACAGATCTACTAGAGCTTTCTGAAGTGATGCTCCATGCGGAGTCATCAAACTGTCCGAACAAGCTAAAAATAAACAGGAGATCAACTCATGTACTCGCAGTAGGAAAGGATATACTAGACTACTATGATGAAAATAATTAATCATAATATTATTATTATGATTATAATCTGCGGTAAAATTCTTTCTAGCGACAGGTGAACGCATCGTATAAAATCAAAAAATCGAAGGTACTGGAGAGATAACCCACTAGATACTATGTCGCCAGAGTCTACAAGGGAGATAAATCAAGAATTTCTCATGGCAACACAAGGCAGATAAATCTATGATTACCTATTTCGACTGAGAGCTGTGTATTTGCAGTAAAGGATAGAGGAAGCAATGCATAGCGCTGTAGAAATCAATGCCAGTATGACGACAGCAGCGACCAACCCCTTCTTATTATCAGTCGGTGTTGGAGTTTGCATGTGGCACAGTTTCTATAAAATAGGTCATGCAAACATACTTGCACTTCATGATAAATAAAAAATGTTAAAAATAAAAAGAATAACAATCAGGTCAAGACCGAAACCGTGGAAATATTTACATGGTAAGATAAATCTCGATAGTAGAAATGCTAATCTGAAGGTATAATACGCAATCCTTCAAAACTTGCCAATTCAAAGAAATGTAAAATTTTACAGAACTTTTAGCAGATGCAATGTAAAACACGTGTAAATGGAGCGATGTTCAAATTTGACTATCATTATGGTGCTTGGTCAGAGTATATAAACACAATGCAGACAATGTGAACATATTCAGAAACATGCAGAAGTAGGTTCCGTGTGCTCATCAGAATAAGGGTTGAACTGTTGGATACTAATCGGGTATGAGTAAAAACCTGATGGATCTCTTCAAATATTAACTTGAGGTGACAAATTTATAATGCATTATTTTTATTTATCATATTATTTGTGATTATAACTTAGGAATATGAAGCAGTGATCTAAGTGTCACTCTACGTTGAGAGGCTGCCACAACTGTCCCGAATTCTATGTTATTGCTATGCTGCTGCACCCTACATGGCATGTAGCGCAGTAATGAAGACATAAGACTGCAAGTACATGAGAGAGCATTTGCTGCATGTTCTTACATGTTCCTTTGTTGGTTTATACTTCCTAGCATGAAAATAGCAAAAACAGTGTACAGTCAAACATGGATAACTCGAACTTCACGGGACCGAGCAAAACTGTTCGAATTATCAGAGCGTTCAAGTTATCAGAGCACTGTCACAAGTCCATGTATTTACTTATTTATTAGTATATACATGTACATATACAAATTATAATATAAATCAAAAGCACAAATGGCTTGTTTCAAATTAAATGCTTCTAATGTAAAGTTTAAAACGTTTTTATCAAAAAGTATAGAGATTTTTCTATCACTTGAGATTGGTTTGTTGTTTGAGGTGATGTTATTGCCAGGACGTTTTTTAAATTGACATTGGCAAAACTTGATCGTTGTTGAAATTCTAAAAAAAAGACATCTTTTTCTTTTGAGCGATTTACCCACGATCAATTTTGCCAATTCTTCTTGAAGTTTATGCAAAGATTACCTCACTTTACCTTGCTTCCGAAGGGCGATCGCTAAGCGGATGTTTGGTATAAATCAAATTTCACCAAACCTTTAGAAAAGTCGTTGACAAAAATATTTTGCCGATGGTGGTAATAACGACGCTTATGAATTACGAAAAGATGAGGTTTACCTCTATGGCTTGGAATAAAGTGATTTTCTAAAGCGATAACAACCGTTTCGGTAGCCGTTGGGCAAAAAACAGTTCGAGTTAACAGTGTTGAGTTCGAGTTATCTATAGCAATTTATCACTACGTGGGAACGGACCAAAGAAACCGTTCGAGTTAACCATGTGTTCGAGCTATCTGTGGGCGAGTTATCCATGTTTGACTGTATATTGTAATTTTTCCAAATTTTTTCATTAAAAATGACGCAATTCCTTTTTAACTACAGAAACTTTACGAGAGCAAATTAATTAATTTAATTAATTAAAATAATTAGAATTAATAGATACTATAATGCTAGAATACAAGTAGCTAAAATCTAGATGCTAAAAATGTTATAAGGCTATAAATCGCATTTGCGACTAGTTATGAAATGATATGGGATGCCATGTGTCTGTGTTATCATACTGCCATATTATAACATATGTCATGTTATCATATGTCAACAATACCATGTGTATGACAGTGATGAACTTCATCTTATCTTTTGAAAGTTAATTACTCCGAACAACTCATAGAACACAATATAACAAATCATCTGACTACACTTTTTCATCCAGATGTGCATAATCGACCGGAGGTCAGCAGACAGCAGCAGCCATGCCACCTACTAACGGAGACGACTTTGTCATAGAGACTCCACTCATGAGACTCTATTACCCCAAACCAAGGAGCTACCGATACAATATCAAGGGAAGCAACTCCCGATTGGTCAAACTTGAAAAGGTTTGTAAAATTGTTCTAACCATTCTTTTGAGTTATAGATGACTAGAAACGTTGTGCTACACAAAGTATAGTAAAAATGAAGTTTAGTATATTGACAATCGACCTATAAAGTGTTATCAAGTATTCACAGTAACATACAAACAGAGTTGCATCCCTCGGTATAGGTTTGTAGCAGAACCAGATTTTTTAGGACGAGAAGAATTCAAGATACAAGATAAGACAACAATGTGATGTCAAGGACTGACTTTAACATAAGTCTGGTCTCTTCATCTAAATTGAATTTCAAGGAAAATACTGCCAGAGTCAAACAGTACATACATGTATGATCGCTACTGAACAAACCCGACTTTAGAGTTATCCTTTCTCAGTGTTACAGACAAACATTTACAGGGAGCTCATTTCACACAATAGTCTTCGACAAGCTCAAAAAATAAATTTCACTGGTTTTCTTGAAAAAAACATTCCCTCTAAAATTATAAAATAACTAGCAGGATTTACGTAAAACCCTTTCTATAAAATGATCAGACTGGAACAAAAACATGAACCAGAATATAGGTTTTGCAAGGCATATTTACACACAATCATGATGGTGTGTGTGCGCGTGGGTGTGTGTGCGCGTGCTTGCGTGTGCTGTATAGGTAGTGAGATATTAGCTACACTATAAAGATATCATTGCTTTTGTAAAATAAGTCTGCCATCTTTTACTACTATTAACTGGGTGAACTATCATATCTAGAGAAACCTTAGAGGCCGACAACTTTAAAAGATCATTTCATTGTCTGGAAGAACCTGGTAATATCAATCCAAAAATGTCTAAAATCTTCTTTCGACAAACATTGTCAAAGGAACTGTAGCTAGAACTGAAAAGGAGCAATAAAGCTAGATCTGGTACCACGTCAAACTAGGCCTGGTTCACTCTGTATTGCAGTATTTAGGGGTTGTCCCCTCAGCGACTATTCATCGACTATATGTACCACAGATCGATGGCATCACTGAAGCAATGCAGATATCTCGGGAAACATTGCCAATATTTCCGATAATTTGCTGTTCATCCATTAGTCTGTATAATGTGCACCACTTCGGCAATGGTGATTGGTTGTCGCGGATTGCCTGATCTATAATTTAATCCACAATAGTTGCTGCGGCCTTAGTATTTCATCATTTCAGCGACGTCATTGTGTAATGAGAATGCTATATCACAGACTATTTGCCGATGTAAATGCAGATGGGTTTGTGATAATGTAAAAATTTTATCACAGACGATCACCAATGCATAGTGCACTTAACGCTGACATACCGTGAGATTAGGGAGAACCAACCTTTAGGCAATACCTTACCAATGCATTCCTGTTTCACAATTGTTGTTTGACTAGCTGCACTACCCGGCATTGCCCAGGTAATAAAAAAGTCCAGACAGAAAATTGATTTGTATTTAACATATAACAACATTTACTATTCTAACTTTCAAACTGCATATCATGAGAGAAGTGTTTTGTGTAGTTTAAATAAAATAAGAGAAAAACGAAAATAACTGTAAAGGTTTTCAAACTTTGCCAAACAACTATAACTTTTAAGCTGTTAGCCTGGCATATTGCGAATGGAAAATTGAAGTAAGCTGCTAGGCTTCTAATGACGGTATTTTATGACATTGCGTCAGCATTGTTGTCCAGCTACAGTTATTTTAATAATAGCTATAGCCAGAATGCAGACAGACATACGACATACACACGGACATACTTTGAGAAATATATATATATATATATATATATATATATAGATTATTCCATGAAGAGCCTTAGAAGCACTATAATACACCAAACTCAGAGACAAGCCATCAGAATAAAATAGGTAGAATACTCAAAAGTAAAATCTTACTGCAAGTTAAAGATATCACTGAACTGAGGCTTAGAAAGCAGGCTTACACAACACTGGCTAATCTTTTGGTAAAGGAAGCCATCAAAATTAGCCTGCGCTTCACCTGCTAATCCCAATGATCTGTAAAACTTGGATGTTAATGGGAACTAATGCTTAGCTTTTTCTGTACAAAACGTTTTAACACTGCTGAGCCTGGATGAAAGATGATTAAGGCAATCAAATTTCAGACCTTGGCTGTGTAGTTTCGCTTGGTTTTTTACTGAGAAGTGAAAAATGGCTGCCAACAGAACATTAGTTTCTGATGACACACTTATTAACATTTTTAGTAATGAAGCATCAGAATAGACAAAACTAGAAAGCCCCTTTGCTTTGGCAACAAAAGCTTTACGCTAAAACCATTTATTTTTCTAATAACAAATATATACACTCTATCAGGCTCCGTGTACTGCAATCATTAATGCTTCTTTGGTTACCTCTAAAACAATCACTTCTTTAAAGGTTTACTTGCAACTTGCAAGCCGTTTTGGAAAGAGATTCTAATCTACGGCGGTTTTGCGATGACGGCGATTAACTGTTTGTTTTTTAGCTTTTAAGAGCTTGTAATCACATTTCCACATATTTTGCACCTACAACCCAGCAGAGTAAGACATGGTGAATCTTTTCATACCAAATAACTGTAATGGGAATTTTGTTGCAAGTAAACCTTTAAGAGATTGTGAAAAAACTATTTACTCTCTTTGATTTCTGTTTTTATCATCAAGTTCTACAAGTTTGGAGTTTTTGCGTGCCAAAGGAATTATGCTATATCCAAGTGCTTTCACAGCTGATGGAATGTTGTTAATGTGGTCCAGGATGAGGGTACCTGCCTGTATATACAAGTTATGAAGTTTTGACAAACAAAATAACTCAAAAACATGAACTATTATAACATAATGCAAATAGTAAACGTTGTGACACTGTCAAAAGCAACAATATTTTGTGTCGTGTCAAGGCTGAGCACTGATTCTAAGATAAGATGTTTTGGCAGACAAAAGCCAGCAATCGGCAGCAATGCTGCTGCGAGAGTACACGAGGTAGACTAGAAAAGTTCCAAGCCCTCGTAATACAAAAAATTGCTATAGTTTGAGTGTTTGATAGAAGCAAATATCTCGAGATTGAGTATTTGTAAATACTTAATGTCTAGCAAACAGAGTGATAAGATCGGACTGCTGACCATATCGCTGGCAGATGTATTGTAGGCTTCTGACAAGAGCATCAAAGGGGCGACCAACTTAAACAAGCGCGAAACAAGAATACTGCAGGTGGTCTTGGAGTCACTGAGGGCGGAAGAAGAGGCGTGGGCAGGGGTCATGGCCGTGAAGAGGCAGAAGGTAATTCTGGAAGACCGACAGAGGCAGATAGCTCACAAGGTAGTTACCATTCATGTTTATATAGATTAAAACTAAAAAAGGGCAGGAATTTGCTAAATATAATATAATATAATAACAGACGAATAGAAAGACTTTTTATTAAGTAAAATTTTTAAAAACTCGTTCCAGGTGTAATAGTTAAGGATATTCATGCTGACTTCATATTAGTTCGCTGCTTGCTCGTTCAAAATGTGAAAAAGGCACACATCACCTCATACAATATTGATACAAATTTATCAATTATACATTGAATGAGAAATGAACTTGACTGACTTAATAATCCATATTGACAAATGTAAGTACATTTGGTAGCCTCCATTTTGACTCGCAATACACAGGGCAGCGACCGCAGTAATGAGTTTCTTATTAGGAGTCAGCGAAACACGCCAATGAGTCTCCTTTATTTTAATGATCAATCCTGCATGTGATTAGCGATAAAATTACATAAGATATTAAGGGAACAAACGGAGAAACTAACTGGCAGGGTTAATCGCCCTCAATGTCCATGTCTAAAATCAATTTAAAAGCATTGAGGTTTGTTTCACATTACAATAAAAGCTATTATACAGGGTTATCCAGTGTTTTGCTTTTGAAAACCTAGTCCTGTGATTGTTTGCTGTTTAAACACGTGAAACTCAAACATGGCATGGGCACAAATTAGTTTTCATAAGCACGGAAAGCTGATAGCTAAGAGATACCGCTGAGAGTAATGCTATAGTAATGGAGATAAAAGGGACTACTGCTGAGAGACATGACCCGTATAGGATCAGTTATGGCAAGGTAAGAGACAGATAGTTTGCATTAGACACTACGAGCTTGAAAACCTCTGACTTCCTTTAACAGTTCAGAGAAGAGAGTTTGACTAGAGGTTATAAGGAATCAAAGTGTTGACTGCGTATTTCTCAGTTTATTGTAAAACTATTGCTGTCACGGCTCTGTATTAGCTAAGATGTCTTCATGTCAATGATTTTTAGCCTTAGCACAGAAACAATTGTGGCTAAACTCTACCTCGGCCTTGATCAAGGCCTCAACTCTAGACTTCCTATATGAGAAGTTGTCTACATAGCCAGGATTATCCCACAATTATAATAGTGACCATCTCTGAATGTAGTAACACCCACAAGACCTCCTTATGATGAAACATCAATGAATTAATAGGTGTTTCGATGGTAGAATAGAACAGATGTAACGACAGCAGACAGCTCAACCTCGAGCTCAATCGTTAGTGCCGAGAGATTTTAAAGCATGAGGCAGGGACTGAAAGAGCTTTTGTACTAAATCATATGGAAACAAGATTATTAGACATGATTTCAATATTTACATGGGTGGTTATGGTATAGCCATAAACAAAATAATGAAATTCATGGAACTAAGGCGCTTGGGCGGATCCAATATTGATTACCTTTGATTAGGATTTACTGGTAATAACCCAAGACAAGTAACCGTAGACGGTAATTAAATCAAGAGTTGTGGCACTTCCATAGAGCCTAAAAACCAAGAGGCTCCTATAATGAAAATTATTAAATGTTTAGTAATGACTGGCTAGCACTGCCAAATGAAAATGTCATTTCCTGTTCAATGCTTTCATATTGTAAGTCTCATTACTGGCTCTTATTTCTTTAGGCTTTGCAAAACTCCTTGAAACAGGGCTTCCTGTCTCTCAACCAATTCCAACACAGCGGATTCAGGACGAAGGTCGTAGCAGACATAGAGAAGGAACTATCCCCACAGAAATTGAAGAAAAGGCGGCTCGAAAAATTAAGCAAAGGGTCGTTGGCTGAAAGCGTTGCTCTATGCGAAAGAAACTCTGCTATAATGAAAAACCCGGCGACTTTAAGGAGTACAACACTGTCAAACCCTAAAGAACAGAAGAGGAATTACTTGATGCCTATAAAAGAGAATATGTCCGTAAGTTCTCCAACCATCAACATACCGACAGCGGAGTCAAGGTCAGTCAGCTACTTTCAACAGAGCGGTGAGGCAGCGAGAACGCCTGCTAATACGACACTCATTAGTAAACTGCAGGCTACACCTAACCTTAGCTTTTCCTTCAGTGAAGACGATTACGACGAAGGGGGGTTCACCCCTCGTCCTCAACCAGTAAGCAATGAAAATGTTTTTAATAAATTACCTAAAGTGCCATGCATCGGTAAAGAGTAAGCAACATCCGTTAAACCATACTCACAAATGCTATCAAGTGATTGGTCAAAAACCAATGATATGCAATTTGATTGGCTGATAGAAGGTTGTCTGCAATAAGATGGGTCCCAGGTTATGGGTGGATAAACTGGTTCAAAGCTAAGGCTTTGCCATCTATTTAAGTCATTTTTATATTTTAAATTGTATTCTATATATACACTGTATTTGTCATAAAAAGTATTTCAAGTAACTGCTTCATGGTCCTTATAGATATATAATAAGATATCGACGGCACCTTTTTCATGTGTAATGTTTTCCAACTGATGCTATTTAATAACCCTTTGTGATTTGGTCAGCTGCATGTATATCTTAGATCAAATACAAGCACATGGTCCTGCATATTGTAAAAATCGTATTGCATAATTGCAATATTGCATAATTGCAATATTGCATAATTGTAATATTGCATAATTGTAATATTGCATAATTGTAATAGTGCATAATTGTAATATTGCATAATTGTAATATTGCATAATTGTAATATTGCATAATTGTAATATTGCATAATTGTAATATTGCATAATTGTAATATTGCATAATTGTAATATTGCATAAATGTAATATTGCATAATTGTAATATTGCATAACTGTTATATTTCATAATTGTAATATTTCATAATTGTAATATTGCATAATTGCATAATTGTAATATTGCATAATTGTAATATTGCATAATTGCATAATTGTAATATTGCATAATTGTAATAATTCATAATTCTGCATTTACTGTAACATGATTAAAACTTATCATTAGCAGAATTTGATTCACTGATCGAGGCAAGGTCAAGGCCACAAAAATGACTGACATCTACAGATCTTGTGTTACATTTACATAATCTGAAAGAGTTGCTAAATAGACTGCCAATTAACAAGCCCTCCTCAGTGCAACGGTTAGAAATAAAAACTAGTGATAGGCTTATCCAAATGATTGACTGAATTGTACAAGTTCTGGAAAGTTCCATACATGAAATTTCACCGATCCTCGAATCAAGAACTTAACTGGTGAATGTTGAGATCTTATGTAAAAATAACGCTGGTGGTTACGCCAACATATATCTAAAACTGAACATCACTCCATTTGAAAATCGGTCATTGATGACAAAATACTTGGAAAACTGTGAAGGATGTTTTTCTTTCGGTTTTCAAAGAATGACTGAGAGAATAGAATAGATCTTCAAAGAATAGATTGAGTTGTAATTGTTGTAAGTGATATCTGGTATGTGATGTCTGGTAAGTGATATCTGGTATGTGATGTCTGGTAAGTGATATCTGGTAGGTGATAGAGATGCTCCAATTCTAATTTTACCAGCCGATTCAGATACTGATCCGATATACCGATTCTTATTGAAAAATAATCCGATTCAGATCTTTTGTGATGCATAGATAGTTGTTAATTTTACTATACAAATATAATGCAAAGAAAATATAAATATTGATGTATTTACTTGTTTGTATTTATGGAAAAAAGATATACATGTATATATATTCACATACTGACATACCGTGCATCTAGTAACAAAACAGCCCATGTTTCTTGTAATCTGCTATTAATAATGGTAATTACTGTTAGTAGTACAGCTTTATCTGTGATAATGAAGTCTGTCTCCTACTGCTGAATGAACTGATGCACCTGTACAAGTTTAGAGCAAATAAATGTTTCTCTAAATTACCGTTAGTGATTCAATTATCTCAGTGAGACGTCCTTATCTTCCATCACTAGCGATGTAGCCAGTCGTACTGAAGAAGGATTCACTAGCCACAAATGATGGAGGACAGGGTAAATACCGATAAGCCACTGAGGTTATTTTATGCGATGCAAACGATACATCATTTCACCAGGATCAATAGAGATAGATAACTTTACGCCTCGACTACTCAAATTACTTTCGTAATGCTAGTACATTGAAATATTACAACTCATTCTTGTTTCCCATCATTGGGTCTCTTGTTCGTGATTGGCTGCAATAAATCATATCGCTGTAATTTGGAAATACCGCACTTGGTGATTACGTCCTGACTAAAGCCAAAAGATTCCTCAGCTGTGTTGATGTTTATCGTGCTATAGACATGAAATAGATTGTGTGACAGGCCTGGAATTCATTAGGTAAAAGTAAGGAACTTGCAGCTGATGATTTATTATTAGTGTAGCAGGCTAAAATATGGTTTTCTGCTAAAAAGTTGATCTGCAAAAAGTATCTGAAGTTTCCGATTTTTTAAGAAAAGATCGGCCGACACTGATTCAGATAATTAACACCCATATCGGCACCGATACCGATTCCGATATTGAAATCGGGGCAACTCTAGTAAGTGATATCTGGTAAGTGATATCCGGTAAGTGATATCCGGTATGTGATATCTGGTACGTGATATCTGACTGCTAGGGAGAACTTAATGATAGTCCACCTACTGACTACTATGAACAACTTGATGATAGTCCACCTACTGACTACTGTGAACAACTCAATGTTAGTCCCCCTACTGACTACTATGAACAACTCATTGATAGTCCACCTACTGACTACTATGAACAACCTAATGATAGTCCACCTACTGACTACTATAAACGACTCATTGATAGTCCATCTACTCAATGATAGTCTACCTACTGA